>NC_092413.1:50883621-51183621 GCF_040894005.1 Engystomops pustulosus
TGCAAAAACGTGTGGAATTGGAGCAAAATGCTGTAAAAATCAAGCTGGCATAACCTACTTTGACAGGTTCCACTTAGAAGGCTAGTGGAGGGGGGGGGGGGCACTGGCACAATAGGTTGGATGTAGGGAACTTAAATGTTCTCCATGAAGCAAGTCTTACACCCAGGTAGACACTTCCCCTAGATGTAGACCTTTCATTCCAAAGCAAAAGTTTGACTTTTAACAGGATTAATAAAGACTGGTGTTTAGCAGACAGGGGCAAGCAGCCCAGGCTGATTCTACTTTGCATTGATAAAGCTGGGGGTGGGGACGTCTAGATTAAGACTTGCCCTGCCGCTATTATGCTCCAAAAACATATCTGTATGCAGGACTAAAGAAGACAGCCCTGTAATCCCATGCAAAAGAACATGATGCATGATTTTTGTGCTTTTAGCATTATGGTCTGCTATGCGCTTTAAATCTTCCCTAAGCCCAACTTGCTTGGCACGGGCCATTACCCCTCCTGGGGTTTCCATGAACCCAGAGATGACTGCCCCAGTGCACAACATCTCCCGCTGCCTCCTGGAAGAGCTGCAGAGCTGGAATGAGCAGTGAGACAGCCACAGCTGCCAGCAGAACAGGGCCCTTTATGATGTCATGGTGCCAGTTTCCAAGGCATCCCACTGTGACCTGCACAGTGTTCCGTGGGATGCAAACTAGCCTCATGCTTTCTTCTGCGGGCAGCCATTTTGTTTTTTTCTGCCTCTGGGGGCGGCCATTTTGAAACCCCACTGCCAAGCTTCTATTGCCATGCACAGAAAATGGCGCTTGCAAGCTCCTAAAATCAAGACACCTGCCTTCCAGGAAAATAGATGCCACACATGCTGGGGGTGCTGCCATCACCTTTTAATCTTTTGTGATCTGCATCAACCCCCATTTGCACAACTTCTAACTACTTTGCCATGATCCCTTTAGATGTTGCAAAAACGTGTGGAATTGGAGCAAAATGCTGTAAAAATCAAGCTGGCATAACCTACTTTGACAGGTTCCACTTAGAAGGCTAGTGGAGGGGGGGGCACTGGCACAATAGGTTGGATGTAGGGAACTTAAATGTTCTCCATGAAGCAAGTCTTACACCCAGGTAGACACTTCCCCTAGATGTAGACCTTTCATTCCAAAGCAAAAGTTTGACTTTTAACAGGATTAATAAAGACTGGTGTTTAGCAGACAGGGGCAAGCAGCCCAGGCTGATTCTACTTTGCATTGATAAAGCTGGGGGTGGGGACGTCTAGATTAAGACTTGCCCTGCCGCTATTATGCTCCAAAAACATATCTGTATGCAGGACTAAAGAAGACAGCCCTGTAATCCCATGCAAAAGAACATGATGCATGATTTTTGTGCTTTTAGCATTATGGTCTGCTATGCGCTTTAAATCTTCCCTAAGCCCAACTTGCTTGGCACGGGCCATTACCCCTCCTGGGGTTTCCATGAACCCAGAGATGACTGCCCCAGTGCACAACATCTCCCGCTGCCTCCTGGAAGAGCTGCAGAGCTGGAATGAGCAGTGAGACAGCCACAGCTGCCAGCAGAACAGGGCCCTTTATGATGTCATGGTGCCAGTTTTCAAGGCATCCCACTGTGACCTGCACAGTGTTCCGTGGGATGCAAACTAGCCTCATGCTTTCTTCTGCGGGCAGCCATTTTGTATTTTTCTGCCTCTGGGGGCGGCCATTTTGAAACCCCACTGCCAAGCTTCTATTGCCATGCACAGAAAATGGCGCTTGCAAGCTCCTAAAATCAAGACACCTGCCTTCCAGGAAAATAGATGCCACACATGCTGGGGGTGCTGCCATCACCTTTTAATCTTTTGTGATCTGCATCAACCCCCATTTGCACAACTTCTAACTACTTTGCCATGATCCCTTTAGATGTTGCAAAAACGTGTGGAATTGGAGCAAAATGCTGTAAAAATCAAGCTGGCATAACCTACTTTGACAGGTTCCACTTAGAAGGCTAGTGGAGGGGGGGGGGGCACTGGCACAATAGGTTGGATGTAGGGAACTTAAATGTTCTCCATGAAGCAAGTCTTACACCCAGGTAGACACTTCCCCTAGATGTAGACCTTTCATTCCAAAGCAAAAGTTTGACTTTTAACAGGATTAATAAAGACTGGTGTTTAGCAGACAGGGGCAAGCAGCCCAGGCTGATTCTACTTTGCATTGATAAAGCTGGGGGTGGGGACGTCTAGATTAAGACTTGCCCTGCCGCTATTATGCTCCAAAAACATATCTGTATGCAGGACTAAAGAAGACAGCCCTGTAATCCCATGCAAAAGAACATGATGCATGATTTTTGTGCTTTTAGCATTATGGTCTGCTATGCGCTTTAAATCTTCCCTAAGCCCAACTTGCTTGGCACGGGCCATTACCCCTCCTGGGGTTTCCATGAACCCAGAGATGACTGCCCCAGTGCACAACATCTCCCGCTGCCTCCTGGAAGAGCTGCAGAGCTGGAATGAGCAGTGAGACAGCCACAGCTGCCAGCAGAACAGGGCCCTTTATGATGTCATGGTGCCAGTTTCCAAGGCATCCCACTGTGACCTGCACAGTGTTCCGTGGGATGCAAACTAGCCTCATGCTTTCTTCTGCGGGCAGCCATTTTGTATTTTTCTGCCTCTGGGGGCGGCCATTTTGAAACCCCACTGCCAAGCTTCTATTGCCATGCACAGAAAATGGCGCTTGCAAGCTCCTAAAATCAAGACACCTGCCTTCCAGGAAAATAGATGCCACACATGCTGGGGGTGCTGCCATCACCTTTTAATCTTTTGTGATCTGCATCAACCCCCATTTGCACAACTTCTAACTACTTTGCCATGATCCCTTTAGATGTTGCAAAAACGTGTGGAATTGGAGCAAAATGCTGTAAAAATCAAGCTGGCATAACCTACTTTGACAGGTTCCACTTAGAAGGCTAGTGGAGGGGGGGGGGCACTGGCACAATAGGTTGGATGTAGGGAACTTAAATGTTCTCCATGAAGCAAGTCTTACACCCAGGTAGACACTTCCCCTAGATGTAGACCTTTCATTCCAAAGCAAAAGTTTGACTTTTAACAGGATTAATAAAGACTGGTGTTTAGCAGACAGGGGCAAGCAGCCCAGGCTGATTCTACTTTGCATTGATAAAGCTGGGGGTGGGGACGTCTAGATTAAGACTTGCCCTGCCGCTATTATGCTCCAAAAACATATCTGTATGCAGGACTAAAGAAGACAGCCCTGTAATCCCATGCAAAAGAACATGATGCATGATTTTTGTGCTTTTAGCATTATGGTCTGCTATGCGCTTTAAATCTTCCCTAAGCCCAACTTGCTTGGCACGGGCCATTACCCCTCCTGGGGTTTCCATGAACCCAGAGATGACTGCCCCAGTGCACAACATCTCCCGCTGCCTCCTGGAAGAGCTGCAGAGCTGGAATGAGCAGTGAGACAGCCACAGCTGCCAGCAGAACAGGGCCCTTTATGATGTCATGGTGCCAGTTTTCAAGGCATCCCACTGTGACCTGCACAGTGTTCCGTGGGATGCAAACTAGCCTCATGCTTTCTTCTGCGGGCAGCCATTTTGTATTTTTCTGCCTCTGGGGGCGGCCATTTTGAAACCCCACTGCCAAGCTTCTATTGCCATGCACAGAAAATGGCGCTTGCAAGCTCCTAAAATCAAGACACCTGCCTTCCAGGAAAATAGATGCCACACATGCTGGGGGTGCTGCCATCACCTTTTAATCTTTTGTGATCTGCATCAACCCCCATTTGCACAACTTCTAACTACTTTGCCATGATCCCTTTAGATGTTGCAAAAACGTGTGGAATTGGAGCAAAATGCTGTAAAAATCAAGCTGGCATAACCTACTTTGACAGGTTCCACTTAGAAGGCTAGTGGAGGGGGGGGGGGGCACTGGCACAATAGGTTGGATGTAGGGAACTTAAATGTTCTCCATGAAGCAAGTCTTACACCCAGGTAGACACTTCCCCTAGATGTAGACCTTTCATTCCAAAGCAAAAGTTTGACTTTTAACAGGATTAATAAAGACTGGTGTTTAGCAGACAGGGGCAAGCAGCCCAGGCTGATTCTACTTTGCATTGATAAAGCTGGGGGTGGGGACGTCTAGATTAAGACTTGCCCTGCCGCTATTATGCTCCAAAAACATATCTGTATGCAGGACTAAAGAAGACAGCCCTGTAATCCCATGCAAAAGAACATGATGCATGATTTTTGTGCTTTTAGCATTATGGTCTGCTATGCGCTTTAAATCTTCCCTAAGCCCAACTTGCTTGGCACGGGCCATTACCCCTCCTGGGGTTTCCATGAACCCAGAGATGACTGCCCCAGTGCACAACATCTCCCGCTGCCTCCTGGAAGAGCTGCAGAGCTGGAATGAGCAGTGAGACAGCCACAGCTGCCAGCAGAACAGGGCCCTTTATGATGTCATGGTGCCAGTTTCCAAGGCATCCCACTGTGACCTGCACAGTGTTCCGTGGGATGCAAACTAGCCTCATGCTTTCTTCTGCGGGCAGCCATTTTGTATTTTTCTGCCTCTGGGGGCGGCCATTTTGAAACCCCACTGCCAAGCTTCTATTGCCATGCACAGAAAATGGCGCTTGCAAGCTCCTAAAATCAAGACACCTGCCTTCCAGGAAAATAGATGCCACACATGCTGGGGGTGCTGCCATCACCTTTTAATCTTTTGTGATCTGCATCAACCCCCATTTGCACAACTTCTAACTACTTTGCCATGATCCCTTTAGATGTTGCAAAAACGTGTGGAATTGGAGCAAAATGCTGTAAAAATCAAGCTGGCATAACCTACTTTGACAGGTTCCACTTAGAAGGCTAGTGGAGGGGGGGGGGGGGGGCACTGGCACAATAGGTTGGATGTAGGGAACTTAAATGTTCTCCATGAAGCAAGTCTTACACCCAGGTAGACACTTCCCCTAGATGTAGACCTTTCATTCCAAAGCAAAAGTTTGACTTTTAACAGGATTAATAAAGACTGGTGTTTAGCAGACAGGGGCAAGCAGCCCAGGCTGATTCTACTTTGCATTGATAAAGCTGGGGGTGGGGACGTCTAGATTAAGACTTGCCCTGCCGCTATTATGCTCCAAAAACATATCTGTATGCAGGACTAAAGAAGACAGCCCTGTAATCCCATGCAAAAGAACATGATGCATGATTTTTGTGCTTTTAGCATTATGGTCTGCTATGCGCTTTAAATCTTCCCTAAGCCCAACTTGCTTGGCACGGGCCATTACCCCTCCTGGGGTTTCCATGAACCCAGAGATGACTGCCCCAGTGCACAACATCTCCCGCTGCCTCCTGGAAGAGCTGCAGAGCTGGAATGAGCAGTGAGACAGCCACAGCTGCCAGCAGAACAGGGCCCTTTATGATGTCATGGTGCCAGTTTCCAAGGCATCCCACTGTGACCTGCACAGTGTTCCGTGGGATGCAAACTAGCCTCATGCTTTCTTCTGCGGGCAGCCATTTTGTATTTTTCTGCCTCTGGGGGCGGCCATTTTGAAACCCCACTGCCAAGCTTCTATTGCCATGCACAGAAAATGGCGCTTGCAAGCTCCTAAAATCAAGACACCTGCCTTCCAGGAAAATAGATGCCACACATGCTGGGGGTGCTGCCATCACCTTTTAATCTTTTGTGATCTGCATCAACCCCCATTTGCACAACTTCTAACTACTTTGCCATGATCCCTTTAGATGTTGCAAAAACGTGTGGAATTGGAGCAAAATGCTGTAAAAATCAAGCTGGCATAACCTACTTTGACAGGTTCCACTTAGAAGGCTAGTGGAGGGGGGGGGGGGGCACTGGCACAATAGGTTGGATGTAGGGAACTTAAATGTTCTCCATGAAGCAAGTCTTACACCCAGGTAGACACTTCCCCTAGATGTAGACCTTTCATTCCAAAGCAAAAGTTTGACTTTTAACAGGATTAATAAAGACTGGTGTTTAGCAGACAGGGGCAAGCAGCCCAGGCTGATTCTACTTTGCATTGATAAAGCTGGGGGTGGGGACGTCTAGATTAAGACTTGCCCTGCCGCTATTATGCTCCAAAAACATATCTGTATGCAGGACTAAAGAAGACAGCCCTGTAATCCCATGCAAAAGAACATGATGCATGATTTTTGTGCTTTTAGCATTATGGTCTGCTATGCGCTTTAAATCTTCCCTAAGCCCAACTTGCTTGGCACGGGCCATTACCCCTCCTGGGGTTTCCATGAACCCAGAGATGACTGCCCCAGTGCACAACATCTCCCGCTGCCTCCTGGAAGAGCTGCAGAGCTGGAATGAGCAGTGAGACAGCCACAGCTGCCAGCAGAACAGGGCCCTTTATGATGTCATGGTGCCAGTTTCCAAGGCATCCCACTGTGACCTGCACAGTGTTCCGTGGGATGCAAACTAGCCTCATGCTTTCTTCTGCGGGCAGCCATTTTGTATTTTTCTGCCTCTGGGGGCGGCCATTTTGAAACCCCACTGCCAAGCTTCTATTGCCATGCACAGAAAATGGCGCTTGCAAGCTCCTAAAATCAAGACACCTGCCTTCCAGGAAAATAGATGCCACACATGCTGGGGGTGCTGCCATCACCTTTTAATCTTTTGTGATCTGCATCAACCCCCATTTGCACAACTTCTAACTACTTTGCCATGATCCCTTTAGATGTTGCAAAAACGTGTGGAATTGGAGCAAAATGCTGTAAAAATCAAGCTGGCATAACCTACTTTGACAGGTTCCACTTAGAAGGCTAGGGGAGGGGGGGGGGGCACTGGCACAATAGGTTGGATGTAGGGAACTTAAATGTTCTCCATGAAGCAAGTCTTACACCCAGGTAGACACTTCCCCTAGATGTAGACCTTTCATTCCAAAGCAAAAGTTTGACTTTTAACAGGATTAATAAAGACTGGTGTTTAGCAGACAGGGGCAAGCAGCCCAGGCTGATTCTACTTTGCATTGATAAAGCTGGGGGTGGGGACGTCTAGATTAAGACTTGCCCTGCCGCTATTATGCTCCAAAAACATATCTGTATGCAGGACTAAAGAAGACAGCCCTGTAATCCCATGCAAAAGAACATGATGCATGATTTTTGTGCTTTTAGCATTATGGTCTGCTATGCGCTTTAAATCTTCCCTAAGCCCAACTTGCTTGGCACGGGCCATTACCCCTCCTGGGGTTTCCATGAACCCAGAGATGACTGCCCCAGTGCACAACATCTCCCGCTGCCTCCTGGAAGAGCTGCAGAGCTGGAATGAGCAGTGAGACAGCCACAGCTGCCAGCAGAACAGGGCCCTTTATGATGTCATGGTGCCAGTTTCCAAGGCATCCCACTGTGACCTGCACAGTGTTCCGTGGGATGCAAACTAGCCTCATG
Source organism: Engystomops pustulosus (assembly GCF_040894005.1). Classification (NCBI taxonomy): domain Eukaryota; kingdom Metazoa; phylum Chordata; class Amphibia; order Anura; family Leptodactylidae; genus Engystomops; species Engystomops pustulosus. Next base: position 50,891,030 of record NC_092413.1, read on the forward strand.
CTTTCTTCTGCGGGCAGCCATTTTGTATTTTTCTGCCTCTGGGGGCGGCCATTTTGAAACCCCACTGCCAAGCTTCTATTGCCATGCACAGAAAATGGCGCTTGCAAGCTCCTAAAATCAAGACACCTGCCTTCCAGGAAAATAGATGCCACACATGCTGGGGGTGCTGCCATCACCTTTTAATCTTTTGTGATCTGCATCAACCCCCATTTGCACAACTTCTAACTACTTTGCCATGATCCCTTTAGATGTTGCAAAAACGTGTGGAATTGGAGCAAAATGCTGTAAAAATCAAGCTGGCATAACCTACTTTGACAGGTTCCACTTAGAAGGCTAGGGGAGGGGGGGGGGGGGCACTGGCACAATAGGTTGGATGTAGGGAACTTAAATGTTCTCCATGAAGCAAGTCTTACACCCAGGTAGACACTTCCCCTAGATGTAGACCTTTCATTCCAAAGCAAAAGTTTGACTTTTAACAGGATTAATAAAGACTGGTGTTTAGCAGACAGGGGCAAGCAGCCCAGGCTGATTCTACTTTGCATTGATAAAGCTGGGGGTGGGGACGTCTAGATTAAGACTTGCCCTGCCGCTATTATGCTCCAAAAACATATCTGTATGCAGGACTAAAGAAGACAGCCCTGTAATCCCATGCAAAAGAACATGATGCATGATTTTTGTGCTTTTAGCATTATGGTCTGCTATGCGCTTTAAATCTTCCCTAAGCCCAACTTGCTTGGCACGGGCCATTACCCCTCCTGGGGTTTCCATGAACCCAGAGATGACTGCCCCAGTGCACAACATCTCCCGCTGCCTCCTGGAAGAGCTGCAGAGCTGGAATGAGCAGTGAGACAGCCACAGCTGCCAGCAGAACAGGGTCCTTTATGATGTCATGGTGCCAGTTTCCAAGGCATCCCACTGTGACCTGCACAGTGTTCCGTGGGATGCAAACTAGCCTCATGCTTTCTTCTGCGGGCAGCCATTTTGTATTTTTCTGCCTCTGGGGGCGGCCATTTTGAAACCCCACTGCCAAGCTTCTATTGCCATGCACAGAAAATGGCGCTTGCAAGCTCCTAAAATCAAGACACCTGCCTTCCAGGAAAATAGATGCCACACATGCTGGGGGTGCTGCCATCACCTTTTAATCTTTTGTGATCTGCATCAACCCCCATTTGCACAACTTCTAACTACTTTGCCATGATCCCTTTAGATGTTGCAAAAACGTGTGGAATTGGAGCAAAATGCTGTAAAAATCAAGCTGGCATAACCTACTTTGACAGGTTCCACTTAGAAGGCTAGTGGAGGGGGGGGGGGGGGCACTGGCACAATAGGTTGGATGTAGGGAACTTAAATGTTCTCCATGAAGCAAGTCTTACACCCAGGTAGACACTTCCCCTAGATGTAGACCTTTCATTCCAAAGCAAAAGTTTGACTTTTAACAGGATTAATAAAGACTGGTGTTTAGCAGACAGGGGCAAGCAGCCCAGGCTGATTCTACTTTGCATTGATAAAGCTGGGGGTGGGGACGTCTAGATTAAGACTTGCCCTGCCGCTATTATGCTCCAAAAACATATCTGTATGCAGGACTAAAGAAGACAGCCCTGTAATCCCATGCAAAAGAACATGATGCATGATTTTTGTGCTTTTAGCATTATGGTCTGCTATGCGCTTTAAATCTTCCCTAAGCCCAACTTGCTTGGCACGGGCCATTACCCCTCCTGGGGTTTCCATGAACCCAGAGATGACTGCCCCAGTGCACAACATCTCCCGCTGCCTCCTGGAAGAGCTGCAGAGCTGGAATGAGCAGTGAGACAGCCACAGCTGCCAGCAGAACAGGGCCCTTTATGATGTCATGGTGCCAGTTTCCAAGGCATCCCACTGTGACCTGCACAGTGTTCCGTGGGATGCAACCTAGCCTCATGCTTTCTTCTGCGGGCAGCCATTTTGTATTTTTCTGCCTCTGGGGGCGGCCATTTTGAAACCCCACTGCCAAGCTTCTATTGCCATGCACAGAAAATGGCGCTTGCAAGCTCCTAAAATCAAGACACCTGCCTTCCAGGAAAATAGATGCCACACATGCTGGGGGTGCTGCCATCACCTTTTAATCTTTTGTGATCTGCATCAACCCCCATTTGCACAACTTCTAACTACTTTGCCATGATCCCTTTAGATGTTGCAAAAACGTGTGGAATTGGAGCAAAATGCTGTAAAAATCAAGCTGGCATAACCTACTTTGACAGGTTCCACTTAGAAGGCTAGTGGAGGGGGGGGGGGGGCACTGGCACAATAGGTTGGATGTAGGGAACTTAAATGTTCTCCATGAAGCAAGTCTTACACCCAGGTAGACACTTCCCCTAGATGTAGACCTTTCATTCCAAAGCAAAAGTTTGACTTTTAACAGGATTAATAAAGACTGGTGTTTAGCAGACAGGGGCAAGCAGCCCAGGCTGATTCTACTTTGCATTGATAAAGCTGGGGGTGGGGACGTCTAGATTAAGACTTGCCCTGCCGCTATTATGCTCCAAAAACATATCTGTATGCAGGACTAAAGAAGACAGCCCTGTAATCCCATGCAAAAGAACATGATGCATGATTTTTGTGCTTTTAGCATTATGGTCTGCTATGCGCTTTAAATCTTCCCTAAGCCCAACTTGCTTGGCACGGGCCATTACCCCTCCTGGGGTTTCCATGAACCCAGAGATGACTGCCCCAGTGCACAACATCTCCCGCTGCCTCCTGGAAGAGCTGCAGAGCTGGAATGAGCAGTGAGACAGCCACAGCTGCCAGCAGAACAGGGCCCTTTATGATGTCATGGTGCCAGTTTCCAAGGCATCCCACTGTGACCTGCACAGTGTTCCGTGGGATGCAAACTAGCCTCATGCTTTCTTCTGCGGGCAGCCATTTTGTATTTTTCTGCCTCTGGGGGCGGCCATTTTGAAACCCCACTGCCAAGCTTCTATTGCCATGCACAGAAAATGGCGCTTGCAAGCTCCTAAAATCAAGACACCTGCCTTCCAGGAAAATAGATGCCACACATGCTGGGGGTGCTGCCATCACCTTTTAATCTTTTGTGATCTGCATCAACCCCCATTTGCACAACTTCTAACTACTTTGCCATGATCCCTTTAGATGTTGCAAAAACGTGTGGAATTGGAGCAAAATGCTGTAAAAATCAAGCTGGCATAACCTACTTTGACAGGTTCCACTTAGAAGGCTAGTGGAGGGGGGGGGGGGGGCACTGGCACAATAGGTTGGATGTAGGGAACTTAAATGTTCTCCATGAAGCAAGTCTTACACCCAGGTAGACACTTCCCCTAGATGTAGACCTTTCATTCCAAAGCAAAAGTTTGACTTTTAACAGGATTAATAAAGACTGGTGTTTAGCAGACAGGGGCAAGCAGCCCAGGCTGATTCTACTTTGCATTGATAAAGCTGGGGGTGGGGACGTCTAGATTAAGACTTGCCCTGCCGCTATTATGCTCCAAAAACATATCTGTATGCAGGACTAAAGAAGACAGCCCTGTAATCCCATGCAAAAGAACATGATGCATGATTTTTGTGCTTTTAGCATTATGGTCTGCTATGCGCTTTAAATCTTCCCTAAGCCCAACTTGCTTGGCACGGGCCATTACCCCTCCTGGGGTTTCCATGAACCCAGAGATGACTGCCCCAGTGCACAACATCTCCCGCTGCCTCCTGGAAGAGCTGCAGAGCTGGAATGAGCAGTGAGACAGCCACAGCTGCCAGCAGAACAGGGCCCTTTATGATGTCATGGTGCCAGTTTCCAAGGCATCCCACTGTGACCTGCACAGTGTTCCGTGGGATGCAAACTAGCCTCATGCTTTCTTCTGCGGGCAGCCATTTTGTATTTTTCTGCCTCTGGGGGCGGCCATTTTGAAACCCCACTGCCAAGCTTCTATTGCCATGCACAGAAAATGGCGCTTGCAAGCTCCTAAAATCAAGACACCTGCCTTCCAGGAAAATAGATGCCACACATGCTGGGGGTGCTGCCATCACCTTTTAATCTTTTGTGATCTGCATCAACCCCCATTTGCACAACTTCTAACTACTTTGCCATGATCCCTTTAGATGTTGCAAAAACGTGTGGAATTGGAGCAAAATGCTGTAAAAATCAAGCTGGCATAACCTACTTTGACAGGTTCCACTTAGAAGGCTAGTGGAGGGGGGGGGGGGGGCACTGGCACAATAGGTTGGATGTAGGGAACTTAAATGTTCTCCATGAAGCAAGTCTTACACCCAGGTAGACACTTCCCCTAGATGTAGACCTTTCATTCCAAAGCAAAAGTTTGACTTTTAACAGGATTAATAAAGACTGGTGTTTAGCAGACAGGGGCAAGCAGCCCAGGCTGATTCTACTTTGCATTGATAAAGCTGGGGGTGGGGACGTCTAGATTAAGACTTGCCCTGCCGCTATTATGCTCCAAAAACATATCTGTATGCAGGACTAAAGAAGACAGCCCTGTAATCCCATGCAAAAGAACATGATGCATGATTTTTGTGCTTTTAGCATTATGGTCTGCTATGCGCTTTAAATCTTCCCTAAGCCCAACTTGCTTGGCACGGGCCATTACCCCTCCTGGGGTTTCCATGAACCCAGAGATGACTGCCCCAGTGCACAACATCTCCCGCTGCCTCCTGGAAGAGCTGCAGAGCTGGAATGAGCAGTGAGACAGCCACAGCTGCCAGCAGAACAGGGCCCTTTATGATGTCATGGTGCCAGTCTCCAAGGCATCCCACTGTGACCTGCACAGTGTTCCGTGGGATGCAAACTAGCCTCATGCTTTCTTCTGCGGGCAGCCATTTTGTATTTTTCTGCCTCTGGGGGCGGCCATTTTGAAACCCCACTGCCAAGCTTCTATTGCCATGCACAGAAAATGGCGCTTGCAAGCTCCTAAAATCAAGACACCTGCCTTCCAGGAAAATAGATGCCACACATGCTGGGGGTGCTGCCATCACCTTTTAATCTTTTGTGATCTGCATCAACCCCCATTTGCACAACTTCTAACTACTTTGCCATGATCCCTTTAGATGTTGCAAAAACGTGTGGAATTGGAGCAAAATGCTGTAAAAATCAAGCTGGCATAACCTACTTTGACAGGTTCCACTTAGAAGGCTAGTGGAGGGGGGGGGGGGCACTGGCACAATAGGTTGGATGTAGGGAACTTAAATGTTCTCCATGAAGCAAGTCTTACACCCAGGTAGACACTTCCCCTAGATGTAGACCTTTCATTCCAAAGCAAAAGTTTGACTTTTAACAGGATTAATAAAGACTGGTGTTTAGCAGACAGGGGCAAGCAGCCCAGGCTGATTCTACTTTGCATTGATAAAGCTGGGGGTGGGGACGTCTAGATTAAGACTTGCCCTGCCGCTATTATGCTCCAAAAACATATCTGTATGCAGGACTAAAGAAGACAGCCCTGTAATCCCATGCAAAAGAACATGATGCATGATTTTTGTGCTTTTAGCATTATGGTCTGCTATGCGCTTTAAATCTTCCCTAAGCCCAACTTGCTTGGCACGGGCCATTACCCCTCCTGGGGTTTCCATGAACCCAGAGATGACTGCCCCAGTGCACAACATCTCCCGCTGCCTCCTGGAAGAGCTGCAGAGCTGGAATGAGCAGTGAGACAGCCACAGCTGCCAGCAGAACAGGGCCCTTTATGATGTCATGGTGCCAGTTTCCAAGGCATCCCACTGTGACCTGCACAGTGTTCCGTGGGATGCAAACTAGCCTCATGCTTTCTTCTGCGGGCAGCCATTTTGTATTTTTCTGCCTCTGGGGGCGGCCATTTTGAAACCCCACTGCCAAGCTTCTATTGCCATGCACAGAAAATGGCGCTTGCAAGCTCCTAAAATCAAGACACCTGCCTTCCAGGAAAATAGATGCCACACATGCTGGGGGTGCTGCCATCACCTTTTAATCTTTTGTGATCTGCATCAACCCCCATTTGCACAACTTCTAACTACTTTGCCATGATCCCTTTAGATGTTGCAAAAACGTGTGGAATTGGAGCAAAATGCTGTAAAAATCAAGCTGGCATAACCTACTTTGACAGGTTCCACTTAGAAGGCTAGTGGAGGGGGGGGGCACTGGCACAATAGGTTGGATGTAGGGAACTTAAATGTTCTCCATGAAGCAAGTCTTACACCCAGGTAGACACTTCCCCTAGATGTAGACCTTTCATTCCAAAGCAAAAGTTTGACTTTTAACAGGATTAATAAAGACTGGTGTTTAGCAGACAGGGGCAAGCAGCCCAGGCTGATTCTACTTTGCATTGATAAAGCTGGGGGTGGGGACGTCTAGATTAAGACTTGCCCTGCCGCTATTATGCTCCAAAAACATATCTGTATGCAGGACTAAAGAAGACAGCCCTGTAATCCCATGCAAAAGAACATGATGCATGATTTTTGTGCTTTTAGCATTATGGTCTGCTATGCGCTTTAAATCTTCCCTAAGCCCAACTTGCTTGGCACGGGCCATTACCCCTCCTGGGGTTTCCATGAACCCAGAGATGACTGCCCCAGTGCACAACATCTCCCGCTGCCTCCTGGAAGAGCTGCAGAGCTGGAATGAGCAGTGAGACAGCCACAGCTGCCAGCAGAACAGGGCCCTTTATGATGTCATGGTGCCAGTTTCCAAGGCATCCCACTGTGACCTGCACAGTGTTCCGTGGGATGCAAACTAGCCTCATGCTTTCTTCTGCGGGCAGCCATTTTGTATTTTTCTGCCTCTGGGGGCGGCCATTTTGAAACCCCACTGCCAAGCTTCTATTGCCATGCACAGAAAATGGCGCTTGCAAGCTCCTAAAATCAAGACACCTGCCTTCCAGGAAAATAGATGCCACACATGCTGGGGGTGCTGCCATCACCTTTTAATCTTTTGTGATCTGCATCAACCCCCATTTGCACAACTTCTAACTACTTTGCCATGATCCCTTTAGATGTTGCAAAAACGTGTGGAATTGGAGCAAAATGCTGTAAAAATCAAGCTGGCATAACCTACTTTGACAGGTTCCACTTAGAAGGCTAGGGGAGGGGGGGGGGGGCACTGGCACAATAGGTTGGATGTAGGGAACTTAAATGTTCTCCATGAAGCAAGTCTTACACCCAGGTAGACACTTCCCCTAGATGTAGACCTTTCATTCCAAAGCAAAAGTTTGACTTTTAACAGGATTAATAAAGACTGGTGTTTAGCAGACAGGGGCAAGCAGCCCAGGCTGATTCTACTTTGCATTGATAAAGCTGGGGGTGGGGACGTCTAGATTAAGACTTGCCCTGCCGCTATTATGCTCCAAAAACATATCTGTATGCAGGACTAAAGAAGACAGCCCTGTAATCCCATGCAAAAGAACATGATGCATGATTTTTGTGCTTTTAGCATTATGGTCTGCTATGCGCTTTAAATTTTCCCTAAGCCCAACTTGCTTGGCACGGGCCATTACCCCTCCTGGGGTTTCCATGAACCCAGAGATGACTGCCCCAGTGCACAACATCTCCCGCTGCCTCCTGGAAGAGCTGCAGAGCTGGAATGAGCAGTGAGACAGCCACAGCTGCCAGCAGAACAGGGCCCTTTATGATGTCATGGTGCCAGTTTCCAAGGCATCCCACTGTGACCTGCACAGTGTTCCGTGGGATGCAAACTAGCCTCATGCTTTCTTCTGCGGGCAGCCATTTTGTATTTTTCTGCCTCTGGGGGCGGCCATTTTGAAACCCCACTGCCAAGCTTCTATTGCCATGCACAGAAAATGGCGCTTGCAAGCTCCTAAAATCAAGACACCTGCCTTCCAGGAAAATAGATGCCACACATGCTGGGGGTGCTGCCATCACCTTTTAATCTTTTGTGATCTGCATCAACCCCCATTTGCACAACTTCTAACTACTTTGCCATGATCCCTTTAGATGTTGCAAAAACGTGTGGAATTGGAGCAAAATGCTGTAAAAATCAAGCTGGCATAACCTACTTTGACAGGTTCCACTTAGAAGGCTAGTGGAGGGGGGGGGGGGCACTGGCACAATAGGTTGGATGTAGGGAACTTAAATGTTCTCCATGAAGCAAGTCTTACACCCAGGTAGACACTTCCCCTAGATGTAGACCTTTCATTCCAAAGCAAAAGTTTGACTTTTAACAGGATTAATAAAGACTGGTGTTTAGCAGACAGGGGCAAGCAGCCCAGGCTGATTCTACTTTGCATTGATAAAGCTGGGGGTGGGGACGTCTAGATTAAGACTTGCCCTGCCGCTATTATGCTCCAAAAACATATCTGTATGCAGGACTAAAGAAGACAGCCCTGTAATCCCATGCAAAAGAACATGATGCATGATTTTTGTGCTTTTAGCATTATGGTCTGCTATGCGCTTTAAATCTTCCCTAAGCCCAACTTGCTTGGCACGGGCCATTACCCCTCCTGGGGTTTCCATGAACCCAGAGATGACTGCCCCAGTGCACAACATCTCCCGCTGCCTCCTGGAAGAGCTGCAGAGCTGGAATGAGCAGTGAGACAGCCACAGCTGCCAGCAGAACAGGGCCCTTTATGATGTCATGGTGCCAGTTTCCAAGGCATCCCACTGTGACCTGCACAGTGTTCCGTGGGATGCAAACTAGCCTCATGCTTTCTTCTGCGGGCAGCCATTTTGTATTTTTCTGCCTCTGGGGGCGGCCATTTTGAAACCCCACTGCCAAGCTTCTATTGCCATGCACAGCAAATGGCGCTTGCAAGCTCCTAAAATCAAGACACCTGCCTTCCAGGAAAATAGATGCCACACATGCTGGGGGTGCTGCCATCACCTTTTAATCTTTTGTGATCTGCATCAACCCCCATTTGCACAACTTCTAACTACTTTGCCATGATCCCTTTAGATGTTGCAAAAACGTGTGGAATTGGAGCAAAATGCTGTAAAAATCAAGCTGGCATAACCTACTTTGACAGGTTCCACTTAGAAGGCTAGTGGAGGGGGGGGGGGGCACTGGCACAATAGGTTGGATGTAGGGAACTTAAATGTTCTCCATGAAGCAAGTCTTACACCCAGGTAGACACTTCCCCTAGATGTAGACCTTTCATTCCAAAGCAAAAGTTTGACTTTTAACAGGATTAATAAAGACTGGTGTTTAGCAGACAGGGGCAAGCAGCCCAGGCTGATTCTACTTTGCATTGATAAAGCTGGGGGTGGGGACGTCTAGATTAAGACTTGCCCTGCCGCTATTATGCTCCAAAAACATATCTGTATGCAGGACTAAAGAAGACAGCCCTGTAATCCCATGCAAAAGAACATGATGCATGATTTTTGTGCTTTTAGCATTATGGTCTGCTATGCGCTTTAAATCTTCCCTAAGCCCAACTTGCTTGGCACGGGCCATTACCCCTCCTGGGGTTTCCATGAACCCAGAGATGACTGCCCCAGTGCACAACATCTCCCGCTGCCTCCTGGAAGAGCTGCAGAGCTGGAATGAGCAGTGAGACAGCCACAGCTGCCAGCAGAACAGGGCCCTTTATGATGTCATGGTGCCAGTTTCCAAGGCATCCCACTGTGACCTGCACAGTGTTCCGTGGGATGCAAACTAGCCTCATGCTTTCTTCTGCGGGCAGCCATTTTGTATTTTTCTGCCTCTGGGGGCGGCCATTTTGAAACCCCACTGCCAAGCTTCTATTGCCATGCACAGAAAATGGCGCTTGCAAGCTCCTAAAATCAAGACACCTGCCTTCCAGGAAAATAGATGCCACACATGCTGGGGGTGCTGCCATCACCTTTTAATCTTTTGTGATCTGCATCAACCCCCATTTGCACAACTTCTAACTACTTTGCCATGATCCCTTTAGATGTTGCAAAAACGTGTGGAATTGGAGCAAAATGCTGTAAAAATCAAGCTGGCATAACCTACTTTGACAGGTTCCACTTAGAAGGCTAGTGGAGGGGGGGGGGGCACTGGCACAATAGGTTGGATGTAGGGAACTTAAATGTTCTCCATGAAGCAAGTCTTACACCCAGGTAGACACTTCCCCTAGATGTAGACCTTTCATTCCAAAGCAAAAGTTTGACTTTTAACAGGATTAATAAAGACTGGTGTTTAGCAGACAGGGGCAAGCAGCCCAGGCTGATTCTACTTTGCATTGATAAAGCTGGGGGTGGGGACGTCTAGATTAAGACTTGCCCTGCCGCTATTATGCTCCAAAAACATATCTGTATGCAGGACTAAAGAAGACAGCCCTGTAATCCCATGCAAAAGAACATGATGCATGATTTTTGTGCTTTTAGCATTATGGTCTGCTATGCGCTTTAAATCTTCCCTAAGCCCAACTTGCTTGGCACGGGCCATTACCCCTCCTGGGGTTTCCATGAACCCAGAGATGACTGCCCCAGTGCACAACATCTCCCGCTGCCTCCTGGAAGAGCTGCAGAGCTGGAATGAGCAGTGAGACAGCCACAGCTGCCAGCAGAACAGGGCCCTTTATGATGTCATGGTGCCAGTTTCCAAGGCATCCCACTGTGACCTGCACAGTGTTCCGTGGGATGCAAACTAGCCTCATGCTTTCTTCTGCGGGCAGCCATTTTGTATTTTTCTGCCTCTGGGGGCGGCCATTTTGAAACCCCACTGCCAAGCTTCTATTGCCATGCACAGAAAATGGCGCTTGCAAGCTCCTAAAATCAAGACACCTGCCTTCCAGGAAAATAGATGCCACACATGCTGGGGGTGCTGCCATCACCTTTTAATCTTTTGTGATCTGCATCAACCCCCATTTGCACAACTTCTAACTACTTTGCCATGATCCCTTTAGATGTTGCAAAAACGTGTGGAATTGGAGCAAAATGCTGTAAAAATCAAGCTGGCATAACCTACTTTGACAGGTTCCACTTAGAAGGCTAGTGGAGGGGGGGGGGGGGGCACTGGCACAATAGGTTGGATGTAGGGAACTTAAATGTTCTCCATGAAGCAAGTCTTACACCCAGGTAGACACTTCCCCTAGATGTAGACCTTTCATTCCAAAGCAAAAGTTTGACTTTTAACAGGATTAATAAAGACTGGTGTTTAGCAGACAGGGGCAAGCAGCCCAGGCTGATTCTACTTTGCATTGATAAAGCTGGGGGTGGGGACGTCTAGATTATGACTTGCCCTGCCGCTATTATGCTCCAAAAACATATCTGTATGCAGGACTAAAGAAGACAGCCCTGTAATCCCATGCAAAAGAACATGATGCATGATTTTTGTGCTTTTAGCATTATGGTCTGCTATGCGCTTTAAATCTTCCCTAAGCCCAACTTGCTTGGCACGGGCCATTACCCCTCCTGGGGTTTCCATGAACCCAGAGATGACTGCCCCAGTGCACAACATCTCCCGCTGCCTCCTGGAAGAGCTGCAGAGCTGGAATGAGCAGTGAGACAGCCACAGCTGCCAGCAGAACAGGGCCCTTTATGATGTCATGGTGCCAGTTTCCAAGGCATCCCACTGTGACCTGCACAGTGTTCCGTGGGATGCAAACTAGCCTCATGCTTTCTTCTGCGGGCAGCCATTTTGTATTTTTCTGCCTCTGGGGGCGGCCATTTTGAAACCCCACTGCCAAGCTTCTATTGCCATGCACAGAAAATGGCGCTTGCAAGCTCCTAAAATCAAGACACCTGCCTTCCAGGAAAATAGATGCCACACATGCTGGGGGTGCTGCCATCACCTTTTAATCTTTTGTGATCTGCATCAACCCCCATTTGCACAACTTCTAACTACTTTGCCATGATCCCTTTAGATGTTGCAAAAACGTGTGGAATTGGAGCAAAATGCTGTAAAAATCAAGCTGGCATAACCTACTTTGACAGGTTCCACTTAGAAGGCTAGTGGAGGGGGGGGGGGGCACTGGCACAATAGGTTGGATGTAGGGAACTTAAATGTTCTCCATGAAGCAAGTCTTACACCCAGGTAGACACTTCCCCTAGATGTAGACCTTTCATTCCAAAGCAAAAGTTTGACTTTTAACAGGATTAATAAAGACTGGTGTTTAGCAGACAGGGGCAAGCAGCCCAGGCTGATTCTACTTTGCATTGATAAAGCTGGGGGTGGGGACGTCTAGATTAAGACTTGCCCTGCCGCTATTATGCTCCAAAAACATATCTGTATGCAGGACTAAAGAAGACAGCCCTGTAATCCCATGCAAAAGAACATGATGCATGATTTTTGTGCTTTTAGCATTATGGTCTGCTATGCGCTTTAAATCTTCCCTAAGCCCAACTTGCTTGGCACGGGCCATTACCCCTCCTGGGGTTTCCATGAACCCAGAGATGACTGCCCCAGTGCACAACATCTCCCGCTGCCTCCTGGAAGAGCTGCAGAGCTGGAATGAGCAGTGAGACAGCCACAGCTGCCAGCAGAACAGGGCCCTTTATGATGTCATGGTGCCAGTTTCCAAGGCATCCCACTGTGACCTGCACAGTGTTCCGTGGGATGCAAACTAGCCTCATGCTTTCTTCTGCGGGCAGCCATTTTGTATTTTTCTGCCTCTGGGGGCGGCCATTTTGAAACCCCACTGCCAAGCTTCTATTGCCATGCACAGAAAATGGCGCTTGCAAGCTCCTAAAATCAAGACACCTGCCTTCCAGGAAAATAGATGCCACACATGCTGGGGGTGCTGCCATCACCTTTTAATCTTTTGTGATCTGCATCAACCCCCATTTGCACAACTTCTAACTACTTTGCCATGATCCCTTTAGATGTTGCAAAAACGTGTGGAATTGGAGCAAAATGCTGTAAAAATCAAGCTGGCATAACCTACTTTGACAGGTTCCACTTAGAAGGCTAGGGGAGGGGGGGGGGGCACTGGCACAATAGGTTGGATGTAGGGAACTTAAATGTTCTCCATGAAGCAAGTCTTACACCCAGGTAGACACTTCCCCTAGATGTAGACCTTTCATTCCAAAGCAAAAGTTTGACTTTTAACAGGATTAATAAAGACTGGTGTTTAGCAGACAGGGGCAAGCAGCCCAGGCTGATTCTACTTTGCATTGATAAAGCTGGGGGTGGGGACGTCTAGATTAAGACTTGCCCTGCCGCTATTATGCTCCAAAAACATATCTGTATGCAGGACTAAAGAAGACAGCCCTGTAATCCCATGCAAAAGAACATGATGCATGATTTTTGTGCTTTTAGCATTATGGTCTGCTATGCGCTTTAAATCTTCCCTAAGCCCAACTTGCTTGGCACGGGCCATTACCCCTCCTGGGGTTTCCATGAACCCAGAGATGACTGCCCCAGTGCACAACATCTCCCGCTGCCTCCTGGAAGAGCTGCAGAGCTGGAATGAGCAGTGAGACAGCCACAGCTGCCAGCAGAACAGGGCCCTTTATGATGTCATGGTGCCAGTTTCCAAGGCATCCCACTGTGACCTGCACAGTGTTCCGTGGGATGCAAACTAGCCTCATGCTTTCTTCTGCGGGCAGCCATTTTGTATTTTTCTGCCTCTGGGGGCGGCCATTTTGAAACCCCACTGCCAAGCTTCTATTGCCATGCACAGAAAATGGCGCTTGCAAGCTCCTAAAATCAAGACACCTGCCTTCCAGGAAAATAGATGCCACACATGCTGGGGGTGCTGCCATCACCTTTTAATCTTTTGTGATCTGCATCAACCCCCATTTGCACAACTTCTAACTACTTTGCCATGATCCCTTTAGATGTTGCAAAAACGTGTGGAATTGGAGCAAAATGCTGTAAAAATCAAGCTGGCATAACCTACTTTGACAGGTTCCACTTAGAAGGCTAGGGGAGGGGGGGGGGCACTGGCACAATAGGTTGGATGTAGGGAACTTAAATGTTCTCCATGAAGGAAGTCTTACACCCAGGTAGACACTTCCCCTAGATGTAGACCTTTCATTCCAAAGCAAAAGTTTGACTTTTAACAGGATTAATAAAGACTGGTGTTTAGCAGACAGGGGCAAGCAGCCCAGGCTGATTCTACTTTGCATTGATAAAGCTGGGGGTGGGGACGTCTAGATTAAGACTTGCCCTGCCGCTATTATGCTCCAAAAACATATCTGTATGCAGGACTAAAGAAGACAGCCCTGTAATCCCATGCAAAAGAACATGATGCATGATTTTTGTGCTTTTAGCATTATGGTCTGCTATGCGCTTTAAATCTTCCCTAAGCCCAACTTGCTTGGCACGGGCCATTACCCCTCCTGGGGTTTCCATGAACCCAGAGATGACTGCCCCAGTGCACAACATCTCCCGCTGCCTCCTGGAAGAGCTGCAGAGCTGGAATGAGCAGTGAGACAGCCACAGCTGCCAGCAGAACAGGGCCCTTTATGATGTCATGGTGCCAGTTTCCAAGGCATCCCACTGTGACCTGCACAGTGTTCCGTGGGATGCAAACTAGCCTCATGCTTTCTTCTGCGGGCAGCCATTTTGTATTTTTCTGCCTCTGGGGGCGGCCATTTTGAAACCCCACTGCCAAGCTTCTATTGCCATGCACAGAAAATGGCGCTTGCAAGCTCCTAAAATCAAGACACCTGCCTTCCAGGAAAATAGATGCCACACATGCTGGGGGTGCTGCCATCACCTTTTAATCTTTTGTGATCTGCATCAACTCCCATTTGCACAACTTCTAACTACTTTGCCATGATCCCTTTAGATGTTGCAAAAACGTGTGGAATTGGAGCAAAATGCTGTAAAAATCAAGCTGGCATAACCTACTTTGACAGGTTCCACTTAGAAGGCTAGGGGAGGGGGGGGGGGCACTGGCACAATAGGTTGGATGTAGGGAACTTAAATGTTCTCCATGAAGCAAGTCTTACACCCAGGTAGACACTTCCCCTAGATGTAGACCTTTCATTCCAAAGCAAAAGTTTGACTTTTAACAGGATTAATAAAGACTGGTGTTTAGCAGACAGGGGCAAGCAGCCCAGGCTGATTCTACTTTGCATTGATAAAGCTGGGGGTGGGGACGTCTAGATTAAGACTTGCCCTGCCGCTATTATGCTCCAAAAACATATCTGTATGCAGGACTAAAGAAGACAGCCCTGTAATCCCATGCAAAAGAACATGATGCATGATTTTTGTGCTTTTAGCATTATGGTCTGCTATGCGCTTTAAATCTTCCCTAAGCCCAACTTGCTTGGCACGGGCCATTACCCCTCCTGGGGTTTCCATGAACCCAGAGATGACTGCCCCAGTGCACAACATCTCCCGCTGCCTCCTGGAAGAGCTGCAGAGCTGGAATGAGCAGTGAGACAGCCACAGCTGCCAGCAGAACAGGGCCCTTTATGATGTCATGGTGCCAGTTTCCAAGGCATCCCACTGTGACCTGCACAGTGTTCCGTGGGATGCAAACTAGCCTCATGCTTTCTTCTGCGGGCAGCCATTTTGTATTTTTCTGCCTCTGGGGGCGGCCATTTTGAAACCCCACTGCCAAGCTTCTATTGCCATGCACAGAAAATGGCGCTTGCAAGCTCCTAAAATCAAGACACCTGCCTTCCAGGAAAATAGATGCCACACATGCTGGGGGTGCTGCCATCACCTTTTAATCTTTTGTGATCTGCATCAACCCCCATTTGCACAACTTCTAACTACTTTGCCATGATCCCTTTAGATGTTGCAAAAACGTGTGGAATTGGAGCAAAATGCTGTAAAAATCAAGCTGGCATAACCTACTTTGACAGGTTCCACTTAGAAGGCTAGTGGAGGGGGGGGGGCACTGGCACAATAGGTTGGATGTAGGGAACTTAAATGTTCTCCATGAAGCAAGTCTTACACCCAGGTAGACACTTCCCCTAGATGTAGACCTTTCATTCCAAAGCAAAAGTTTGACTTTTAACAGGATTAATAAAGACTGGTGTTTAGCAGACAGGGGCAAGCAGCCCAGGCTGATTCTACTTTGCATTGATAAAGCTGGGGGTGGGGACGTCTAGATTAAGACTTGCCCTGCCGCTATTATGCTCCAAAAACATATCTGTATGCAGGACTAAAGAAGACAGCCCTGTAATCCCATGCAAAAGAACATGATGCATGATTTTTGTGCTTTTAGCATTATGGTCTGCTATGCGCTTTAAATCTTCCCTAAGCCCAACTTGCTTGGCACGGGCCATTACCCCTCCTGGGGTTTCCATGAACCCAGAGATGACTGCCCCAGTGCACAACATCTCCCGCTGCCTCCTGGAAGAGCTGCAGAGCTGGAATGAGCAGTGAGACAGCCACAGCTGCCAGCAGAACAGGGCCCTTTATGATGTCATGGTGCCAGTTTCCAAGGCATCCCACTGTGACCTGCACAGTGTTCCGTGGGATGCAAACTAGCCTCATGCTTTCTTCTGCGGGCAGCCATTTTGTATTTTTCTGCCTCTGGGGGCGGCCATTTTGAAACCCCACTGCCAAGCTTCTATTGCCATGCACAGAAAATGGCGCTTGCAAGCTCCTAAAATCAAGACACCTGCCTTCCAGGAAAATAGATGCCACACATGCTGGGGGTGCTGCCATCACCTTTTAATCTTTTGTGATCTGCATCAACCCCCATTTGCACAACTTCTAACTACTTTGCCATGATCCCTTTAGATGTTGCAAAAACGTGTGGAATTGGAGCAAAATGCTGTAAAAATCAAGCTGGCATAACCTACTTTGACAGGTTCCACTTAGAAGGCTAGTGGAGGGGGGGGGGGCACTGGCACAATAGGTTGGATGTAGGGAACTTAAATGTTCTCCATGAAGCAAGTCTTACACCCAGGTAGACACTTCCCCTAGATGTAGACCTTTCATTCCAAAGCAAAAGTTTGACTTTTAACAGGATTAATAAAGACTGGTGTTTAGCAGACAGGGGCAAGCAGCCCAGGCTGATTCTACTTTGCATTGATAAAGCTGGGGGTGGGGACGTCTAGATTAAGACTTGCCCTGCCGCTATTATGCTCCAAAAACATATCTGTATGCAGGACTAAAGAAGACAGCCCTGTAATCCCATGCAAAAGAACATGATGCATGATTTTTGTGCTTTTAGCATTATGGTCTGCTATGCGCTTTAAATCTTCCCTAAGCCCAACTTGCTTGGCACGGGCCATTACCCCTCCTGGGGTTTCCATGAACCCAGAGATGACTGCCCCAGTGCACAACATCTCCCGCTGCCTCCTGGAAGAGCTGCAGAGCTGGAATGAGCAGTGAGACAGCCACAGCTGCCAGCAGAACAGGGCCCTTTATGATGTCATGGTGCCAGTTTCCAAGGCATCCCACTGTGACCTGCACAGTGTTCCGTGGGATGCAAACTAGCCTCATGCTTTCTTCTGCGGGCAGCCATTTTGTATTTTTCTGCCTCTGGGGGCGGCCATTTTGAAACCCCACTGCCAAGCTCCTATTGCCATGCACAGAAAATGGCGCTTGCAAGCTCCTAAAATCAAGACACCTGCCTTCCAGGAAAATAGATGCCACACATGCTGGGGGTGCTGCCATCACCTTTTAATCTTTTGTGATCTGCATCAACCCCCATTTGCACAACTTCTAACTACTTTGCCATGATCCCTTTAGATGTTGCAAAAACGTGTGGAATTGGAGCAAAATGCTGTAAAAATCAAGCTGGCATAACCTACTTTGACAGGTTCCACTTAGAAGGCTAGTGGAGGGGGGGGGCACTGGCACAATAGGTTGGATGTAGGGAACTTAAATGTTCTCCATGAAGCAAGTCTTACACCCAGGTAGACACTTCCCCTAGATGTAGACCTTTCATTCCAAAGCAAAAGTTTGACTTTTAACAGGATTAATAAAGACTGGTGTTTAGCAGACAGGGGCAAGCAGCCCAGGCTGATTCTACTTTGCATTGATAAAGCTGGGGGTGGGGACGTCTAGATTAAGACTTGCCCTGCCGCTATTATGCTCCAAAAACATATCTGTATGCAGGACTAAAGAAGACAGCCCTGTAATCCCATGCAAAAGAACATGATGCATGATTTTTGTGCTTTTAGCATTATGGTCTGCTATGCGCTTTAAATCTTCCCTAAGCCCAACTTGCTTGGCACGGGCCATTACCCCTCCTGGGGTTTCCATGAACCCAGAGATGACTGCCCCAGTGCACAACATCTCCCGCTGCCTCCTGGAAGAGCTGCAGAGCTGGAATGAGCAGTGAGACAGCCACAGCTGCCAGCAGAACAGGGCCCTTTATGATGTCATGGTGCCAGTTTCCAAGGCATCCCACTGTGACCTGCACAGTGTTCCGTGGGATGCAAACTAGCCTCATGCTTTCTTCTGCGGGCAGCCATTTTGTATTTTTCTGCCTCTGGGGGCGGCCATTTTGAAACCCCACTGCCAAGCTCCTATTGCCATGCACAGAAAATGGCGCTTGCAAGCTCCTAAAATCAAGACACCTGCCTTCCAGGAAAATAGATGCCACACATGCTGGGGGTGCTGCCATCACCTTTTAATCTTTTGTGATCTGCATCAACCCCCATTTGCACAACTTCTAACTACTTTGCCATGATCCCTTTAGATGTTGCAAAAACGTGTGGAATTGGAGCAAAATGCTGTAAAAATCAAGCTGGCATAACCTACTTTGACAGGTTCCACTTAGAAGGCTAGTGGAGGGGGGGGGCACTGGCACAATAGGTTGGATGTAGGGAACTTAAATGTTCTCCATGAAGCAAGTCTTACACCCAGGTAGACACTTCCCCTAGATGTAGACCTTTCATTCCAAAGCAAAAGTTTGACTTTTAACAGGATTAATAAAGACTGGTGTTTAGCAGACAGGGGCAAGCAGCCCAGGCTGATTCTACTTTGCATTGATAAAGCTGGGGGTGGGGACGTCTAGATTAAGACTTGCCCTGCCGCTATTATGCTCCAAAAACATATCTGTATGCAGGACTAAAGAAGACAGCCCTGTAATCCCATGCAAAAGAACATGATGCATGATTTTTGTGCTTTTAGCATTATGGTCTGCTATGCGCTTTAAATCTTCCCTAAGCCCAACTTGCTTGGCACGGGCCATTACCCCTCCTGGGGTTTCCATGAACCCAGAGATGACTGCCCCAGTGCACAACATCTCCCGCTGCCTCCTGGAAGAGCTGCAGAGCTGGAATGAGCAGTGAGACAGCCACAGCTGCCAGCAGAACAGGGCCCTTTATGATGTCATGGTGCCAGTTTCCAAGGCATCCCACTGTGACCTGCACAGTGTTCCGTGGGATGCAAACTAGCCTCATGCTTTCTTCTGCGGGCAGCCATTTTGTATTTTTCTGCCTCTGGGGGCGGCCATTTTCAAACCCCACTGCCAAGCTTCTATTGCCATGCACAGAAAATGGCGCTTGCAAGCTCCTAAAATCAAGACATCTGCCTTCCAGGAAAATAGATGCCACACATGCTGGGGGTGCTGCCATCACCTTTTAATCTTTTGTGATCTGCATCAACCCCCATTTGCACAACTTCTAACTACTTTGCCATGATCCCTTTAGATGTTGCAAAAACGTGTGGAATTGGAGCAAAATGCTGTAAAAATCAAGCTGGCATAACCTACTTTGACAGGTTCCACTTAGAAGGCTAGTGGAGGGGGGGGGGGGCACTGGCACAATAGGTTGGATGTAGGGAACTTAAATGTTCTCCATGAAGCAAGTCTTACACCCAGGTAGACACTTCCCCTAGATGTAGACCTTTCATTCCAAAGCAAAAGTTTGACTTTTAACAGGATTAATAAAGACTGGTGTTTAGCAGACAGGGGCAAGCAGCCCAGGCTGATTCTACTTTGCATTGATAAAGCTGGGGGTGGGGACGTCTAGATTAAGACTTGCCCTGCCGCTATTATGCTCCAAAAACATATCTGTATGCAGGACTAAAGAAGACAGCCCTGTAATCCCATGCAAAAGAACATGATGCATGATTTTTGTGCTTTTAGCATTATGGTCTGCTATGCGCTTTAAATCTTCCCTAAGCCCAACTTGCTTGGCACGGGCCATTACCCCTCCTGGGGTTTCCATGAACCCAGAGATGACTGCCCCAGTGCACAACATCTCCCGCTGCCTCCTGGAAGAGCTGCAGAGCTGGAATGAGCAGTGAGACAGCCACAGCTGCCAGCAGAACAGGGCCCTTTATGATGTCATGGTGCCAGTTTCCAAGGCATCCCACTGTGACCTGCACAGTGTTCCGTGGGATGCAAACTAGCCTCATGCTTTCTTCTGCAGGCAGCCATTTTGTATTTTTCTGCCTCTGGGGGCGGCCATTTTGAAACCCCACTGCCAAGCTTCTATTGCCATGCACAGAAAATGGCGCTTGCAAGCTCCTAAAATCAAGACACCTGCCTTCCAGGAAAATAGATGCCACACATGCTGGGGGTGCTGCCATCACCTTTTAATCTTTTGTGATCTGCATCAACCCCCATTTGCACAACTTCTAACTACTTTGCCATGATCCCTTTAGATGTTGCAAAAACGTGTGGAATTGGAGCAAAATGCTGTAAAAATCAAGCTGGCATAACCTACTTTGACAGGTTCCACTTAGAAGGCTAGTGGAGGGGGGGGGGGGCACTGGCACAATAGGTTGGATGTAGGGAACTTAAATGTTCTCCATGAAGCAAGTCTTACACCCAGGTAGACACTTCCCCTAGATGTAGACCTTTCATTCCAAAGCAAAAGTTTGACTTTTAACAGGATTAATAAAGACTGGTGTTTAGCAGACAGGGGCAAGCAGCCCAGGCTGATTCTACTTTGCATTGATAAAGCTGGGGGTGGGGACGTCTAGATTAAGACTTGCCCTGCCGCTATTATGCTCCAAAAACATATCTGTATGCAGGACTAAAGAAGACAGCCCTGTAATCCCATGCAAAAGAACATGATGCATGATTTTTGTGCTTTTAGCATTATGGTCTGCTATGCGCTTTAAATCTTCCCTAAGCCCAACTTGCTTGGCACGGGCCATTACCCCTCCTGGGGTTTCCATGAACCCAGAGATGACTGCCCCAGTGCACAACATCTCCCGCTGCCTCCTGGAAGAGCTGCAGAGCTGGAATGAGCAGTGAGACAGCCACAGCTGCCAGCAGAACAGGGCCCTTTATGATGTCATGGTGCCAGTTTCCAAGGCATCCCACTGTGACCTGCACAGTGTTCCGTGGGATGCAAACTAGCCTCATGCTTTCTTCTGCGGGCAGCCATTTTGTATTTTTCTGCCTCTGGGGGCGGCCATTTTGAAACCCCACTGCCAAGCTTCTATTGCCATGCACAGAAAATGGCGCTTGCAAGCTCCTAAAATCAAGACACCTGCCTTCCAGGAAAATAGATGCCACACATGCTGGGGGTGCTGCCATCACCTTTTAATCTTTTGTGATCTGCATCAACCCCCATTTGCACAACTTCTAACTACTTTGCCATGATCCCTTTAGATGTTGCAAAAACGTGTGGAATTGGAGCAAAATGCTGTAAAAATCAAGCTGGCATAACCTACTTTGACAGGTTCCACTTAGAAGGCTAGGGGAGGGGGGGGGGGGCACTGGCACAATAGGTTGGATGTAGGGAACTTAAATGTTCTCCATGAAGCAAGTCTTACACCCAGGTAGACACTTCCCCTAGATGTAGACCTTTCATTCCAAAGCAAAAGTTTGACTTTTAACAGGATTAATAAAGACTGGTGTTTAGCAGACAGGGGCAAGCAGCCCAGGCTGATTCTACTTTGCATTGATAAAGCTGGGGGTGGGGACGTCTAGATTAAGACTTGCCCTGCCGCTATTATGCTCCAAAAACATATCTGTATGCAGGACTAAAGAAGACAGCCCTGTAATCCCATGCAAAAGAACATGATGCATGATTTTTGTGCTTTTAGCATTATGGTCTGCTATGCGCTTTAAATCTTCCCTAAGCCCAACTTGCTTGGCACGGGCCATTACCCCTCCTGGGGTTTCCATGAACCCAGAGATGACTGCCCCAGTGCACAACATCTCCCGCTGCCTCCTGGAAGAGCTGCAGAGCTGGAATGAGCAGTGAGACAGCCACAGCTGCCAGCAGAACAGGGCCCTTTATGATGTCATGGTGCCAGTTTCCAAGGCATCCCACTGTGACCTGCACAGTGTTCCGTGGGATGCAAACTAGCCTCATGCTTTCTTCTGCGGGCAGCCATTTTGTATTTTTCTGCCTCTGGGGGCGGCCATTTTGAAACCCCACTGCCAAGCTTCTATTGCCATGCACAGAAAATGGCGCTTGCAAGCTCCTAAAATCAAGACACCTGCCTTCCAGGAAAATAGATGCCACACATGCTGGGGGTGCTGCCATCACCTTTTAATCTTTTGTGATCTGCATCAACCCCCATTTGCACAACTTCTAACTACTTTGCCATGATCCCTTTAGATGTTGCAAAAACGTGTGGAATTGGAGCAAAATGCTGTAAAAATCAAGCTGGCATAACCTACTTTGACAGGTTCCACTTAGAAGGCTAGGGGAGGGGGGGGGGGGCACTGGCACAATAGGTTGGATGTAGGGAACTTAAATGTTCTCCATGAAGCAAGTCTTACACCCAGGTAGACACTTCCCCTAGATGTAGACCTTTCATTCCAAAGCAAAAGTTTGACTTTTAACAGGATTAATAAAGACTGGTGTTTAGCAGACAGGGGCAAGCAGCCCAGGCTGATTCTACTTTGCATTGATAAAGCTGGGGGTGGGGACGTCTAGATTAAGACTTGCCCTGCCGCTATTATGCTCCAAAAACATATCTGTATGCAGGACTAAAGAAGACAGCCCTGTAATCCCATGCAAAAGAACATGATGCATGATTTTTGTGCTTTTAGCATTATGGTCTGCTATGCGCTTTAAATCTTCC
Organism: Engystomops pustulosus; assembly: GCF_040894005.1. Taxonomy (NCBI): domain Eukaryota; kingdom Metazoa; phylum Chordata; class Amphibia; order Anura; family Leptodactylidae; genus Engystomops; species Engystomops pustulosus. The sequence continues at coordinate 50,913,774 of NC_092413.1, forward strand.
CTAAGCCCAACTTGCTTGGCACGGGCCATTACCCCTCCTGGGGTTTCCATGAACCCAGAGATGACTGCCCCAGTGCACAACATCTCCCGCTGCCTCCTGGAAGAGCTGCAGAGCTGGAATGAGCAGTGAGACAGCCACAGCTGCCAGCAGAACAGGGCCCTTTATGATGTCATGGTGCCAGTTTCCAAGGCATCCCACTGTGACCTGCACAGTGTTCCGTGGGATGCAAACTAGCCTCATGCTTTCTTCTGCGGGCAGCCATTTTGTATTTTTCTGCCTCTGGGGGCGGCCATTTTGAAACCCCACTGCCAAGCTTCTATTGCCATGCACAGAAAATGGCGCTTGCAAGCTCCTAAAATCAAGACACCTGCCTTCCAGGAAAATAGATGCCACACATGCTGGGGGTGCTGCCATCACCTTTTAATCTTTTGTGATCTGCATCAACCCCCATTTGCACAACTTCTAACTACTTTGCCATGATCCCTTTAGATGTTGCAAAAACGTGTGGAATTGGAGCAAAATGCTGTAAAAATCAAGCTGGCATAACCTACTTTGACAGGTTCCACTTAGAAGGCTAGTGGAGGGGGGGGGGGCACTGGCACAATAGGTTGGATGTAGGGAACTTAAATGTTCTCCATGAAGCAAGTCTTACACCCAGGTAGACACTTCCCCTAGATGTAGACCTTTCATTCCAAAGCAAAAGTTTGACTTTTAACAGGATTAATAAAGACTGGTGTTTAGCAGACAGGGGCAAGCAGCCCAGGCTGATTCTACTTTGCATTGATAAAGCTGGGGGTGGGGACGTCTAGATTAAGACTTGCCCTGCCGCTATTATGCTCCAAAAACATATCTGTATGCAGGACTAAAGAAGACAGCCCTGTAATCCCATGCAAAAGAACATGATGCATGATTTTTGTGCTTTTAGCATTATGGTCTGCTATGCGCTTTAAATCTTCCCTAAGCCCAACTTGCTTGGCACGGGCCATTACCCCTCCTGGGGTTTCCATGAACCCAGAGATGACTGCCCCAGTGCACAACATCTCCCGCTGCCTCCTGGAAGAGCTGCAGAGCTGGAATGAGCAGTGAGACAGCCACAGCTGCCAGCAGAACAGGGCCCTTTATGATGTCATGGTGCCAGTTTCCAAGGCATCCCACTGTGACCTGCACAGTGTTCCGTGGGATGCAAACTAGCCTCATGCTTTCTTCTGCGGGCAGCCATTTTGTATTTTTCTGCCTCTGGGGGCGGCCATTTTGAAACCCCACTGCCAAGCTTCTATTGCCATGCACAGAAAATGGCGCTTGCAAGCTCCTAAAATCAAGACACCTGCCTTCCAGGAAAATAGATGCCACACATGCTGGGGGTGCTGCCATCACCTTTTAATCTTTTGTGATCTGCATCAACCCCCATTTGCACAACTTCTAACTACTTTGCCATGATCCCTTTAGATGTTGCAAAAACGTGTGGAATTGGAGCAAAATGCTGTAAAAATCAAGCTGGCATAACCTACTTTGACAGGTTCCACTTAGAAGGCTAGTGGAGGGGGGGGGGGGCACTGGCACAATAGGTTGGATGTAGGGAACTTAAATGTTCTCCATGAAGCAAGTCTTACACCCAGGTAGACACTTCCCCTAGATGTAGACCTTTCATTCCAAAGCAAAAGTTTGACTTTTAACAGGATTAATAAAGACTGGTGTTTAGCAGACAGGGGCAAGCAGCCCAGGCTGATTCTACTTTGCATTGATAAAGCTGGGGGTGGGGACGTCTAGATTAAGACTTGCCCTGCCGCTATTATGCTCCAAAAACATATCTGTATGCAGGACTAAAGAAGACAGCCCTGTAATCCCATGCAAAAGAACATGATGCATGATTTTTGTGCTTTTAGCATTATGGTCTGCTATGCGCTTTAAATCTTCCCTAAGCCCAACTTGCTTGGCACGGGCCATTACCCCTCCTGGGGTTTCCATGAACCCAGAGATGACTGCCCCAGTGCACAACATCTCCCGCTGCCTCCTGGAAGAGCTGCAGAGCTGGAATGAGCAGTGAGACAGCCACAGCTGCCAGCAGAACAGGGCCCTTTATGATGTCATGGTGCCAGTTTCCAAGGCATCCCACTGTGACCTGCACAGTGTTCCGTGGGATGCAAACTAGCCTCATGCTTTCTTCTGCGGGCAGCCATTTTGTATTTTTCTGCCTCTGGGGGCGGCCATTTTGAAACCCCACTGCCAAGCTTCTATTGCCATGCACAGAAAATGGCGCTTGCAAGCTCCTAAAATCAAGACACCTGCCTTCCAGGAAAATAGATGCCACACATGCTGGGGGTGCTGCCATCACCTTTTAATCTTTTGTGATCTGCATCAACCCCCATTTGCACAACTTCTAACTACTTTGCCATGATCCCTTTAGATGTTGCAAAAACGTGTGGAATTGGAGCAAAATGCTGTAAAAATCAAGCTGGCATAACCTACTTTGACAGGTTCCACTTAGAAGGCTAGGGGAGGGGGGGGGGCACTGGCACAATAGGTTGGATGTAGGGAACTTAAATGTTCTCCATGAAGCAAGTCTTACACCCAGGTAGACACTTCCCCTAGATGTAGACCTTTCATTCCAAAGCAAAAGTTTGACTTTTAACAGGATTAATAAAGACTGGTGTTTAGCAGACAGGGGCAAGCAGCCCAGGCTGATTCTACTTTGCATTGATAAAGCTGGGGGTGGGGACGTCTAGATTAAGACTTGCCCTGCCGCTATTATGCTCCAAAAACATATCTGTATGCAGGACTAAAGAAGACAGCCCTGTAATCCCATGCAAAAGAACATGATGCATGATTTTTGTGCTTTTAGCATTATGGTCTGCTATGCGCTTTAAATCTTCCCTAAGCCCAACTTGCTTGGCACGGGCCATTACCCCTCCTGGGGTTTCCATGAACCCAGAGATGACTGCCCCAGTGCACAACATCTCCCGCTGCCTCCTGGAAGAGCTGCAGAGCTGGAATGAGCAGTGAGACAGCCACAGCTGCCAGCAGAACAGGGCCCTTTATGATGTCATGGTGCCAGTTTCCAAGGCATCCCACTGTGACCTGCACAGTGTTCCGTGGGATGCAAACTAGCCTCATGCTTTCTTCTGCGGGCAGCCATTTTGTATTTTTCTGCCTCTGGGGGCGGCCATTTTGAAACCCCACTGCCAAGCTTCTATTGCCATGCACAGAAAATGGCGTTTGCAAGCTCCTAAAATCAAGACACCTGCCTTCCAGGAAAATAGATGCCACACATGCTGGGGGTGCTGCCATCACCTTTTAATCTTTTGTGATCTGCATCAACCCCCATTTGCACAACTTCTAACTACTTTGCCATGATCCCTTTAGATGTTGCAAAAACGTGTGGAATTGGAGCAAAATGCTGTAAAAATCAAGCTGGCATAACCTACTTTGACAGGTTCCACTTAGAAGGCTAGTGGAGGGGGGGGGGGCACTGGCACAATAGGTTGGATGTAGGGAACTTAAATGTTCTCCATGAAGCAAGTCTTACACCCAGGTAGACACTTCCCCTAGATGTAGACCTTTCATTCCAAAGCAAAAGTTTGACTTTTAACAGGATTAATAAAGACTGGTGTTTAGCAGACAGGGGCAAGCAGCCCAGGCTGATTCTACTTTGCATTGATAAAGCTGGGGGTGGGGACGTCTAGATTAAGACTTGCCCTGCCGCTATTATGCTCCAAAAACATATCTGTATGCAGGACTAAAGAAGACAGCCCTGTAATCCCATGCAAAAGAACATGATGCATGATTTTTGTGCTTTTAGCATTATGGTCTGCTATGCGCTTTAAATCTTCCCTAAGCCCAACTTGCTTGGCACGGGCCATTACCCCTCCTGGGGTTTCCATGAACCCAGAGATGACTGACCCAGTGCACAACATCTCCCGCTGCCTCCTGGAAGAGCTGCAGAGCTGGAATGAGCAGTGAGACAGCCACAGCTGCCAGCAGAACAGGGCCCTTTATGATGTCATGGTGTCAGTTTTCAAGGCATCCCACTGTGACCTGCACAGTGTTCCGTGGGATGCAAACTAGCCTCATGCTTTCTTCTGCGGGCAGCCATTTTGTATTTTTCTGCCTCTGGGGGCGGCCATTTTGAAACCCCACTGCCAAGCTTCTATTGCCATGCACAGAAAATGGCGCTTGCAAGCTCCTAAAATCAAGACACCTGCCTTCCAGGAAAATAGATGCCACACATGCTGGGGGTGCTGCCATCACCTTTTAATCTTTTGTGATCTGCATCAACCCCCATTTGCACAACTTCTAACTACTTTGCCATGATCCCTTTAGATGTTGCAAAAACGTGTGGAATTGGAGCAAAATGCTGTAAAAATCAAGCTGGCATAACCTACTTTGACAGGTTCCACTTAGAAGGCTAGTGGAGGGGGGGGGGGGCACTGGCACAATAGGTTGGATGTAGGGAACTTAAATGTTCTCCATGAAGCAAGTCTTACACCCAGGTAGACACTTCCCCTAGATGTAGACCTTTCATTCCAAAGCAAAAGTTTGACTTTTAACAGGATTAATAAAGACTGGTGTTTAGCAGACAGGGGCAAGCAGCCCAGGCTGATTCTACTTTGCATTGATAAAGCTGGGGGTGGGGACGTCTAGATTAAGACTTGCCCTGCCGCTATTATGCTCCAAAAACATATCTGTATGCAGGACTAAAGAAGACAGCCCTGTAATCCCATGCAAAAGAACATGATGCATGATTTTTGTGCTTTTAGCATTATGGTCTGCTATGCGCTTTAAATCTTCCCTAAGCCCAACTTGCTTGGCACGGGCCATTACCCCTCCTGGGGTTTCCATGAACCCAGAGATGACTGCCCCAGTGCACAACATCTCCCGCTGCCTCCTGGAAGAGCTGCAGAGCTGGAATGAGCAGTGAGACAGCCACAGCTGCCAGCAGAACAGGGCCCTTTATGATGTCATGGTGCCAGTTTCCAAGGCATCCCACTGTGACCTGCACAGTGTTCCGTGGGATGCAAACTAGCCTCATGCTTTCTTCTGCGGGCAGCCATTTTGTATTTTTCTGCCTCTGGGGGCGGCCATTTTGAAACCCCACTGCCAAGCTTCTATTGCCATGCACAGAAAATGGCGCTTGCAAGCTCCTAAAATCAAGACACCTGCCTTCCAGGAAAATAGATGCCACACATGCTGGGGGTGCTGCCATCACCTTTTAATCTTTTGTGATCTGCATCAACCCCCATTTGCACAACTTCTAACTACTTTGCCATGATCCCTTTAGATGTTGCAAAAACGTGTGGAATTGGAGCAAAATGCTGTAAAAATCAAGCTGGCATAACCTACTTTGACAGGTTCCACTTAGAAGGCTAGTGGAGGGGGGGGGGCACTGGCACAATAGGTTGGATGTAGGGAACTTAAATGTTCTCCATGAAGCAAGTCTTACACCCAGGTAGACACTTCCCCTAGATGTAGACCTTTCATTCCAAAGCAAAAGTTTGACTTTTAACAGGATTAATAAAGACTGGTGTTTAGCAGACAGGGGCAAGCAGCCCAGGCTGATTCTACTTTGCATTGATAAAGCTGGGGGTGGGGACGTCTAGATTAAGACTTGCCCTGCCGCTATTATGCTCCAAAAACATATCTGTATGCAGGACTAAAGAAGACAGCCCTGTAATCCCATGCAAAAGAACATGATGCATGATTTTTGTGCTTTTAGCATTATGGTCTGCTATGCGCTTTAAATCTTCCCTAAGCCCAACTTGCTTGGCACGGGCCATTACCCCTCCTGGGGTTTCCATGAACCCAGAGATGACTGACCCAGTGCACAACATCTCCCGCTGCCTCCTGGAAGAGCTGCAGAGCTGGAATGAGCAGTGAGACAGCCACAGCTGCCAGCAGAACAGGGCCCTTTATGATGTCATGGTGCCAGTTTCCAAGGCATCCCACTGTGACCTGCACAGTGTTCCGTGGGATGCAAACTAGCCTCATGCTTTCTTCTGCGGGCAGCCATTTTGTATTTTTCTGCCTCTGGGGGCGGCCATTTTGAAACCCCACTGCCAAGCTTCTATTGCCATGCACAGAAAATGGCGCTTGCAAGCTCCTAAAATCAAGACACCTGCCTTCCAGGAAAATAGATGCCACACATGCTGGGGGTGCTGCCATCACCTTTTAATCTTTTGTGATCTGCATCAACCCCCATTTGCACAACTTCTAACTACTTTGCCATGATCCCTTTAGATGTTGCAAAAACGTGTGGAATTGGAGCAAAATGCTGTAAAAATCAAGCTGGCATAACCTACTTTGACAGGTTCCACTTAGAAGGCTAGTGGAGGGGGGGGGGGGGGGGCACTGGCACAATAGGTTGGATGTAGGGAACTTAAATGTTCTCCATGAAGCAAGTCTTACACCCAGGTAGACACTTCCCCTAGATGTAGACCTTTCATTCCAAAGCAAAAGTTTGACTTTTAACAGGATTAATAAAGACTGGTGTTTAGCAGACAGGGGCAAGCAGCCCAGGCTGATTCTACTTTGCATTGATAAAGCTGGGGGTGGGGACGTCTAGATTAAGACTTGCCCTGCCGCTATTATGCTCCAAAAACATATCTGTATGCAGGACTAAAGAAGACAGCCCTGTAATCCCATGCAAAAGAACATGATGCATGATTTTTGTGCTTTTAGCATTATGGTCTGCTATGCGCTTTAAATCTTCCCTAAGCCCAACTTGCTTGGCACGGGCCATTACCCCTCCTGGGGTTTCCATGAACCCAGAGATGACTGCCCCAGTGCACAACATCTCCCGCTGCCTCCTGGAAGAGCTGCAGAGCTGGAATGAGCAGTGAGACAGCCACAGCTGCCAGCAGAACAGGGCCCTTTATGATGTCATGGTGCCAGTTTCCAAGGCATCCCACTGTGACCTGCACAGTGTTCCGTGGGATGCAAACTAGCCTCATGCTTTCTTCTGCGGGCAGCCATTTTGTATTTTTCTGCCTCTGGGGGCGGCCATTTTGAAACCCCACTGCCAAGCTTCTATTGCCATGCACAGAAAATGGCGCTTGCAAGCTCCTAAAATCAAGACACCTGCCTTCCAGGAAAATAGATGCCACACATGCTGGGGGTGCTGCCATCACCTTTTAATCTTTTGTGATCTGCATCAACCCCCATTTGCACAACTTCTAACTACTTTGCCATGATCCCTTTAGATGTTGCAAAAACGTGTGGAATTGGAGCAAAATGCTGTAAAAATCAAGCTGGCATAACCTACTTTGACAGGTTCCACTTAGAAGGCTAGTGGAGGGGGGGGGGGGGCACTGGCACAATAGGTTGGATGTAGGGAACTTAAATGTTCTCCATGAAGCAAGTCTTACACCCAGGTAGACACTTCCCCTAGATGTAGACCTTTCATTCCAAAGCAAAAGTTTGACTTTTAACAGGATTAATAAAGACTGGTGTTTAGCAGACAGGGGCAAGCAGCCCAGGCTGATTCTACTTTGCATTGATAAAGCTGGGGGTGGGGACGTCTAGATTAAGACTTGCCCTGCCGCTATTATGCTCCAAAAACATATCTGTATGCAGGACTAAAGAAGACAGCCCTGTAATCCCATGCAAAAGAACATGATGCATGATTTTTGTGCTTTTAGCATTATGGTCTGCTATGCGCTTTAAATCTTCCCTAAGCCCAACTTGCTTGGCACGGGCCATTACCCCTCCTGGGGTTTCCATGAACCCAGAGATGACTGCCCCAGTGCACAACATCTCCCGCTGCCTCCTGGAAGAGCTGCAGAGCTGGAATGAGCAGTGAGACAGCCACAGCTGCCAGCAGAACAGGGCCCTTTATGATGTCATGGTGCCAGTTTCCAAGGCATCCCACTGTGACCTGCACAGTGTTCCGTGGGATGCAAACTAGCCTCATGCTTTCTTCTGCGGGCAGCCATTTTGTATTTTTCTGCCTCTGGGGGCGGCCATTTTGAAACCCCACTGCCAAGCTTCTATTGCCATGCACAGAAAATGGCGCTTGCAAGCTCCTAAAATCAAGACACCTGCCTTCCAGGAAAATAGATGCCACACATGCTGGGGGTGCTGCCATCACCTTTTAATCTTTTGTGATCTGCATCAACCCCCATTTGCACAACTTCTAACTACTTTGCCATGATCCCTTTAGATGTTGCAAAAACGTGTGGAATTGGAGCAAAATGCTGTAAAAATCAAGCTGGCATAACCTACTTTGACAGGTTCCACTTAGAAGGCTAGTGGAGGGGGGGGGGGGCACTGGCACAATAGGTTGGATGTAGGGAACTTAAATGTTCTCCATGAAGCAAGTCTTACACCCAGGTAGACACTTCCCCTAGATGTAGACCTTTCATTCCAAAGCAAAAGTTTGACTTTTAACAGGATTAATAAAGACTGGTGTTTAGCAGACAGGGGCAAGCAGCCCAGGCTGATTCTACTTTGCATTGATAAAGCTGGGGGTGGGGACGTCTAGATTAAGACTTGCCCTGCCGCTATTATGCTCCAAAAACATATCTGTATGCAGGACTAAAGAAGACAGCCCTGTAATCCCATGCAAAAGAACATGATGCATGATTTTTGTGCTTTTAGCATTATGGTCTGCTATGCGCTTTAAATCTTCCCTAAGCCCAACTTGCTTGGCACGGGCCATTACCCCTCCTGGGGTTTCCATGAACCCAGAGATGACTGCCCCAGTGCACAACATCTCCCGCTGCCTCCTGGAAGAGCTGCAGAGCTGGAATGAGCAGTGAGACAGCCACAGCTGCCAGCAGAACAGGGCCCTTTATGATGTCATGGTGCCAGTTTCCAAGGCATCCCACTGTGACCTGCACAGTGTTCCGTGGGATGCAAACTAGCCTCATGCTTTCTTCTGCGGGCAGCCATTTTGTATTTTTCTGCCTCTGGGGGCGGCCATTTTGAAACCCCACTGCCAAGCTTCTATTGCCATGCACAGAAAATGGCGCTTGCAAGCTCCTAAAATCAAGACACCTGCCTTCCAGGAAAATAGATGCCACACATGCTGGGGGTGCTGCCATCACCTTTTAATCTTTTGTGATCTGCATCAACCCCCATTTGCACAACTTCTAACTACTTTGCCATGATCCCTTTAGATGTTGCAAAAACGTGTGGAATTGGAGCAAAATGCTGTAAAAATCAAGCTGGCATAACCTACTTTGACAGGTTCCACTTAGAAGGCTAGGGGAGGGGGGGGGGGGCACTGGCACAATAGGTTGGATGTAGGGAACTTAAATGTTCTCCATGAAGCAAGTCTTACACCCAGGTAGACACTTCCCCTAGATGTAGACCTTTCATTCCAAAGCAAAAGTTTGACTTTTAACAGGATTAATAAAGACTGGTGTTTAGCAGACAGGGGCAAGCAGCCCAGGCTGATTCTACTTTGCATTGATAAAGCTGGGGGTGGGGACGTCTAGATTAAGACTTGCCCTGCCGCTATTATGCTCCAAAAACATATCTGTATGCAGGACTAAAGAAGACAGCCCTGTAATCCCATGCAAAAGAACATGATGCATGATTTTTGTGCTTTTAGCATTATGGTCTGCTATGCGCTTTAAATCTTCCCTAAGCCCAACTTGCTTGGCACGGGCCATTACCCCTCCTGGGGTTTCCATGAACCCAGAGATGACTGCCCCAGTGCACAACATCTCCCGCTGCCTCCTGGAAGAGCTGCAGAGCTGGAATGAGCAGTGAGACAGCCACAGCTGCCAGCAGAACAGGGCCCTTTATGATGTCATGGTGCCAGTTTCCAAGGCATCCCACTGTGACCTGCACAGTGTTCCGTGGGATGCAAACTAGCCTCATGCTTTCTTCTGCGGGCAGCCATTTTGTATTTTTCTGCCTCTGGGGGTGGCCATTTTGAAACCCCACTGCCAAGCTTCTATTGCCATGCACAGAAAATGGCGCTTGCAAGCTCCTAAAATCAAGACACCTGCCTTCCAGGAAAATAGATGCCACACATGCTGGGGGTGCTGCCATCACCTTTTAATCTTTTGTGATCTGCATCAACCCCCATTTGCACAACTTCTAACTACTTTGCCATGATCCCTTTAGATGTTGCAAAAACGTGTGGAATTGGAGCAAAATGCTGTAAAAATCAAGCTGGCATAACCTACTTTGACAGGTTCCACTTAGAAGGCTAGTGGAGGGGGGGGGGGCACTGGCACAATAGGTTGGATGTAGGGAACTTAAATGTTCTCCATGAAGCAAGTCTTACACCCAGGTAGACACTTCCCCTAGATGTAGACCTTTCATTCCAAAGCAAAAGTTTGACTTTTAACAGGATTAATAAAGACTGGTGTTTAGCAGACAGGGGCAAGCAGCCCAGGCTGATTCTACTTTGCATTGATAAAGCTGGGGGTGGGGACGTCTAGATTAAGACTTGCCCTGCCGCTATTATGCTCCAAAAACATATCTGTATGCAGGACTAAAGAAGACAGCCCTGTAATCCCATGCAAAAGAACATGATGCATGATTTTTGTGCTTTTAGCATTATGGTCTGCTATGCGCTTTAAATCTTCCCTAAGCCCAACTTGCTTGGCACGGGCCATTACCCCTCCTGGGGTTTCCATGAACCCAGAGATGACTGCCCCAGTGCACAACATCTCCCGCTGCCTCCTGGAAGAGCTGCAGAGCTGGAATGAGCAGTGAGACAGCCACAGCTGCCAGCAGAACAGGGCCCTTTATGATGTCATGGTGCCAGTTTCCAAGGCATCCCACTGTGACCTGCACAGTGTTCCGTGGGATGCAAACTAGCCTCATGCTTTCTTCTGCGGGCAGCCATTTTGTATTTTTCTGCCTCTGGGGGCGGCCATTTTGAAACCCCACTGCCAAGCTTCTATTGCCATGCACAGAAAATGGCGCTTGCAAGCTCCTAAAATCAAGACACCTGCCTTCCAGGAAAATAGATGCCACACATGCTGGGGGTGCTGCCATCACCTTTTAATCTTTTGTGATCTGCATCAACCCCCATTTGCACAACTTCTAACTACTTTGCCATGATCCCTTTAGATGTTGCAAAAACGTGTGGAATTGGAGCAAAATGCTGTAAAAATCAAGCTGGCATAACCTACTTTGACAGGTTCCACTTAGAAGGCTAGTGGAGGGGGGGGGGGGGGCACTGGCACAATAGGTTGGATGTAGGGAACTTAAATGTTCTCCATGAAGCAAGTCTTACACCCAGGTAGACACTTCCCCTAGATGTAGACCTTTCATTCCAAAGCAAAAGTTTGACTTTTAACAGGATTAATAAAGACTGGTGTTTAGCAGACAGGGGCAAGCAGCCCAGGCTGATTCTACTTTGCATTGATAAAGCTGGGGGTGAGGACGTCTAGATTAAGACTTGCCCTGCCGCTATTATGCTCCAAAAACATATCTGTATGCAGGACTAAAGAAGACAGCCCTGTAATCCCATGCAAAAGAACATGATGCATGATTTTTGTGCTTTTAGCATTATGGTCTGCTATGCGCTTTAAATCTTCCCTAAGCCCAACTTGCTTGGCACGGGCCATTACCCCTCCTGGGGTTTCCATGAACCCAGAGATGACTGCCCCAGTGCACAACATCTCCCGCTGCCTCCTGGAAGAGCTGCAGAGCTGGAATGAGCAGTGAGACAGCCATAGCTGCCAGCAGAACAGGGCCCTTTATGATGTCATGGTGCCAGTTTTCAAGGCATCCCACTGTGACCTGCACAGTGTTCCGTGGGATGCAAACTAGCCTCATGCTTTCTTCTGCGGGCAGCCATTTTGTATTTTTCTGCCTCTGGGGGCGGCCATTTTGAAACCCCACTGCCAAGCTTCTATTGCCATGCACAGAAAATGGCGCTTGCAAGCTCCTAAAATCAAGACACCTGCCTTCCAGGAAAATAGATGCCACACATGCTGGGGGTGCTGCCATCACCTTTTAATCTTTTGTGATCTGCATCAACCCCCATTTGCACAACTTCTAACTACTTTGCCATGATCCCTTTAGATGTTGCAAAAACGTGTGGAATTGGAGCAAAATGCTGTAAAAATCAAGCTGGCATAACCTACTTTGACAGGTTCCACTTAGAAGGCTAGTGGAGGGGGGGGGCACTGGCACAATAGGTTGGATGTAGGGAACTTAAATGTTCTCCATGAAGCAAGTCTTACACCCAGGTAGACACTTCCCCTAGATGTAGACCTTTCATTCCAAAGCAAAAGTTTGACTTTTAACAGGATTAATAAAGACTGGTGTTTAGCAGACAGGGGCAAGCAGCCCAGGCTGATTCTACTTTGCATTGATAAAGCTGGGGGTGGGGACGTCTAGATTAAGACTTGCCCTGCCGCTATTATGCTCCAAAAACATATCTGTATGCAGGACTAAAGAAGACAGCCCTGTAATCCCATGCAAAAGAACATGATGCATGATTTTTGTGCTTTTAGCATTATGGTCTGCTATGCGCTTTAAATCTTCCCTAAGCCCAACTTGCTTGGCACGGGCCATTACCCCTCCTGGGGTTTCCATGAACCCAGAGATGACTGCCCCAGTGCACAACATCTCCCGCTGCCTCCTGGAAGAGCTGCAGAGCTGGAATGAGCAGTGAGACAGCCACAGCTGCCAGCAGAACAGGGCCCTTTATGATGTCATGGTGCCAGTTTCCAAGGCATCCCACTGTGACCTGCACAGTGTTCCGTGGGATGCAAACTAGCCTCATGCTTTCTTCTGCGGGCAGCCATTTTGTATTTTTCTGCCTCTGGGGGCGGCCATTTTGAAACCCCACTGCCAAGCTTCTATTGCCATGCACAGAAAATGGCGCTTGCAAGCTCCTAAAATCAAGACACCTGCCTTCCAGGAAAATAGATGCCACACATGCTGGGGGTGCTGCCATCACCTTTTAATCTTTTGTGATCTGCATCAACCCCCATTTGCACAACTTCTAACTACTTTGCCATGATCCCTTTAGATGTTGCAAAAACGTGTGGAATTGGAGCAAAATGCTGTAAAAATCAAGCTGGCATAACCTACTTTGACAGGTTCCACTTAGAAGGCTAGGGGAGGGGCACTGGCACAATAGGTTGGATGTAGGGAACTTAAATGTTCTCCATGAAGCAAGTCTTACACCCAGGTAGACACTTCCCCTAGATGTAGACCTTTCATTCCAAAGCAAAAGTTTGACTTTTAACAGGATTAATAAAGACTGGTGTTTAGCAGACAGGGGCAAGCAGCCCAGGCTGATTCTACTTTGCATTGATAAAGCTGGGGGTGGGGACGTCTAGATTAAGACTTGCCCTGCCGCTATTATGCTCCAAAAACATATCTGTATGCAGGACTAAAGAAGACAGCCCTGTAATCCCATGCAAAAGAACATGATGCATGATTTTTGTGCTTTTAGCATTATGGTCTGCTATGCGCTTTAAATCTTCCCTAAGCCCAACTTGCTTGGCACGGGCCATTACCCCTCCTGGGGTTTCCATGAACCCAGAGATGACTGCCCCAGTGCACAACATCTCCCGCTGCCTCCTGGAAGAGCTGCAGAGCTGGAATGAGCAGTGAGACAGCCACAGCTGCCAGCAGAACAGGGCCCTTTATGATGTCATGGTGCCAGTTTCCAAGGCATCCCGCTGTGACCTGCACAGTGTTCCGTGGGATGCAAACTAGCCTCATGCTTTCTTCTGCGGGCAGCCATTTTGTATTTTTCTGCCTCTGGGGGCGGCCATTTTGAAACCCCACTGCCAAGCTTCTATTGCCATGCACAGAAAATGGCGCTTGCAAGCTCCTAAAATCAAGACACCTGCCTTCCAGGAAAATAGATGCCACACATGCTGGGGGTGCTGCCATCACCTTTTAATCTTTTGTGATCTGCATCAACCCCCATTTGCACAACTTCTAACTACTTTGCCATGATCCCTTTAGATGTTGCAAAAACGTGTGGAGTTGGAGCAAAATGCTGTAAAAATCAAGCTGGCATAACCTACTTTGACAGGTTCCACTTAGAAGGCTAGGGGAGGGGGGGGGGGGCACTGGCACAATAGGTTGGATGTAGGGAACTTAAATGTTCTCCATGAAGCAAGTCTTACACCCAGGTAGACACTTCCCCTAGATGTAGACCTTTCATTCCAAAGCAAAAGTTTGACTTTTAACAGGATTAATAAAGACTGGTGTTTAGCAGACAGGGGCAAGCAGCCCAGGCTGATTCTACTTTGCATTGATAAAGCTGGGGGTGGGGACGTCTAGATTAAGACTTGCCCTGCCGCTATTATGCTCCAAAAACATATCTGTATGCAGGACTAAAGAAGACAGCCCTGTAATCCCATGCAAAAGAACATGATGCATGATTTTTGTACTTTTAGCATTATGGTCTGCTATGCGCTTTAAATCTTCCCTACGCCCAACTTGCTTGGCACGGGCCATTACCCCTCCTGGGGTTTCCATGAACCCAGAGATGACTGCCCCAGTGCACAACATCTCCCGCTGCCTCCTGGAAGAGCTGCAGAGCTGGAATGAGCAGTGAGACAGCCATAGCTGCCAGCAGAACAGGGCCCTTTATGATGTCATGGTGCCAGTTTTCAAGGCATCCCACTGTGACCTGCACAGTGTTCCGTGGGATGCAAACTAGCCTCATGCTTTCTTCTGCGGGCAGCCATTTTGTATTTTTCTGCCTCTGGGGGCGGCCATTTTGAAACCCCACTGCCAAGCTTCTATTGCCATGCACAGAAAATGGCGCTTGCAAGCTCCTAAAATCAAGACACCTGCCTTCCAGGAAAATAGATGCCACACATGCTGGGGGTGCTGCCATCACCTTTTAATCTTTTGTGATCTGCATCAACCCCCATTTGCACAACTTCTAACTACTTTGCCATGATCCCTTTAGATGTTGCAAAAACGTGTGGAATTGGAGCAAAATGCTGTAAAAATCAAGCTGGCATAACCTACTTTGACAGGTTCCACTTAGAAGGCTAGTGGAGGGGGGGGGGGGGCACTGGCACAATAGGTTGGATGTAGGGAACTTAAATGTTCTCCATGAAGCAAGTCTTACACCCAGGTAGACACTTCCCCTAGATGTAGACCTTTCATTCCAAAGCAAAAGTTTGACTTTTAACAGGATTAATAAAGACTGGTGTTTAGCAGACAGGGGCAAGCAGCCCAGGCTGATTCTACTTTGCATTGATAAAGCTGGGGGTGGGGACGTCTAGATTAAGACTTGCCCTGCCGCTATTATGCTCCAAAAACATATCTGTATGCAGGACTAAAGAAGACAGCCCTGTAATCCCATGCAAAAGAACATGATGCATGATTTTTGTGCTTTTAGCATTATGGTCTGCTATGCGCTTTAAATCTTCCCTAAGCCCAACTTGCTTGGCACGGGCCATTACCCCTCCTGGGGTTTCCATGAACCCAGAGATGACTGCCCCAGTGCACAACATCTCCCGCTGCCTCCTGGAAGAGCTGCAGAGCTGGAATGAGCAGTGAGACAGCCACAGCTGCCAGCAGAACAGGGCCCTTTATGATGTCATGGTGCCAGTTTCCAAGGCATCCCACTGTGACCTGCACAGTGTTCCGTGGGATGCAAACTAGCCTCATGCTTTCTTCTGCGGGCAGCCATTTTGTATTTTTCTGCCTCTGGGGGCGGCCATTTTGAAACCCCACTGCCAAGCTTCTATTGCCATGCACAGAAAATGGCGCTTGCAAGCTCCTAAAATCAAGACACCTGCCTTCCAGGAAAATAGATGCCACACATGCTGGGGGTGCTGCCATCACCTTTTAATCTTTTGTGATCTGCATCAACCCCCATTTGCACAACTTCTAACTACTTTGCCATGATCCCTTTAGATGTTGCAAAAACGTGTGGAATTGGAGCAAAATGCTGTAAAAATCAAGCTGGCATAACCTACTTTGACAGGTTCCACTTAGAAGGCTAGGGGAGGGGCACTGGCACAATAGGTTGGATGTAGGGAACTTAAATGTTCTCCATGAAGCAAGTCTTACACCCAGGTAGACACTTCCCCTAGATGTAGACCTTTCATTCCAAAGCAAAAGTTTGACTTTTAACAGGATTAATAAAGACTGGTGTTTAGCAGACAGGGGCAAGCAGCCCAGGCTGATTCTACTTTGCATTGATAAAGCTGGGGGTGGGGACGTCTAGAATAAGACTTGCCCTGCCGCTATTATGCTCCAAAAACATATCTGTATGCAGGACTAAAGAAGACAGCCCTGTAATCCCATGCAAAAGAACATGATGCATGATTTTTGTGCTTTTAGCATTATGGTCTGCTATGCGCTTTAAATCTTCCCTAAGCCCAACTTGCTTGGCACGGGCCATTACCCCTCCTGGGGTTTCCATGAACCCAGAGATGACTGCCCCAGTGCACAACATCTCCCGCTGCCTCCTGGAAGAGCTGCAGAGCTGGAATGAGCAGTGAGACAGCCACAGCTGCCAGCAGAACAGGGCCCTTTATGATGTCATGGTGCCAGTTTCCAAGGCATCCCACTGTGACCTGCACAGTGTTCCGTGGGATGCAAACTAGCCTCATGCTTTCTTCTGCGGGCAGCCATTTTGTATTTTTCTGCCTCTGGGGGCGGCCATTTTGAAACCCCACTGCCAAGCTTCTATTGCCATGCACAGAAAATGGCGCTTGCAAGCTCCTAAAATCAAGACACCTGCCTTCCAGGAAAATAGATGCCACACATGCTGGGGGTGCTGCCATCACCTTTTAATCTTTTGTGATCTGCATCAACCCCCATTTGCACAACTTCTAACTACTTTGCCATGATCCCTTTAGATGTTGCAAAAACGTGTGGAATTGGAGCAAAATGCTGTAAAAATCAAGCTGGCATAACCTACTTTGACAGGTTCCACTTAGAAGGCTAGTGGAGGGGGGGGGGCACTGGCACAATAGGTTGGATGTAGGGAACTTAAATGTTCTCCATGAAGCAAGTCTTACACCCAGGTAGACACTTCCCCTAGATGTAGACCTTTCATTCCAAAGCAAAAGTTTGACTTTTAACAGGATTAATAAAGACTGGTGTTTAGCAGACAGGGGCAAGCAGCCCAGGCTGATTCTACTTTGCATTGATAAAGCTGGGGGTGAGGACGTCTAGATTAAGACTTGCCCTGCCGCTATTATGCTCCAAAAACATATCTGTATGCAGGACTAAAGAAGACAGCCCTGTAATCCCATGCAAAAGAACATGATGCATGATTTTTGTGCTTTTAGCATTATGGTCTGCTATGCGCTTTAAATCTTCCCTAAGCCCAACTTGCTTGGCACGGGCCATTACCCCTCCTGGGGTTTCCATGAACCCAGAGATGACTGCCCCAGTGCACAACATCTCCCGCTGCCTCCTGGAAGAGCTGCAGAGCTGGAATGAGCAGTGAGACAGCCATAGCTGCCAGCAGAACAGGGCCCTTTATGATGTCATGGTGCCAGTTTTCAAGGCATCCCACTGTGACCTGCACAGTGTTCCGTGGGATGCAAACTAGCCTCCTGCTTTCTTCTGCGGGCAGCCATTTTGTATTTTTCTGCCTCTGGGGGCGGCCATTTTGAAACCCCACTGCCAAGCTTCTATTGCCATGCACAGAAAATGGCGCTTGCAAGCTCCTAAAATCAAGACACCTGCCTTCCAGGAAAATAGATGCCACACATGCTGGGGGTGCTGCCATCACCTTTTAATCTTTTGTGATCTGCATCAACCCCCATTTGCACAACTTCTAACTACTTTGCCATGATCCCTTTAGATGTTGCAAAAACGTGTGGAATTGGAGCAAAATGCTGTAAAAATCAAGCTGGCATAACCTACTTTGACAGGTTCCACTTAGAAGGCTAGTGGAGGGGGGGGGGGGCACTGGCACAATAGGTTGGATGTAGGGAACTTAAATGTTCTCCATGAAGCAAGTCTTACACCCAGGTAGACACTTCCCCTAGATGTAGACCTTTCATTCCAAAGCAAAAGTTTGACTTTTAACAGGATTAATAAAGACTGGTGTTTAGCAGACAGGGGCAAGCAGCCCAGGCTGATTCTACTTTGCATTGATAAAGCTGGGGTTGGGGACGTCTAGATTAAGACTTGCCCTGCCGCTATTATGCTCCAAAAACATATCTGTATGCAGGACTAAAGAAGACAGCCCTGTAATCCCATGCAAAAGAACATGATGCATGATTTTTGTGCTTTTAGCATTATGGTCTGCTATGCGCTTTAAATCTTCCCTAAGCCCAACTTGCTTGGCACGGGCCATTACCCCTCCTGGGGTTTCCATGAACCCAGAGATGACTGCCCCAGTGCACAACATCTCCCGCTGCCTCCTGGAAGAGCTGCAGAGCTGGAATGAGCAGTGAGACAGCCACAGCTGCCAGCAGAACAGGGCCCTTTATGATGTCATGGTGCCAGTTTCCAAGGCATCCCACTGTGACCTGCACAGTGTTCCGTGGGATGCAAACTAGCCTCATGCTTTCTTCTGCGGGCAGCCATTTTGTATTTTTCTGCCTCTGGGGGCGGCCATTTTGAAACCCCACTGCCAAGCTTCTATTGCCATGCACAGAAAATGGCGCTTGCAAACTCCTAAAATCAAGACACCTGCCTTCCAGGAAAATAGATGCCACACATGCTGGGGGTGCTGCCATCACCTTTTAATCTTTTGTGATCTGCATCAACCCCCATTTGCACAACTTCTAACTACTTTGCCATGATCCCTTTAGATGTTGCAAAAACGTGTGGAATTGGAGCAAAATGCTGTAAAAATCAAGCTGGCATAACCTACTTTGACAGGTTCCACTTAGAAGGCTAGGGGAGGGGCACTGGCACAATAGGTTGGATGTAGGGAACTTAAATGTTCTCCATGAAGCAAGTCTTACACCCAGGTAGACACTTCCCCTAGATGTAGACCTTTCATTCCAAAGCAAAAGTTTGACTTTTAACAGGATTAATAAAGACTGGTGTTTAGCAGACAGGGGCAAGCAGCCCAGGCTGATTCTACTTTGCATTGATAAAGCTGGGGGTGGGGACGTCTAGATTAAGACTTGCCCTGCCGCTATTATGCTCCAAAAACATATCTGTATGCAGGACTAAAGAAGACAGCCCTGTAATCCCATGCAAAAGAACATGATGCATGATTTTTGTGCTTTTAGCATTATGTTCTGCTATGCGCTTTAAATCTTCCCTAAGCCCAACTTGCTTGGCACGGGCCATTACCCCTCCTGGGGTTTCCATGAACCCAGAGATGACTGCCCCAGTGCACAACATCTCCCGCTGCCTCCTGGAAGAGCTGCAGAGCTGGAATGAGCAGTGAGACAGCCACAGCTGCCAGCAGAACAGGGCCCTTTATGATGTCATGGTGCCAGTTTCCAAGGCATCCCACTGTGACCTGCACAGTGTTCCGTGGGATGCAAACTAGCCTCATGCTTTCTTCTGCGGGCAGCCATTTTGTATTTTTCTGCCTCTGGGGGCGGCCATTTTGAAACCCCACTGCCAAGCTTCTATTGCCATGCACAGAAAATGGCGCTTGCAAGCTCCTAAAATCAAGACACCTGCCTTCCAGGAAAATAGATGCCACACATGCTGGGGGTGCTGCCATCACCTTTTAATCTTTTGTGATCTGCATCAACCCCCATTTGCACAACTTCTAACTACTTTGCCATGATCCCTTTAGATGTTGCAAAAACGTGTGGAATTGGAGCAAAATGCTGTAAAAATCAAGCTGGCATAACCTACTTTGACAGGTTCCACTTAGAAGGCTAGTGGAGGGGGGGGGGGCACTGGCACAATAGGTTGGATGTAGGGAACTTAAATGTTCTCCATGAAGCAAGTCTTACACCCAGGTAGACACTTCCCCTAGATGTAGACCTTTCATTCCAAAGCAAAAGTTTGACTTTTAACAGGATTAATAAAGACTGGTGTTTAGCAGACAGGGGCAAGCAGCCCAGGCTGATTCTACTTTGCATTGATAAAGCTGGGGGTGGGGACGTCTAGATTAAGACTTGCCCTGCCGCTATTATGCTCCAAAAACATATCTGTATGCAGGACTAAAGAAGACAGCCCTGTAATCCCATGCAAAAGAACATGATGCATGATTTTTGTGCTTTTAGCATTATGGTCTGCTATGCGCTTTAAATCTTCCCTAAGCCCAACTTGCTTGGCACGGGCCATTACCCCTCCTGGGGTTTCCATGAACCCAGAGATGACTGCCCCAGTGCACAACATCTCCCGCTGCCTCCTGGAAGAGCTGCAGAGCTGGAATGAGCAGTGAGACAGCCACAGCTGCCAGCAGAACAGGGCCCTTTATGATGTCATGGTGCCAGTTTCCAAGGCATCCCACTGTGACCTGCACAGTGTTCCGTGGGATGCAAACTAGCCTCATGCTTTCTTCTGCGGGCAGCCATTTTGTATTTTTCTGCCTCTGGGGGCGGCCATTTTGAAACCCCACTGCCAAGCTTCTATTGCCATGCACAGAAAATGGCGCTTGCAAGCTCCTAAAATCAAGACACCTGCCTTCCAGGAAAATAGATGCCACACATGCTGGGGGTGCTGCCATCACCTTTTAATCTTTTGTGATCTGCATCAACCCCCATTTGCACAACTTCTAACTACTTTGCCATGATCCCTTTAGATGTTGCAAAAACGTGTGGAATTGGAGCAAAATGCTGTAAAAATCAAGCTGGCATAACCTACTTTGACAGGTTCCACTTAGAAGGCTAGTGGAGGGGGGGGGGGCACTGGCACAATAGGTTGGATGTAGGGAACTTAAATGTTCTCCATGAAGCAAGTCTTACACCCAGGTAGACACTTCCCCTAGATGTAGACCTTTCATTCCAAAGCAAAAGTTTGACTTTTAACAGGATTAATAAAGACTGGTGTTTAGCAGACAGGGGCAAGCAGCCCAGGCTGATTCTACTTTGCATTGATAAAGCTGGGGGTGGGGACGTCTAGATTAAGACTTGCCCTGCCGCTATTATGCTCCAAAAACATATCTGTATGCAGGACTAAAGAAGACAGCCCTGTAATCCCATGCAAAAGAACATGATGCATGATTTTTGTGCTTTTAGCATTATGGTCTGCTATGCGCTTTAAATCTTCCCTAAGCCCAACTTGCTTGGCACGGGCCATTACCCCTCCTGGGGTTTCCATGAACCCAGAGATGACTGCCCCAGTGCACAACATCTCCCGCTGCCTCCTGGAAGAGCTGCAGAGCTGGAATGAGCAGTGAGACAGCCACAGCTGCCAGCAGAACAGGGCCCTTTATGATGTCATGGTGCCAGTTTTCAAGGCATCCCACTGTGACCTGCACAGTGTTCCGTGGGATGCAAACTAGCCTCATGCTTTCTTCTGCGGGCAGCCATTTTGTATTTTTCTGCCTCTGGGGGCGGCCATTTTGAAACCCCACTGCCAAGCTTCTATTGCCATGCACAGAAAATGGCGCTTGCAAGCTCCTAAAATCAAGACACCTGCCTTCCAGGAAAATAGATGCCACACATGCTGGGGGTGCTGCCATCACCTTTTAATCTTTTGTGATCTGCATCAACCCCCATTTGCACAACTTCTAACTACTTTGCCATGATCCCTTTAGATGTTGCAAAAACGTGTGGAATTGGAGCAAAATGCTGTAAAAATCAAGCTGGCATAACCTACTTTGACAGGTTCCACTTAGAAGGCTAGTGGAGGGGGGGGGGGCACTGGCACAATAGGTTGGATGTAGGGAACTTAAATGTTCTCCATGAAGCAAGTCTTACACCCAGGTAGACACTTCCCCTAGATGTAGACCTTTCATTCCAAAGCAAAAGTTTGACTTTTAACAGGATTAATAAAGACTGGTGTTTAGCAGACAGGGGCAAGCAGCCCAGGCTGATTCTACTTTGCATTGATAAAGCTGGGGGTGGGGACGTCTAGATTAAGACTTGCCCTGCCGCTATTATGCTCCAAAAACATATCTGTATGCAGGACTAAAGAAGACAGCCCTGTAATCCCATGCAAAAGAACATGATGCATGATTTTTGTGCTTTTAGCATTATGGTCTGCTATGCGCTTTAAATCTTCCCTAAGCCCAACTTGCTTGGCACGGGCCATTACCCCTCCTGGGGTTTCCATGAACCCAGAGATGACTGCCCCAGTGCACAACATCTCCCGCTGCCTCCTGGAAGAGCTGCAGAGCTGGAATGAGCAGTGAGACAGCCACAGCTGCCAGCAGAACAGGGCCCTTTATGATGTCATGGTGCCAGTTTTCAAGGCATCCCACTGTGACCTGCACAGTGTTCCGTGGGATGCAAACTAGCCTCATGCTTTCTTCTGCGGGCAGCCATTTTGTATTTTTCTGCCTCTGGGGGCGGCCATTTTGAAACCCCACTGCCAAGCTTCTATTGCCATGCACAGAAAATGGCGCTTGCAAGCTCCTAAAATCAAGACACCTGCCTTCCAGGAAAATAGATGCCACACATGCTGGGGGTGCTGCCATCACCTTTTAATCTTTTGTGATCTGCATCAACCCCCATTTGCACAACTTCTAACTACTTTGCCATGATCCCTTTAGATGTTGCAAAAACGTGTGGAATTGGAGCAAAATGCTGTAAAAATCAAGCTGGCATAACCTACTTTGACAGGTTCCACTTAGAAGGCTAGGGGAGGGGGGGGGGGCACTGGCACAATAGGTTGGATGTAGGGAACTTAAATGTTCTCCATGAAGCAAGTCTTACACCCAGGTAGACACTTCCCCTAGATGTAGACCTTTCATTCCAAAGCAAAAGTTTGACTTTTAACAGGATTAATAAAGACTGGTGTTTAGCAGACAGGGGCAAGCAGCCCAGGCTGATTCTACTTTGCATTGATAAAGCTGGGGGTGGGGACGTCTAGATTAAGACTTGCCCTGCCGCTATTATGCTCCAAAAACATATCTGTATGCAGGACTAAAGAAGACAGCCCTGTAATCCCATGCAAAAGAACATGATGCATGATTTTTGTGCTTTTAGCATTATGGTCTGCTATGCGCTTTAAATCTTCCCTAAGCCCAACTTGCTTGGCACGGGCCATTACCCCTCCTGGGGTTTCCATGAACCCAGAGATGACTGCCCCAGTGCACAACATCTCCCGCTGCCTCCTGGAAGAGCTGCAGAGCTGGAATGAGCAGTGAGACAGCCACAGCTGCCAGCAGAACAGGGCCCTTTATGATGTCATGGTGCCAGTTTTCAAGGCATCCCACTGTGACCTGCACAGTGTTCCGTGGGATGCAAACTAGCCTCATGCTTTCTTCTGCGGGCAGCCATTTTGTATTTTTCTGCCTCTGGGGGCGGCCATTTTGAAACCCCACTGCCAAGCTTCTATTGCCATGCACAGAAAATGGCGCTTGCAAGCTCCTAAAATCAAGACACCTGCCTTCCAGGAAAATAGATGCCACACATGCTGGGGGTGCTGCCATCACCTTTTAATCTTTTGTGATCTGCATCAACCCCCATTTGCACAACTTCTAACTACTTTGCCATGATCCCTTTAGATGTTGCAAAAACGTGTGGAATTGGAGCAAAATGCTGTAAAAATCAAGCTGGCATAACCTACTTTGACAGGTTCCACTTAGAAGGCTAGTGGAGGGGGGGGGGGCACTGGCACAATAGGTTGGATGTAGGGAACTTAAATGTTCTCCATGAAGCAAGTCTTACACCCAGGTAGACACTTCCCCTAGATGTAGACCTTTCATTCCAAAGCAAAAGTTTGACTTTTAACAGGATTAATAAAGACTGGTGTTTAGCAGACAGGGGCAAGCAGCCCAGGCTGATTCTACTTTGCATTGATAAAGCTGGGGGTGGGGACGTCTAGATTAAGACTTGCCCTGCCGCTATTATGCTCCAAAAACATATCTGTATGCAGGACTAAAGAAGACAGCCCTGTAATCCCATGCAAAAGAACATGATGCATGATTTTTGTGCTTTTAGCATTATGGTCTGCTATGCGCTTTAAATCTTCCCTAAGCCCAACTTGCTTGGCACGGGCCATTACCCCTCCTGGGGTTTCCATGAACCCAGAGATGACTGCCCCAGTGCACAACATCTCCCGCTGCCTCCTGGAAGAGCTGCAGAGCTGGAATGAGCAGTGAGACAGCCACAGCTGCCAGCAGAACAGGGCCCTTTATGATGTCATGGTGCCAGTTTCCAAGGCATCCCACTGTGACCTGCACAGTGTTCCGTGGGATGCAAACTAGCCTCATGCTTTCTTCTGCGGGCAGCCATTTTGTATTTTTCTGCCTCTGGGGGCGGCCATTTTGAAACCCCACTGCCAAGCTTCTATTGCCATGCACAGAAAATGGCGCTTGCAAGCTCCTAAAATCAAGACACCTGCCTTCCAGGAAAATAGATGCCACACATGCTGGGGGTGCTGCCATCACCTTTTAATCTTTTGTGATCTGCATCAACCCCCATTTGCACAACTTCTAACTACTTTGCCATGATCCCTTTAGATGTTGCAAAAACGTGTGGAATTGGAGCAAAATGCTGTAAAAATCAAGCTGGCATAACCTACTTTGACAGGTTCCACTTAGAAGGCTAGTGGAGGGGGGGGGGGGGGGGGCACTGGCACAATAGGTTGGATGTAGGGAACTTAAATGTTCTCCATGAAGCAAGTCTTACACCCAGGTAGACACTTCCCCTAGATGTAGACCTTTCATTCCAAAGCAAAAGTTTGACTTTTAACAGGATTAATAAAGACTGGTGTTTAGCAGACAGGGGCAAGCAGCCCAGGCTGATTCTACTTTGCATTGATAAAGCTGGGGGTGGGGACGTCTAGATTAAGACTTGCCCTGCCGCTATTATGCTCCAAAAACATATCTGTATGCAGGACTAAAGAAGACAGCCCTGTAATCCCATGCAAAAGAACATGATGCATGATTTTTGTGCTTTTAGCATTATGGTCTGCTATGCGCTTTAAATCTTCCCTAAGCCCAACTTGCTTGGCACGGGCCATTACCCCTCCTGGGGTTTCCATGAACCCAGAGATGACTGCCCCAGTGCACAACATCTCCCGCTGCCTCCTGGAAGAGCTGCAGAGCTGGAATGAGCAGTGAGACAGCCACAGCTGCCAGCAGAACAGGGCCCTTTATGATGTCATGGTGCCAGTTTTCAAGGCATCCCACTGTGACCTGCACAGTGTTCCGTGGGATGCAAACTAGCCTCATGCTTTCTTCTGCGGGCAGCCATTTTGTATTTTTCTGCCTCTGGGGGCGGCCATTTTGAAACCCCACTGCCAAGCTTCTATTGCCATGCACAGAAAATGGCGCTTGCAAGCTCCTAAAATCAAGACACCTGCCTTCCAGGAAAATAGATGCCACACATGCTGGGGGTGCTGCCATCACCTTTTAATCTTTTGTGATCTGCATCAACCCCCATTTGCACAACTTCTAACTACTTTGCCATGATCCCTTTAGATGTTGCAAAAACGTGTGGAATTGGAGCAAAATGCTGTAAAAATCAAGCTGGCATAACCTACTTTGACAGGTTCCACTTAGAAGGCTAGTGGAGGGGGGGGGGGGGCACTGGCACAATAGGTTGGATGTAGGGAACTTAAATGTTCTCCATGAAGCAAGTCTTACACCCAGGTAGACACTTCCCCTAGATGTAGACCTTTCATTCCAAAGCAAAAGTTTGACTTTTAACAGGATTAATAAAGACTGGTGTTTAGCAGACAGGGGCAAGCAGCCCAGGCTGATTCTACTTTGCATTGATAAAGCTGGGGGTGGGGACGTCTAGATTAAGACTTGCCCTGCCGCTATTATGCTCCAAAAACATATCTGTATGCAGGACTAAAGAAGACAGCCCTGTAATCCCATGCAAAAGAACATGATGCATGATTTTTGTGCTTTTAGCATTATGGTCTGCTATGCGCTTTAAATCTTCCCTAAGCCCAACTTGCTTGGCACGGGCCATTACCCCTCCTGGGGTTTCCATGAACCCAGAGATGACTGCCCCAGTGCACAACATCTCCCGCTGCCTCCTGGAAGAGCTGCAGAGCTGGAATGAGCAGTGAGACAGCCACAGCTGCCAGCAGAACAGGGCCCTTTATGATGTCATGGTGCCAGTTTCCAAGGCATCCCACTGTGACCTGCACAGTGTTCCGTGGGATGCAAACTAGCCTCATGCTTTCTTCTGCGGGCAGCCATTTTGTATTTTTCTGCCTCTGGGGGCGGCCATTTTGAAACCCCACTGCCAAGCTTCTATTGCCATGCACAGAAAATGGCGCTTGCAAGCTCCTAAAATCAAGACACCTGCCTTCCAGGAAAATAGATGCCACACATGCTGGGGGTGCTGCCATCACCTTTTAATCTTTTGTGATCTGCATCAACCCCCATTTGCACAACTTCTAACTACTTTGCCATGATCCCTTTAGATGTTGCAAAAACGTGTGGAATTGGAGCAAAATGCTGTAAAAATCAAGCTGGCATAACCTACTTTGACAGGTTCCACTTAGAAGGCTAGTGGAGGGGGGGGGGGGGGCACTGGCACAATAGGTTGGATGTAGGGAACTTAAATGTTCTCCATGAAGCAAGTCTTACACCCAGGTAGACACTTCCCCTAGATGTAGACCTTTCATTCCAAAGCAAAAGTTTGACTTTTAACAGGATTAATAAAGACTGGTGTTTAGCAGACAGGGGCAAGCAGCCCAGGCTGATTCTACTTTGCATTGATAAAGCTGGGGGTGGGGACGTCTAGATTAAGACTTGCCCTGCCGCTATTATGCTCCAAAAACATATCTGTATGCAGGACTAAAGAAGACAGCCCTGTAATCCCATGCAAAAGAACATGATGCATGATTTTTGTGCTTTTAGCATTATGGTCTGCTATGCGCTTTAAATCTTCCCTAAGCCCAACTTGCTTGGCACGGGCCATTACCCCTCCTGGGGTTTCCATGAACCCAGAGATGACTGCCCCAGTGCACAACATCTCCCGCTGCCTCCTGGAAGAGCTGCAGAGCTGGAATGAGCAGTGAGACAGCCACAGCTGCCAGCAGAACAGGGCCCTTTATGATGTCATGGTGCCAGTTTCCAAGGCATCCCACTGTGACCTGCACAGTGTTCCGTGGGATGCAAACTAGCCTCATGCTTTCTTCTGCGGGCAGCCATTTTGTATTTTTCTGCCTCTGGGGGCGGCCATTTTGAAACCCCACTGCCAAGCTTCTATTGCCATGCACAGAAAATGGCGCTTGCAAGCTCCTAAAATCAAGACACCTGCCTTCCAGGAAAATAGATGCCACACATGCTGGGGGTGCTGCCATCACCTTTTAATCTTTTGTGATCTGCATCAACCCCCATTTGCACAACTTCTAACTACTTTGCCATGATCCCTTTAGATGTTGCAAAAACGTGTGGAATTGGAGCAAAATGCTGTAAAAATCAAGCTGGCATAACCTACTTTGACAGGTTCCACTTAGAAGGCTAGTGGAGGGGGGGGGGGCACTGGCACAATAGGTTGGATGTAGGGAACTTAAATGTTCTCCATGAAGCAAGTCTTACACCCAGGTAGACACTTCCCCTAGATGTAGACCTTTCATTCCAAAGCAAAAGTTTGACTTTTAACAGGATTAATAAAGACTGGTGTTTAGCAGACAGGGGCAAGCAGCCCAGGCTGATTCTACTTTGCATTGATAAAGCTGGGGGTGGGGACGTCTAGATTAAGACTTGCCCTGCCGCTATTATGCTCCAAAAACATATCTGTATGCAGGACTAAAGAAGACAGCCCTGTAATCCCATGCAAAAGAACATGATGCATGATTTTTGTGCTTTTAGCATTATGGTCTGCTATGCGCTTTAAATCTTCCCTAAGCCCAACTTGCTTGGCACGGGCCATTACCCCTCCTGGGGTTTCCATGAACCCAGAGATGACTGCCCCAGTGCACAACATCTCCCGCTGCCTCCTGGAAGAGCTGCAGAGCTGGAATGAGCAGTGAGACAGCCACAGCTGCCAGCAGAACAGGGCCCTTTATGATGTCATGGTGCCAGTTTCCAAGGCATCCCACTGTGACCTGCACAGTGTTCCGTGGGATGCAAACTAGCCTCATGCTTTCTTCTGCGGGCAGCCATTTTGTATTTTTCTGCCTCTGGGGGCGGCCATTTTGAAACCCCACTGCCAAGCTTCTATTGCCATGCACAGAAAATGGCGATTGCAAGCTCCTAAAATCAAGACACCTGCCTTCCAGGAAAATAGATGCCACACATGCTGGGGGTGCTGCCATCACCTTTTAATCTTTTGTGATCTGCATCAACCCCCATTTGCACAACTTCTAACTACTTTGCCATGATCCCTTTAGATGTTGCAAAAACGTGTGGAATTGGAGCAAAATGCTGTAAAAATCAAGCTGGCATAACCTACTTTGACAGGTTCCACTTAGAAGGCTAGTGGAGGGGGGGGGGGGCACTGGCACAATAGGTTGGATGTAGGGAACTTAAATGTTCTCCATGAAGCAAGTCTTACACCCAGGTAGACACTTCCCCTAGATGTAGACCTTTCATTCCAAAGCAAAAGTTTGACTTTTAACAGGATTAATAAAGACTGGTGTTTAGCAGACAGGGGAAAGCAGCCCAGGCTGATTCTACTTTGCATTGATAAAGCTGGGGGTGGGGACGTCTAGATTAAGACTTGCCCTGCCGCTATTATGCTCCAAAAACATATCTGTATGCAGGACTAAAGAAGACAGCCCTGTAATCCCATGCAAAAGAACATGATGCATGATTTTTGTGCTTTTAGCATTATGGTCTGCTATGCGCTTTAAATCTTCCCTAAGCCCAACTTGCTTGGCACGGGCCATTACCCCTCCTGGGGTTTCCATGAACCCAGAGATGACTGCCCCAGTGCACAACATCTCCCGCTGCCTCCTGGAAGAGCTGCAGA
The DNA here is from genome assembly GCF_040894005.1 of Engystomops pustulosus. Taxonomy (NCBI): domain Eukaryota; kingdom Metazoa; phylum Chordata; class Amphibia; order Anura; family Leptodactylidae; genus Engystomops; species Engystomops pustulosus. Next base: position 50,942,600 of record NC_092413.1, read on the forward strand.
GCTGGAATGAGCAGTGAGACAGCCACAGCTGCCAGCAGAACAGGGCCCTTTATGATGTCATGGTGCCAGTTTCCAAGGCATCCCACTGTGACCTGCACAGTGTTCCGTGGGATGCAAACTAGCCTCATGCTTTCTTCTGCGGGCAGCCATTTTGTATTTTTCTGCCTCTGGGGGCGGCCATTTTGAAACCCCACTGCCAAGCTTCTATTGCCATGCACAGAAAATGGCGCTTGCAAGCTCCTAAAATCAAGACACCTGCCTTCCAGGAAAATAGATGCCACACATGCTGGGGGTACTGCCATCACCTTTTAATCTTTTGTGATCTGCATCAACCCCCATTTGCACAACTTCTAACTACTTTGCCATGATCCCTTTAGATGTTGCAAAAACGTGTGGAATTGGAGCAAAATGCTGTAAAAATCAAGCTGGCATAACCTACTTTGACAGGTTCCACTTAGAAGGCTAGTGGAGGGGGGGGGGGGCACTGGCACAATAGGTTGGATGTAGGGAACTTAAATGTTCTCCATGAAGCAAGTCTTACACCCAGGTAGACACTTCCCCTAGATGTAGACCTTTCATTCCAAAGCAAAAGTTTGACTTTTAACAGGATTAATAAAGACTGGTGTTTAGCAGACAGGGGCAAGCAGCCCAGGCTGATTCTACTTTGCATTGATAAAGCTGGGGGTGGGGACGTCTAGATTAAGACTTGCCCTGCCGCTATTATGCTCCAAAAACATATCTGTATGCAGGACTAAAGAAGACAGCCCTGTAATCCCATGCAAAAGAACATGATGCATGATTTTTGTGCTTTTAGCATTATGGTCTGCTATGCGCTTTAAATCTTCCCTAAGCCCAACTTGCTTGGCACGGGCCATTACCCCTCCTGGGGTTTCCATGAACCCAGAGATGACTGCCCCAGTGCACAACATCTCCCGCTGCCTCCTGGAAGAGCTGCAGAGCTGGAATGAGCAGTGAGACAGCCACAGCTGCCAGCAGAACAGGGCCCTTTATGATGTCATGGTGCCAGTTTCCAAGGCATCCCACTGTGACCTGCACAGTGTTCCGTGGGATGCAAACTAGCCTCATGCTTTCTTCTGCGGGCAGCCATTTTGTATTTTTCTGCCTCTGGGGGCGGCCATTTTGAAACCCCACTGCCAAGCTTCTATTGCCATGCACAGAAAATGGCGCTTGCAAGCTCCTAAAATCAAGACACCTGCCTTCCAGGAAAATAGATGCCACACATGCTGGGGGTGCTGCCATCACCTTTTAATCTTTTGTGATCTGCATCAACCCCCATTTGCACAACTTCTAACTACTTTGCCATGATCCCTTTAGATGTTGCAAAAACGTGTGGAATTGGAGCAAAATGCTGTAAAAATCAAGCTGGCATAACCTACTTTGACAGGTTCCACTTAGAAGGCTAGTGGAGGGGGGGGGGGGGGCACTGGCACAATAGGTTGGATGTAGGGAACTTAAATGTTCTCCATGAAGCAAGTCTTACACCCAGGTAGACACTTCCCCTAGATGTAGACCTTTCATTCCAAAGCAAAAGTTTGACTTTTAACAGGATTAATAAAGACTGGTGTTTAGCAGACAGGGGCAAGCAGCCCAGGCTGATTCTACTTTGCATTGATAAAGCTGGGGGTGGGGACGTCTAGATTAAGACTTGCCCTGCCGCTATTATGCTCCAAAAACATATCTGTATGCAGGACTAAAGAAGACAGCCCTGTAATCCCATGCAAAAGAACATGATGCATGATTTTTGTGCTTTTAGCATTATGGTCTGCTATGCGCTTTAAATCTTCCCTAAGCCCAACTTGCTTGGCACGGGCCATTACCCCTCCTGGGGTTTCCATGAACCCAGAGATGACTGCCCCAGTGCACAACATCTCCCGCTGCCTCCTGGAAGAGCTGCAGAGCTGGAATGAGCAGTGAGACAGCCACAGCTGCCAGCAGAACAGGGCCCTTTATGATGTCATGGTGCCAGTTTCCAAGGCATCCCACTGTGACCTGCACAGTGTTCCGTGGGATGCAAACTAGCCTCATGCTTTCTTCTGCGGGCAGCCATTTTGTATTTTTCTGCCTCTGGGGGCGGCCATTTTGAAACCCCACTGCCAAGCTTCTATTGCCATGCACAGAAAATGGCGCTTGCAAGCTCCTAAAATCAAGACACCTGCCTTCCAGGAAAATAGATGCCACACATGCTGGGGGTGCTGCCATCACCTTTTAATCTTTTGTGATCTGCATCAACCCCCATTTGCACAACTTCTAACTACTTTGCCATGATCCCTTTAGATGTTGCAAAAACGTGTGGAATTGGAGCAAAATGCTGTAAAAATCAAGCTGGCATAACCTACTTTGACAGGTTCCACTTAGAAGGCTAGGGGAGGGGGGGGGGCACTGGCACAATAGGTTGGATGTAGGGAACTTAAATGTTCTCCATGAAGCAAGTCTTACACCCAGGTAGACACTTCCCCTAGATGTAGACCTTTCATTCCAAAGCAAAAGTTTGACTTTTAACAGGATTAATAAAGACTGGTGTTTAGCAGACAGGGGCAAGCAGCCCAGGCTGATTCTACTTTGCATTGATAAAGCTGGGGGTGGGGACGTCTAGATTAAGACTTGCCCTGCCGCTATTATGCTCCAAAAACATATCTGTATGCAGGACTAAAGAAGACAGCCCTGTAATCCCATGCAAAAGAACATGATGCATGATTTTTGTGCTTTTAGCATTATGGTCTGCTATGCGCTTTAAATCTTCCCTAAGCCCAACTTGCTTGGCACGGGCCATTACCCCTCCTGGGGTTTCCATGAACCCAGAGATGACTGCCCCAGTGCACAACATCTCCCGCTGCCTCCTGGAAGAGCTGCAGAGCTGGAATGAGCAGTGAGACAGCCACAGCTGCCAGCAGAACAGGGCCCTTTATGATGTCATGGTGCCAGTTTCCAAGGCATCCCACTGTGACCTGCACAGTGTTCCGTGGGATGCAAACTAGCCTCATGCTTTCTTCTGCGGGCAGCCATTTTGTATTTTTCTGCCTCTGGGGGCGGCCATTTTGAAACCCCACTGCCAAGCTTCTATTGCCATGCACAGAAAATGGCGCTTGCAAGCTCCTAAAATCAAGACACCTGCCTTCCAGGAAAATAGATGCCACACATGCTGGGGGTGCTGCCATCACCTTTTAATCTTTTGTGATCTGCATCAACCCCCATTTGCACAACTTCTAACTACTTTGCCATGATCCCTTTAGATGTTGCAAAAACGTGTGGAATTGGAGCAAAATGCTGTAAAAATCAAGCTGGCATAACCTACTTTGACAGGTTCCACTTAGAAGGCTAGGGGAGGGGGGGGGGCACTGGCACAATAGGTTGGATGTAGGGAACTTAAATGTTCTCCATGAAGCAAGTCTTACACCCAGGTAGACACTTCCCCTAGATGTAGACCTTTCATTCCAAAGCAAAAGTTTGACTTTTAACAGGATTAATAAAGACTGGTGTTTAGCAGACAGGGGCAAGCAGCCCAGGCTGATTCTACTTTGCATTGATAAAGCTGGGGGTGGGGACGTCTAGATTAAGACTTGCCCTGCCGCTATTATGCTCCAAAAACATATCTGTATGCAGGACTAAAGAAGACAGCCCTGTAATCCCATGCAAAAGAACATGATGCATGATTTTTGTGCTTTTAGCATTATGGTCTGCTATGCGCTTTAAATCTTCCCTAAGCCCAACTTGCTTGGCACGGGCCATTACCCCTCCTGGGGTTTCCATGAACCCAGAGATGACTGCCCCAGTGCACAACATCTCCCGCTGCCTCCTGGAAGAGCTGCAGAGCTGGAATGAGCAGTGAGACAGCCACAGCTGCCAGCAGAACAGGGCCCTTTATGATGTCATGGTGCCAGTTTCCAAGGCATCCCACTGTGACCTGCACAGTGTTCCGTGGGATGCAACCTAGCCTCATGCTTTCTTCTGCGGGCAGCCATTTTGTATTTTTCTGCCTCTGGGGGCGGCCATTTTGAAACCCCACTGCCAAGCTTCTATTGCCATGCACAGAAAATGGCGCTTGCAAGCTCCTAAAATCAAGACACCTGCCTTCCAGGAAAATAGATGCCACACATGCTGGGGGTGCTGCCATCACCTTTTAATCTTTTGTGATCTGCATCAACCCCCATTTGCACAACTTCTAACTACTTTGCCATGATCCCTTTAGATGTTGCAAAAACGTGTGGAATTGGAGCAAAATGCTGTAAAAATCAAGCTGGCATAACCTACTTTGACAGGTTCCACTTAGAAGGCTAGTGGAGGGGGGGGGGCACTGGCACAATAGGTTGGATGTAGGGAACTTAAATGTTCTCCATGAAGCAAGTCTTACACCCAGGTAGACACTTCCCCTAGATGTAGACCTTTCATTCCAAAGCAAAAGTTTGACTTTTAACAGGATTAATAAAGACTGGTGTTTAGCAGACAGGGGCAAGCAGCCCAGGCTGATTCTACTTTGCATTGATAAAGCTGGGGGTGGGGACGTCTAGATTAAGACTTGCCCTGCCGCTATTATGCTCCAAAAACATATCTGTATGCAGGACTAAAGAAGACAGCCCTGTAATCCCATGCAAAAGAACATGATGCATGATTTTTGTGCTTTTAGCATTATGGTCTGCTATGCGCTTTAAATCTTCCCTAAGCCCAACTTGCTTGGCACGGGCCATTACCCCTCCTGGGGTTTCCATGAACCCAGAGATGACTGCCCCAGTGCACAACATCTCCCGCTGCCTCCTGGAAGAGCTGCAGAGCTGGAATGAGCAGTGAGACAGCCACAGCTGCCAGCAGAACAGGGCCCTTTATGATGTCATGGTGCCAGTTTCCAAGGCATCCCACTGTGACCTGCACAGTGTTCCGTGGGATGCAAACTAGCCTCATGCTTTCTTCTGCGGGCAGCCATTTTGTATTTTTCTGCCTCTGGGGGTGGCCATTTTGAAACCCCACTGCCAAGCTTCTATTGCCATGCACAGAAAATGGCGCTTGCAAGCTCCTAAAATCAAGACACCTGCCTTCCAGGAAAATAGATGCCACACATGCTGGGGGTGCTGCCATCACCTTTTAATCTTTTGTGATCTGCATCAACCCCCATTTGCACAACTTCTAACTACTTTGCCATGATCCCTTTAGATGTTGCAAAAACGTGTGGAATTGGAGCAAAATGCTGTAAAAATCAAGCTGGCATAACCTACTTTGACAGGTTCCACTTAGAAGGCTAGTGGAGGGGGGGGGGGGCACTGGCACAATAGGTTGGATGTAGGGAACTTAAATGTTCTCCATGAAGCAAGTCTTACACCCAGGTAGACACTTCCCCTAGATGTAGACCTTTCATTCCAAAGCAAAAGTTTGACTTTTAACAGGATTAATAAAGACTGGTGTTTAGCAGACAGGGGCAAGCAGCCCAGGCTGATTCTACTTTGCATTGATAAAGCTGGGGGTGGGGACGTCTAGATTAAGACTTGCCCTGCCGCTATTATGCTCCAAAAACATATCTGTATGCAGGACTAAAGAAGACAGCCCTGTAATCCCATGCAAAAGAACATGATGCATGATTTTTGTGCTTTTAGCATTATGGTCTGCTATGCGCTTTAAATCTTCCCTAAGCCCAACTTGCTTGGCACGGGCCATTACCCCTCCTGGGGTTTCCATGAACCCAGAGATGACTGCCCCAGTGCACAACATCTCCCGCTGCCTCCTGGAAGAGCTGCAGAGCTGGAATGAGCAGTGAGACAGCCACAGCTGCCAGCAGAACAGGGCCCTTTATGATGTCATGGTGCCAGTTTCCAAGGCATCCCACTGTGACCTGCACAGTGTTCCGTGGGATGCAAACTAGCCTCATGCTTTCTTCTGCGGGCAGCCATTTTGTATTTTTCTGCCTCTGGGGGCGGCCATTTTGAAACCCCACTGCCAAGCTTCTATTGCCATGCACAGAAAATGGCGCTTGCAAGCTCCTAAAATCAAGACACCTGCCTTCCAGGAAAATAGATGCCACACATGCTGGGGGTGCTGCCATCACCTTTTAATCTTTTGTGATCTGCATCAACCCCCATTTGCACAACTTCTAACTACTTTGCCATGATCCCTTTAGATGTTGCAAAAACGTGTGGAATTGGAGCAAAATGCTGTAAATATCAAGCTGGCATAACCTACTTTGACAGGTTCCACTTAGAAGGCTAGGGGAGGGGGGGGGGGGGCACTGGCACAATAGGTTGGATGTAGGGAACTTAAATGTTCTCCATGAAGCAAGTCTTACACCCAGGTAGACACTTCCCCTAGATGTAGACCTTTCATTCCAAAGCAAAAGTTTGACTTTTAACAGGATTAATAAAGACTGGTGTTTAGCAGACAGGGGCAAGCAGCCCAGGCTGATTCTACTTTGCATTGATAAAGCTGGGGGTGGGGACGTCTAGATTAAGACTTGCCCTGCCGCTATTATGCTCCAAAAACATATCTGTATGCAGGACTAAAGAAGACAGCCCTGTAATCCCATGCAAAAGAACATGATGCATGATTTTTGTGCTTTTAGCATTATGGTCTGCTATGCGCTTTAAATCTTCCCTAAGCCCAACTTGCTTGGCACGGGCCATTACCCCTCCTGGGGTTTCCATGAACCCAGAGATGACTGCCCCAGTGCACAACATCTCCCGCTGCCTCCTGGAAGAGCTGCAGAGCTGGAATGAGCAGTGAGACAGCCACAGCTGCCAGCAGAACAGGGCCCTTTATGATGTCATGGTGCCAGTTTCCAAGGCATCCCACTGTGACCTGCACAGTGTTCCGTGGGATGCAAACTAGCCTCATGCTTTCTTCTGCGGGCAGCCATTTTGTATTTTTCTGCCTCTGGGGGCGGCCATTTTGAAACCCCACTGCCAAGCTTCTATTGCCATGCACAGAAAATGGCGCTTGCAAGCTCCTAAAATCAAGACACCTGCCTTCCAGGAAAATAGATGCCACACATGCTGGGGGTGCTGCCATCACCTTTTAATCTTTTGTGATCTGCATCAACCCCCATTTGCACAACTTCTAACTACTTTGCCATGATCCCTTTAGATGTTGCAAAAACGTGTGGAATTGGAGCAAAATGCTGTAAAAATCAAGCTGGCATAACCTACTTTGACAGGTTCCACTTAGAAGGCTAGGGGAGGGGGGGGGGCACTGGCACAATAGGTTGGATGTAGGGAACTTAAATGTTCTCCATGAAGCAAGTCTTACACCCAGGTAGACACTTCCCCTAGATGTAGACCTTTCATTCCAAAGCAAAAGTTTGACTTTTAACAGGATTAATAAAGACTGGTGTTTAGCAGACAGGGGCAAGCAGCCCAGGCTGATTCTACTTTGCATTGATAAAGCTGGGGGTGGGGACGTCTAGATTAAGACTTGCCCTGCCGCTATTATGCTCCAAAAACATATCTGTATGCAGGACTAAAGAAGACAGCCCTGTAATCCCATGCAAAAGAACATGATGCATGATTTTTGTGCTTTTAGCATTATGGTCTGCTATGCGCTTTAAATCTTCCCTAAGCCCAACTTGCTTGGCACGGGCCATTACCCCTCCTGGGGTTTCCATGAACCCAGAGATGACTGCCCCAGTGCACAACATCTCCCGCTGCCTCCTGGAAGAGCTGCAGAGCTGGAATGAGCAGTGAGACAGCCACAGCTGCCAGCAGAACAGGGCCCTTTATGATGTCATGGTGCCAGTTTCCAAGGCATCCCACTGTGACCTGCACAGTGTTCCGTGGGATGCAAACTAGCCTCATGCTTTCTTCTGCGGGCAGCCATTTTGTATTTTTCTGCCTCTGGGGGCGGCCATTTTGAAACCCCACTGCCAAGCTTCTATTGCCATGCACAGAAAATGGCGCTTGCAAGCTCCTAAAATCAAGACACCTGCCTTCCAGGAAAATAGATGCCACACATGCTGGGGGTGCTGCCATCACCTTTTAATCTTTTGTGATCTGCATCAACCCCCATTTGCACAACTTCTAACTACTTTGCCATGATCCCTTTAGGTGTTGCAAAAACGTGTGGAATTGGAGCAAAATGCTGTAAAAATCAAGCTGGCATAACCTACTTTGACAGGTTCCACTTAGAAGGCTAGTGGAGGGGGGGGGGGGGGCACTGGCACAATAGGTTGGATGTAGGGAACTTAAATGTTCTCCATGAAGCAAGTCTTACACCCAGGTAGACACTTCCCCTAGATGTAGACCTTTCATTCCAAAGCAAAAGTTTGACTTTTAACAGGATTAATAAAGACTGGTGTTTAGCAGACAGGGGCAAGCAGCCCAGGCTGATTCTACTTTGCATTGATAAAGCTGGGGGTGGGGACGTCTAGATTAAGACTTGCCCTGCCGCTATTATGCTCCAAAAACATATCTGTATGCAGGACTAAAGAAGACAGCCCTGTAATCCCATGCAAAAGAACATGATGCATGATTTTTGTGCTTTTAGCATTATGGTCTGCTATGCGCTTTAAATCTTCCCTAAGCCCAACTTGCTTGGCACGGGCCATTACCCCTCCTGGGGTTTCCATGAACCCAGAGATGACTGCCCCAGTGCACAACATCTCCCGCTGCCTCCTGGAAGAGCTGCAGAGCTGGAATGAGCAGTGAGACAGCCACAGCTGCCAGCAGAACAGGGCCCTTTATGATGTCATGGTGCCAGTTTCCAAGGCATCCCACTGTGACCTGCACAGTGTTCCGTGGGATGCAAACTAGCCTCATGCTTTCTTCTGCGGGCAGCCATTTTGTATTTTTCTGCCTCTGGGGGCGGCCATTTTGAAACCCCACTGCCAAGCTTCTATTGCCATGCACAGAAAATGGCGCTTGCAAGCTCCTAAAATCAAGACACCTGCCTTCCAGGAAAATAGATGCCACACATGCTGGGGGTGCTGCCATCACCTTTTAATCTTTTGTGATCTGCATCAACCCCCATTTGCACAACTTCTAACTACTTTGCCATGATCCCTTTAGATGTTGCAAAAACGTGTGGAATTGGAGCAAAATGCTGTAAAAATCAAGCTGGCATAACCTACTTTGACAGGTTCCACTTAGAAGGCTAGTGGAGGGGGGGGGGGCACTGGCACAATAGGTTGGATGTAGGGAACTTAAATGTTCTCCATGAAGCAAGTCTTACACCCAGGTAGACACTTCCCCTAGATGTAGACCTTTCATTCCAAAGCAAAAGTTTGACTTTTAACAGGATTAATAAAGACTGGTGTTTAGCAGACAGGGGCAAGCAGCCCAGGCTGATTCTACTTTGCATTGATAAAGCTGGGGGTGGGGACGTCTAGATTAAGACTTGCCCTGCCGCTATTATGCTCCAAAAACATATCTGTATGCAGGACTAAAGAAGACAGCCCTGTAATCCCATGCAAAAGAACATGATGCATGATTTTTGTGCTTTTAGCATTATGGTCTGCTATGCGCTTTAAATCTTCCCTAAGCCCAACTTGCTTGGCACGGGCCATTACCCCTCCTGGGGTTTCCATGAACCCAGAGATGACTGCCCCAGTGCACAACATCTCCCGCTGCCTCCTGGAAGAGCTGCAGAGCTGGAATGAGCAGTGAGACAGCCACAGCTGCCAGCAGAACAGGGCCCTTTATGATGTCATGGTGCCAGTTTCCAAGGCATCCCACTGTGACCTGCACAGTGTTCCGTGGGATGCAAACTAGCCTCATGCTTTCTTCTGCGGGCAGCCATTTTGTATTTTTCTGCCTCTGGGGGCGGCCATTTTGAAACCCCACTGCCAAGCTTCTATTGCCATGCACAGAAAATGGCGCTTGCAAGCTCCTAAAATCAAGACACCTGCCTTCCAGGAAAATAGATGCCACACATGCTGGGGGTGCTGCCATCACCTTTTAATCTTTTGTGATCTGCATCAACCCCCATTTGCACAACTTCTAACTACTTTGCCATGATCCCTTTAGATGTTGCAAAAACGTGTGGAATTGGAGCAAAATGCTGTAAAAATCAAGCTGGCATAACCTACTTTGACAGGTTCCACTTAGAAGGCTAGGGGAGGGGGGGGGGGGCACTGGCACAATAGGTTGGATGTAGGGAACTTAAATGTTCTCCATGAAGCAAGTCTTACACCCAGGTAGACACTTCCCCTAGATGTAGACCTTTCATTCCAAAGCAAAAGTTTGACTTTTAACAGGATTAATAAAGACTGGTGTTTAGCAGACAGGGGCAAGCAGCCCAGGCTGATTCTACTTTGCATTGATAAAGCTGGGGGTGGGGACGTCTAGATTAAGACTTGCCCTGCCGCTATTATGCTCCAAAAACATATCTGTATGCAGGACTAAAGAAGACAGCCCTGTAATCCCATGCAAAAGAACATGATGCATGATTTTTGTGCTTTTAGCATTATGGTCTGCTATGCGCTTTAAATCTTCCCTAAGCCCAACTTGCTTGGCACGGGCCATTACCCCTCCTGGGGTTTCCATGAACCCAGAGATGACTGCCCCAGTGCACAACATCTCCCGCTGCCTCCTGGAAGAGCTGCAGAGCTGGAATGAGCAGTGAGACAGCCACAGCTGCCAGCAGAACAGGGCCCTTTATGATGTCATGGTGCCAGTTTTCAAGGCATCCCACTGTGACCTGCACAGTGTTCCGTGGGATGCAAACTAGCCTCATGCTTTCTTCTGCGGGCAGCCATTTTGTATTTTTCTGCCTCTGGGGGCGGCCATTTTGAAACCCCACTGCCAAGCTTCTATTGCCATGCACAGAAAATGGCGCTTGCAAGCTCCTAAAATCAAGACACCTGCCTTCCAGGAAAATAGATGCCACACATGCTGGGGGTGCTGCCATCACCTTTTAATCTTTTGTGATCTGCATCAACCCCCATTTGCACAACTTCTAACTACTTTGCCATGATCCCTTTAGATGTTGCAAAAACGTGTGGAATTGGAGCAAAATGCTGTAAAAATCAAGCTGGCATAACCTACTTTGACAGGTTCCACTTAGAAGGCTAGGGGAGGGGGGGGGGCACTGGCACAATAGGTTGGATGTAGGGAACTTAAATGTTCTCCATGAAGCAAGTCTTACACCCAGGTAGACACTTCCCCTAGATGTAGACCTTTCATTCCAAAGCAAAAGTTTGACTTTTAACAGGATTAATAAAGACTGGTGTTTAGCAGACAGGGGCAAGCAGCCCAGGCTGATTCTACTTTGCATTGATAAAGCTGGGGGTGGGGACGTCTAGATTAAGACTTGCCCTGCCGCTATTATGCTCCAAAAACATATCTGTATGCAGGACTAAAGAAGACAGCCCTGTAATCCCATGCAAAAGAACATGATGCATGATTTTTGTGCTTTTAGCATTATGGTCTGCTATGCGCTTTAAATCTTCCCTAAGCCCAACTTGCTTGGCACGGGCCATTACCCCTCCTGGGGTTTCCATGAACCCAGAGATGACTGCCCCAGTGCACAACATCTCCCGCTGCCTCCTGGAAGAGCTGCAGAGCTGGAATGAGCAGTGAGACAGCCACAGCTGCCAGCAGAACAGGGCCCTTTATGATGTCATGGTGCCAGTTTTCAAGGCATCCCACTGTGACCTGCACAGTGTTCCGTGGGATGCAAACTAGCCTCATGCTTTCTTCTGCGGGCAGCCATTTTGTATTTTTCTGCCTCTGGGGGCGGCCATTTTGAAACCCCACTGCCAAGCTTCTATTGCCATGCACAGAAAATGGCGCTTGCAAGCTCCTAAAATCAAGACACCTGCCTTCCAGGAAAATAGATGCCACACATGCTGGGGGTGCTGCCATCACCTTTTAATCTTTTGTGATCTGCATCAACCCCCATTTGCACAACTTCTAACTACTTTGCCATGATCCCTTTAGATGTTGCAAAAACGTGTGGAATTGGAGCAAAATGCTGTAAAAATCAAGCTGGCATAACCTACTTTGACAGGTTCCACTTAGAAGGCTAGGGGAGGGGGGGGGGGCACTGGCACAATAGGTTGGATGTAGGGAACTTAAATGTTCTCCATGAAGCAAGTCTTACACCCAGGTAGACACTTCCCCTAGATGTAGACCTTTCATTCCAAAGCAAAAGTTTGACTTTTAACAGGATTAATAAAGACTGGTGTTTAGCAGACAGGGGCAAGCAGCCCAGGCTGATTCTACTTTGCATTGATAAAGCTGGGGGTGGGGACGTCTAGATTAAGACTTGCCCTGCCGCTATTATGCTCCAAAAACATATCTGTATGCAGGACTAAAGAAGACAGCCCTGTAATCCCATGCAAAAGAACATGATGCATGATTTTTGTGCTTTTAGCATTATGGTCTGCTATGCGCTTTAAATCTTCCCTAAGCCCAACTTGCTTGGCACGGGCCATTACCCCTCCTGGGGTTTCCATGAACCCAGAGATGACTGCCCCAGTGCACAACATCTCCCGCTGCCTCCTGGAAGAGCTGCAGAGCTGGAATGAGCAGTGAGACAGCCACAGCTGCCAGCAGAACAGGGCCCTTTATGATGTCATGGTGCCAGTTTCCAAGGCATCCCACTGTGACCTGCACAGTGTTCCGTGGGATGCAAACTAGCCTCATGCTTTCTTCTGCGGGCAGCCATTTTGTATTTTTCTGCCTCTGGGGGCGGCCATTTTGAAACCCCACTGCCAAGCTTCTATTGCCATGCACAGAAAATGGCGCTTGCAAGCTCCTAAAATCAAGACACCTGCCTTCCAGGAAAATAGATGCCACACATGCTGGGGGTGCTGCCATCACCTTTTAATCTTTTGTGATCTGCATCAACCCCCATTTGCACAACTTCTAACTACTTTGCCATGATCCCTTTAGATGTTGCAAAAACGTGTGGAATTGGAGCAAAATGCTGTAAAAATCAAGCTGGCATAACCTACTTTGACAGGTTCCACTTAGAAGGCTAGGGGAGGGGGGGGGGGCACTGGCACAATAGGTTGGATGTAGGGAACTTAAATGTTCTCCATGAAGCAAGTCTTACACCCAGGTAGACACTTCCCCTAGATGTAGACCTTTCATTCCAAAGCAAAAGTTTGACTTTTAACAGGATTAATAAAGACTGGTGTTTAGCAGACAGGGGCAAGCAGCCCAGGCTGATTCTACTTTGCATTGATAAAGCTGGGGGTGGGGACGTCTAGATTAAGACTTGCCCTGCCGCTATTATGCTCCAAAAACATATCTGTATGCAGGACTAAAGAAGACAGCCCTGTAATCCCATGCAAAAGAACATGATGCATGATTTTTGTGCTTTTAGCATTATGGTCTGCTATGCGCTTTAAATCTTCCCTAAGCCCAACTTGCTTGGCACGGGCCATTACCCCTCCTGGGGTTTCCATGAACCCAGAGATGACTGCCCCAGTGCACAACATCTCCCGCTGCCTCCTGGAAGAGCTGCAGAGCTGGAATGAGCAGTGAGACAGCCACAGCTGCCAGCAGAACAGGGCCCTTTATGATGTCATGGTGCCAGTTTCCAAGGCATCCCACTGTGACCTGCACAGTGTTCCGTGGGATGCAAACTAGCCTCATGCTTTCTTCTGCGGGCAGCCATTTTGTATTTTTCTGCCTCTGGGGGCGGCCATTTTGAAACCCCACTGCCAAGCTTCTATTGCCATGCACAGAAAATGGCGCTTGCAAGCTCCTAAAATCAAGACACCTGCCTTCCAGGAAAATAGATGCCACACATGCTGGGGGTGCTGCCATCACCTTTTAATCTTTTGTGATCTGCATCAACCCCCATTTGCACAACTTCTAACTACTTTGCCATGATCCCTTTAGATGTTGCAAAAACGTGTGGAATTGGAGCAAAATGCTGTAAAAATCAAGCTGGCATAACCTACTTTGACAGGTTCCACTTAGAAGGCTAGGGGAGGGGGGGGGGCACTGGCACAATAGGTTGGATGTAGGGAACTTAAATGTTCTCCATGAAGCAAGTCTTACACCCAGGTAGACACTTCCCCTAGATGTAGACCTTTCATTCCAAAGCAAAAGTTTGACTTTTAACAGGATTAATAAAGACTGGTGTTTAGCAGACAGGGGCAAGCAGCCCAGGCTGATTCTACTTTGCATTGATAAAGCTGGGGACGTCTAGATTAAGACTTGCCCTGCCGCTATTATGCTCCAAAAACATATCTGTATGCAGGACTAAAGAAGACAGCCCTGTAATCCCATGCAAAAGAACATGATGCATGATTTTTGTGCTTTTAGCATTATGGTCTGCTATGCGCTTTAAATCTTCCCTAAGCCCAACTTGCTTGGCACGGGCCATTACCCCTCCTGGGGTTTCCATGAACCCAGAGATGACTGCCCCAGTGCACAACATCTCCCGCTGCCTCCTGGAAGAGCTGCAGAGCTGGAATGAGCAGTGAGACAGCCACAGCTGCCAGCAGAACAGGGCCCTTTATGATGTCATGGTGCCAGTTTCCAAGGCATCCCACTGTGACCTGCACAGTGTTCCGTGGGATGCAAACTAGCCTCATGCTTTCTTCTGCGGGCAGCCATTTTGTATTTTTCTGCCTCTGGGGGCGGCCATTTTGAAACCCCACTGCCAAGCTTCTATTGCCATGCACAGAAAATGGCGCTTGCAAGCTCCTAAAATCAAGACACCTGCCTTCCAGGAAAATAGATGCCACACATGCTGGGGGTGCTGCCATCACCTTTTAATCTTTTGTGATCTGCATCAACCCCCATTTGCACAACTTCTAACTACTTTGCCATGATCCCTTTAGATGTTGCAAAAACGTGTGGAATTGGAGCAAAATGCTGTAAAAATCAAGCTGGCATAACCTACTTTGACAGGTTCCACTTAGAAGGCTAGGGGAGGGGGGGGGGGCACTGGCACAATAGGTTGGATGTAGGGAACTTAAATGTTCTCCATGAAGCAAGTCTTACACCCAGGTAGACACTTCCCCTAGATGTAGACCTTTCATTCCAAAGCAAAAGTTTGACTTTTAACAGGATTAATAAAGACTGGTGTTTAGCAGACAGGGGCAAGCAGCCCAGGCTGATTCTACTTTGCATTGATAAAGCTGGGGGTGGGGACGTCTAGATTAAGACTTGCCCTGCCGCTATTATGCTCCAAAAACATATCTGTATGCAGGACTAAAGAAGACAGCCCTGTAATCCCATGCAAAAGAACATGATGCATGATTTTTGTGCTTTTAGCATTATGGTCTGCTATGCGCTTTAAATCTTCCCTAAGCCCAACTTGCTTGGCACGGGCCATTACCCCTCCTGGGGTTTCCATGAACCCAGAGATGACTGCCCCAGTGCACAACATCTCCCGCTGCCTCCTGGAAGAGCTGCAGAGCTGGAATGAGCAGTGAGACAGCCACAGCTGCCAGCAGAACAGGGCCCTTTATGATGTCATGGTGCCAGTTTCCAAGGCATCCCACTGTGACCTGCACAGTGTTCCGTGGGATGCAAACTAGCCTCATGCTTTCTTCTGCGGGCAGCCATTTTGTATTTTTCTGCCTCTGGGGGCGGCCATTTTGAAACCCCACTGCCAAGCTTCTATTGCCATGCACAGAAAATGGCGCTTGCAAGCTCCTAAAATCAAGACACCTGCCTTCCAGGAAAATAGATGCCACACATGCTGGGGGTGCTGCCATCACCTTTTAATCTTTTGTGATCTGCATCAACCCCCATTTGCACAACTTCTAACTACTTTGCCATGATCCCTTTAGATGTTGCAAAAACGTGTGGAATTGGAGCAAAATGCTGTAAAAATCAAGCTGGCATAACCTACTTTGACAGGTTCCACTTAGAAGGCTAGTGGAGGGGGGGGGGGCACTGGCACAATAGGTTGGATGTAGGGAACTTAAATGTTCTCCATGAAGCAAGTCTTACACCCAGGTAGACACTTCCCCTAGATGTAGACCTTTCATTCCAAAGCAAAAGTTTGACTTTTAACAGGATTAATAAAGACTGGTGTTTAGCAGACAGGGGCAAGCAGCCCAGGCTGATTCTACTTTGCATTGATAAAGCTGGGGGTGGGGACGTCTAGATTAAGACTTGCCCTGCCGCTATTATGCTCCAAAAACATATCTGTATGCAGGACTAAAGAAGACAGCCCTGTAATCCCATGCAAAAGAACATGATGCATGATTTTTGTGCTTTTAGCATTATGGTCTGCTATGCGCTTTAAATCTTCCCTAAGCCCAACTTGCTTGGCACGGGCCATTACCCCTCCTGGGGTTTCCATGAACCCAGAGATGACTGCCCCAGTGCACAACATCTCCCGCTGCCTCCTGGAAGAGCTGCAGAGCTGGAATGAGCAGTGAGACAGCCACAGCTGCCAGCAGAACAGGGCCCTTTATGATGTCATGGTGCCAGTTTCCAAGGCATCCCACTGTGACCTGCACAGTGTTCCGTGGGATGCAAACTAGCCTCATGCTTTCTTCTGCGGGCAGCCATTTTGTATTTTTCTGCCTCTGGGGGCGGCCATTTTGAAACCCCACTGCCAAGCTTCTATTGCCATGCACAGAAAATGGCGCTTGCAAGCTCCTAAAATCAAGACACCTGCCTTCCAGGAAAATAGATGCCACACATGCTGGGGGTGCTGCCATCACCTTTTAATCTTTTGTGATCTGCATCAACCCCCATTTGCACAACTTCTAACTACTTTGCCATGATCCCTTTAGATGTTGCAAAAACGTGTGGAATTGGAGCAAAATGCTGTAAAAATCAAGCTGGCATAACCTACTTTGACAGGTTCCACTTAGAAGGCTAGGGGAGGGGGGGGGGGGGCACTGGCACAATAGGTTGGATGTAGGGAACTTAAATGTTCTCCATGAAGCAAGTCTTACACCCAGGTAGACACTTCCCCTAGATGTAGACCTTTCATTCCAAAGCAAAAGTTTGACTTTTAACAGGATTAATAAAGACTGGTGTTTAGCAGACAGGGGCAAGCAGCCCAGGCTGATTCTACTTTGCATTGATAAAGCTGGGGGTGGGGACGTCTAGATTAAGACTTGCCCTGCCGCTATTATGCTCCAAAAACATATCTGTATGCAGGACTAAAGAAGACAGCCCTGTAATCCCATGCAAAAGAACATGATGCATGATTTTTGTGCTTTTAGCATTATGGTCTGCTATGCGCTTTAAATCTTCCCTAAGCCCAACTTGCTTGGCACGGGCCATTACCCCTCCTGGGGTTTCCATGAACCCAGAGATGACTGCCCCAGTGCACAACATCTCCCGCTGCCTCCTGGAAGAGCTGCAGAGCTGGAATGAGCAGTGAGACAGCCACAGCTGCCAGCAGAACAGGGCCCTTTATGATGTCATGGTGCCAGTTTTCAAGGCATCCCACTGTGACCTGCACAGTGTTCCGTGGGATGCAAACTAGCCTCATGCTTTCTTCTGCGGGCAGCCATTTTGTATTTTTCTGCCTCTGGGGGCGGCCATTTTGAAACCCCACTGCCAAGCTTCTATTGCCATGCACAGAAAATGGCGCTTGCAAGCTCCTAAAATCAAGACACCTGCCTTCCAGGAAAATAGATGCCACACATGCTGGGGGTGCTGCCATCACCTTTTAATCTTTTGTGATCTGCATCAACCCCCATTTGCACAACTTCTAACTACTTTGCCATGATCCCTTTAGATGTTGCAAAAACGTGTGGAATTGGAGCAAAATGCTGTAAAAATCAAGCTGGCATAACCTACTTTGACAGGTTCCACTTAGAAGGCTAGGGGAGGGGGGGGGGGGCACTGGCACAATAGGTTGGATGTAGGGAACTTAAATGTTCTCCATGAAGCAAGTCTTACACCCAGGTAGACACTTCCCCTAGATGTAGACCTTTCATTCCAAAGCAAAAGTTTGACTTTTAACAGGATTAATAAAGACTGGTGTTTAGCAGACAGGGGCAAGCAGCCCAGGCTGATTCTACTTTGCATTGATAAAGCTGGGGGTGGGGACGTCTAGATTAAGACTTGCCCTGCCGCTATTATGCTCCAAAAACATATCTGTATGCAGGACTAAAGAAGACAGCCCTGTAATCCCATGCAAAAGAACATGATGCATGATTTTTGTGCTTTTAGCATTATGGTCTGCTATGCGCTTTAAATCTTCCCTAAGCCCAACTTGCTTGGCACGGGCCATTACCCCTCCTGGGGTTTCCATGAACCCAGAGATGACTGCCCCAGTGCACAACATCTCCCGCTGCCTCCTGGAAGAGCTGCAGAGCTGGAATGAGCAGTGAGACAGCCACAGCTGCCAGCAGAACAGGGCCCTTTATGATGTCATGGTGCCAGTTTCCAAGGCATCCCACTGTGACCTGCACAGTGTTCCGTGGGATGCAAACTAGCCTCATGCTTTCTTCTGCGGGCAGCCATTTTGTATTTTTCTGCCTCTGGGGGCGGCCATTTTGAAACCCCACTGCCAAGCTTCTATTGCCATGCACAGAAAATGGCGCTTGCAAGCTCCTAAAATCAAGACACCTGCCTTCCAGGAAAATAGATGCCACACATGCTGGGGGTGCTGCCATCACCTTTTAATCTTTTGTGATCTGCATCAACCCCCATTGGCACAACTTCTAACTACTTTGCCATGATCCCTTTAGATGTTGCAAAAACGTGTGGAATTGGAGCAAAATGCTGTAAAAATCAAGCTGGCATAACCTACTTTGACAGGTTCCACTTAGAAGGCTAGTGGAGGGGGGGGGGGGCACTGGCACAATAGGTTGGATGTAGGGAACTTAAATGTTCTCCATGAAGCAAGTTTTACACCCAGGTAGACACTTCCCCTAGATGTAGACCTTTCATTCCAAAGCAAAAGTTTGACTTTTAACAGGATTAATAAAGACTGGTGTTTAGCAGACAGGGGCAAGCAGCCCAGGCTGATTCTACTTTGCATTGATAAAGCTGGGGGTGGGGACGTCTAGATTAAGACTTGCCCTGCCGCTATTATGCTCCAAAAACATATCTGTATGCAGGACTAAAGAAGACAGCCCTGTAATCCCATGCAAAAGAACATGATGCATGATTTTTGTGCTTTTAGCATTATGGTCTGCTATGCGCTTTAAATCTTCCCTAAGCCCAACTTGCTTGGCACGGGCCATTACCCCTCCTGGGGTTTCCATGAACCCAGAGATGACTGCCCCAGTGCACAACATCTCCCGCTGCCTCCTGGAAGAGCTGCAGAGCTGGAATGAGCAGTGAGACAGCCACAGCTGCCAGCAGAACAGGGCCCTTTATGATGTCATGGTGCCAGTTTCCAAGGCATCCCACTGTGACCTGCACAGTGTTCCGTGGGATGCAAACTAGCCTCATGCTTTCTTCTGCGGGCAGCCATTTTGTATTTTTCTGCCTCTGGGGGCGGCCATTTTGAAACCCCACTGCCAAGCTTCTATTGCCATGCACAGAAAATGGCGCTTGCAAGCTCCTAAAATCAAGACACCTGCCTTCCAGGAAAATAGATGCCACACATGCTGGGGGTGCTGCCATCACCTTTTAATCTTTTGTGATCTGCATCAACCCCCATTTGCACAACTTCTAACTACTTTGCCATGATCCCTTTAGATGTTGCAAAAACGTGTGGAATTGGAGCAAAATGCTGTAAAAATCAAGCTGGCATAACCTACTTTGACAGGTTCCACTTAGAAGGCTAGTGGAGGGGGGGGGGGCACTGGCACAATAGGTTGGATGTAGGGAACTTAAATGTTCTCCATGAAGCAAGTCTTACACCCAGGTAGACACTTCCCCTAGATGTAGACCTTTCATTCCAAAGCAAAAGTTTGACTTTTAACAGGATTAATAAAGACTGGTGTTTAGCAGACAGGGGCAAGCAGCCCAGGCTGATTCTACTTTGCATTGATAAAGCTGGGGGTGGGGACGTCTAGATTAAGACTTGCCCTGCCGCTATTATGCTCCAAAAACATATCTGTATGCAGGACTAAAGAAGACAGCCCTGTAATCCCATGCAAAAGAACATGATGCATGATTTTTGTGCTTTTAGCATTATGGTCTGCTATGCGCTTTAAATCTTCCCTAAGCCCAACTTGCTTGGCACGGGCCATTACCCCTCCTGGGGTTTCCATGAACCCAGAGATGACTGCCCCAGTGCACAACATCTCCCGCTGCCTCCTGGAAGAGCTGCAGAGCTGGAATGAGCAGTGAGACAGCCACAGCTGCCAGCAGAACAGGGCCCTTTATGATGTCATGGTGCCAGTTTCCAAGGCATCCCACTGTGACCTGCACAGTGTTCCGTGGGATGCAAACTAGCCTCATGCTTTCTTCTGCGGGCAGCCATTTTGTATTTTTCTGCCTCTGGGGGCGGCCATTTTGAAACCCCACTGCCAAGCTTCTATTGCCATGCACAGAAAATGGCGCTTGCAAGCTCCTAAAATCAAGACACCTGCCTTCCAGGAAAATAGATGCCACACATGCTGGGGGTGCTGCCATCACCTTTTAATCTTTTGTGATCTGCATCAACCCCCATTGGCACAACTTCTAACTACTTTGCCATGATCCCTTTAGATGTTGCAAAAACGTGTGGAATTGGAGCAAAATGCTGTAAAAATCAAGCTGGCATAACCTACTTTGACAGGTTCCACTTAGAAGGCTAGTGGAGGGGGGGGGGCACTGGCACAATAGGTTGGATGTAGGGAACTTAAATGTTCTCCATGAAGCAAGTTTTACACCCAGGTAGACACTTCCCCTAGATGTAGACCTTTCATTCCAAAGCAAAAGTTTGACTTTTAACAGGATTAATAAAGACTGGTGTTTAGCAGACAGGGGCAAGCAGCCCAGGCTGATTCTACTTTGCATTGATAAAGCTGGGGGTGGGGACGTCTAGATTAAGACTTGCCCTGCCGCTATTATGCTCCAAAAACATATCTGTATGCAGGACTAAAGAAGACAGCCCTGTAATCCCATGCAAAAGAACATGATGCATGATTTTTGTGCTTTTAGCATTATGGTCTGCTATGCGCTTTAAATCTTCCCTAAGCCCAACTTGCTTGGCACGGGCCATTACCCCTCCTGGGGTTTCCATGAACCCAGAGATGACTGCCCCAGTGCACAACATCTCCCGCTGCCTCCTGGAAGAGCTGCAGAGCTGGAATGAGCAGTGAGACAGCCACAGCTGCCAGCAGAACAGGGCCCTTTATGATGTCATGGTGCCAGTTTCCAAGGCATCCCACTGTGACCTGCACAGTGTTCCGTGGGATGCAAACTAGCCTCATGCTTTCTTCTGCGGGCAGCCATTTTGTATTTTTCTGCCTCTGGGGGCGGCCATTTTGAAACCCCACTGCCAAGCTTCTATTGCCATGCACAGAAAATGGCGCTTGCAAGCTCCTAAAATCAAGACACCTGCCTTCCAGGAAAATAGATGCCACACATGCTGGGGGTGCTGCCATCACCTTTTAATCTTTTGTGATCTGCATCAACCCCCATTTGCACAACTTCTAACTACTTTGCCATGATCCCTTTAGATGTTGCAAAAACGTGTGGAATTGGAGCAAAATGCTGTAAAAATCAAGCTGGCATAACCTACTTTGACAGGTTCCACTTAGAAGGCTAGTGGAGGGGGGGGGGGGGCACTGGCACAATAGGTTGGATGTAGGGAACTTAAATGTTCTCCATGAAGCAAGTCTTACACCCAGGTAGACACTTCCCCTAGATGTAGACCTTTCATTCCAAAGCAAAAGTTTGACTTTTAACAGGATTAATAAAGACTGGTGTTTAGCAGACAGGGGCAAGCAGCCCAGGCTGATTCTACTTTGCATTGATAAAGCTGGGGGTGGGGACGTCTAGATTAAGACTTGCCCTGCCGCTATTATGCTCCAAAAACATATCTGTATGCAGGACTAAAGAAGACAGCCCTGTAATCCCATGCAAAAGAACATGATGCATGATTTTTGTGCTTTTAGCATTATGGTCTGCTATGCGCTTTAAATCTTCCCTAAGCCCAACTTGCTTGGCACGGGCCATTACCCCTCCTGGGGTTTCCATGAACCCAGAGATGACTGCCCCAGTGCACAACATCTCCCGCTGCCTCCTGGAAGAGCTGCAGAGCTGGAATGAGCAGTGAGACAGCCACAGCTGCCAGCAGAACAGGGCCCTTTATGATGTCATGGTGCCAGTTTCCAAGGCATCCCACTGTGACCTGCACAGTGTTCCGTGGGATGCAAACTAGCCTCATGCTTTCTTCTGCGGGCAGCCATTTTGTATTTTTCTGCCTCTGGGGGCGGCCATTTTGAAACCCCACTGCCAAGCTTCTATTGCCATGCACAGAAAATGGCGCTTGCAAGCTCCTAAAATCAAGACACCTGCCTTCCAGGAAAATAGATGCCACACATGCTGGGGGTGCTGCCATCACCTTTTAATCTTTTGTGATCTGCATCAACCCCCATTTGCACAACTTCTAACTACTTTGCCATGATCCCTTTAGATGTTGCAAAAACGTGTGGAATTGGAGCAAAATGCTGTAAAAATCAAGCTGGCATAACCTACTTTGACAGGTTCCACTTAGAAGGCTAGTGGAGGGGGGGGGGGGGGGCACTGGCACAATAGGTTGGATGTAGGGAACTTAAATGTTCTCCATGAAGCAAGTCTTACACCCAGGTAGACACTTCCCCTAGATGTAGACCTTTCATTCCAAAGCAAAAGTTTGACTTTTAACAGGATTAATAAAGACTGGTGTTTAGCAGACAGGGGCAAGCAGCCCAGGCTGATTCTACTTTGCATTGATAAAGCTGGGGGTGGGGACGTCTAGATTAAGACTTGCCCTGCCGCTATTATGCTCCAAAAACATATCTGTATGCAGGACTAAAGAAGACAGCCCTGTAATCCCATGCAAAAGAACATGATGCATGATTTTTGTGCTTTTAGCATTATGGTCTGCTATGCGCTTTAAATCTTCCCTAAGCCCAACTTGCTTGGCACGGGCCATTACCCCTCCTGGGGTTTCCATGAACCCAGAGATGACTGCCCCAGTGCACAACATCTCCCGCTGCCTCCTGGAAGAGCTGCAGAGCTGGAATGAGCAGTGAGACAGCCACAGCTGCCAGCAGAACAGGGCCCTTTATGATGTCATGGTGCCAGTTTCCAAGGCATCCCACTGTGACCTGCACAGTGTTCCGTGGGATGCAAACTAGCCTCATGCTTTCTTCTGCGGGCAGCCATTTTGTATTTTTCTGCCTCTGGGGGCGGCCATTTTGAAACCCCACTGCCAAGCTTCTATTGCCATGCACAGAAAATGGCGCTTGCAAGCTCCTAAAATCAAGACACCTGCCTTCCAGGAAAATAGATGCCACACATGCTGGGGGTGCTGCCATCACCTTTTAATCTTTTGTGATCTGCATCAACCCCCATTTGCACAACTTCTAACTACTTTGCCATGATCCCTTTAGATGTTGCAAAAACGTGTGGAATTGGAGCAAAATGCTGTAAAAATCAAGCTGGCATAACCTACTTTGACAGGTTCCACTTAGAAGGCTAGTGGAGGGGGGGGGGGGCACTGGCACAATAGGTTGGATGTAGGGAACTTAAATGTTCTCCATGAAGCAAGTCTTACACCCAGGTAGACACTTCTCCTAGATGTAGACCTTTCATTCCAAAGCAAAAGTTTGACTTTTAACAGGATTAATAAAGACTGGTGTTTAGCAGACAGGGGCAAGCAGCCCAGGCTGATTCTACTTTGCATTGATAAAGCTGGGGGTGGGGACGTCTAGATTAAGACTTGCCCTGCCGCTATTATGCTCCAAAAACATATCTGTATGCAGGACTAAAGAAGACAGCCCTGTAATCCCATGCAAAAGAACATGATGCATGATTTTTGTGCTTTTAGCATTATGGTCTGCTATGCGCTTTAAATCTTCCCTAAGCCCAACTTGCTTGGCACGGGCCATTACCCCTCCTGGGGTTTCCATGAACCCAGAGATGACTGCCCCAGTGCACAACATCTCCCGCTGCCTCCTGGAAGAGCTGCAGAGCTGGAATGAGCAGTGAGACAGCCACAGCTGCCAGCAGAACAGGGCCCTTTATGATGTCATGGTGCCAGTTTCCAAGGCATCCCACTGTGACCTGCACAGTGTTCCGTGGGATGCAAACTAGCCTCATGCTTTCTTCTGCGGGCAGCCATTTTGTATTTTTCTGCCTCTGGGGGCGGCCATTTTGAAACCCCACTGCCAAGCTTCTATTGCCATGCACAGAAAATGGCGCTTGCAAGCTCCTAAAATCAAGACACCTGCCTTCCAGGAAAATAGATGCCACACATGCTGGGGGTGCTGCCATCACCTTTTAATCTTTTGTGATCTGCATCAACCCCCATTTGCACAACTTCTAACTACTTTGCCATGATCCCTTTAGATGTTGCAAAAACGTGTGGAATTGGAGCAAAATGCTGTAAAAATCAAGCTGGCATAACCTACTTTGACAGGTTCCACTTAGAAGGCTAGTGGAGGGGGGGGGGCACTGGCACAATAGGTTGGATGTAGGGAACTTAAATGTTCTCCATGAAGCAAGTCTTACTACCCAGGTAGACACTTCCCCTAGATGTAGACCTTTCATTCCAAAGCAAAAGTTTGACTTTTAACAGGATTAATAAAGACTGGTGTTTAGCAGACAGGGGCAAGCGGCCCAGGCTGATTCTACTTTGCATTGATAAAGCTGGGGGTGGGGACGTCTAGATTAAGACTTGCCCTGCCGCTATTATGCTCCAAAAACATATCTGTATGCAGGACTAAAGAAGACAGCCCTGTAATCCCATGCAAAAGAACATGATGCATGATTTTTGTGCTTTTAGCATTATGGTCTGCTATGCGCTTTAAATCTTCCCTAAGCCCAACTTGCTTGGCACGGGCCATTACCCCTCCTGGGGTTTCCATGAACCCAGAGATGACTGCCCCAGTGCACAACATCTCCCGCTGCCACCTGGAAGAGCTGCAGAGCTGGAATGAGCAGTGAGACAGCCACAGCTGCCAGCAGAACAGGGCCCTTTATGATGTCATGGTGCCAGTTTCCAAGGCATCCCACTGTGACCTGCACAGTGTTCCGTGGGATGCAAACTAGCCTCATGCTTTCTTCTGCGGGCAGCCATTTTGTATTTTTCTGCCTCTGGGGGCGGCCATTTTGAAACCCCACTGCCAAGCTTCTATTGCCATGCACAGAAAATGGCGCTTGCAAGCTCCTAAAATCAAGACACCTGCCTTCCAGGAAAATAGATGCCACACATGCTGGGGGTGCTGCCATCACCTTTTAATCTTTTGTGATCTGCATCAACCCCCATTTGCACAACTTCTAACTACTTTGCCATGATCCCTTTAGATGTTGCAAAAACGTGTGGAATTGGAGCAAAATGCTGTAAAAATCAAGCTGGCATAACCTACTTTGACAGGTTCCACTTAGAAGGCTAGTGGAGGGGGCACTGGCACAATAGGTTGGATGTAGGGAACTTAAATGTTCTCCATGAAGCAAGTCTTACACCCAGGTAGACACTTCCCCTAGATGTAGACCTTTCATTCCAAAGCAAAAGTTTGACTTTTAACAGGATTAATAAAGACTGGTGTTTAGCAGACAGGGGCAAGCAGCCCAGGCTGATTCTACTTTGCATTGATAAAGCTGGGGGTGGGGACGTCTAGATTAAGACTTGCCCTGCCGCTATTATGCTCCAAAAACATATCTGTATGCAGGACTAAAGAAGACAGCCCTGTAATCCCATGCAAAAGAACATGATGCATGATTTTTGTGCTTTTAGCATTATGGTCTGCTATGCGCTTTAAATCTTCCCTAAGCCCAACTTGCTTGGCACGGGCCATTACCCCTCCTGGGGTTTCCATGAACCCAGAGATGACTGCCCCAGTGCACAACATCTCCCGCTGCCTCCTGGAAGAGCTGCAGAGCTGGAATGAGCAGTGAGACAGCCACAGCTGCCAGCAGAACAGGGCCCTTTATGATGTCATGGTGCCAGTTTCCAAGGCATCCCACTGTGACCTGCACAGTGTTCCGTGGGATGCAAACTAGCCTCATGCTTTCTTCTGCGGGCAGCCATTTTGTATTTTTCTGCCTCTGGGGGCGGCCATTTTGAAACCCCACTGCCAAGCTTCTATTGCCATGCACAGAAAATGGCGCTTGCAAGCTCCTAAAATCAAGACACCTGCCTTCCAGGAAAATAGATGCCACACATGCTGGGGGTGCTGCCATCACCTTTTAATCTTTTGTGATCTGCATCAACCCCCATTTGCACAACTTCTAACTACTTTGCCATGATCCCTTTAGATGTTGCAAAAACGTGTGGAATTGGAGCAAAATGCTGTAAAAATCAAGCTGGCATAACCTACTTTGACAGGTTCCACTTAGAAGGCTAGTGGAGGGGGGGGGGGGGCACTGGCACAATAGGTTGGATGTAGGGAACTTAAATGTTCTCCATGAAGCAAGTCTTACACCCAGGTAGACACTTCCCCTAGATGTAGACCTTTCATTCCAAAGCAAAAGTTTGACTTTTAACAGGATTAATAAAGACTGGTGTTTAGCAGACAGGGGCAAGCAGCCCAGGCTGATTCTACTTTGCATTGATAAAGCTGGGGGTGGGGACGTCTAGATTAAGACTTGCCCTGCCGCTATTATGCTCCAAAAACATATCTGTATGCAGGACTAAAGAAGACAGCCCTGTAATCCCATGCAAAAGAACATGATGCATGATTTTTGTGCTTTTAGCATTATGGTCTGCTATGCGCTTTAAATCTTCCCTAAGCCCAACTTGCTTGGCACGGGCCATTACCCCTCCTGGGGTTTCCATGAACCCAGAGATGACTGCCCCAGTGCACAACATCTCCCGCTGCCTCCTGGAAGAGCTGCAGAGCTGGAATGAGCAGTGAGACAGCCACAGCTGCCAGCAGAACAGGGCCCTTTATGATGTCATGGTGCCAGTTTCCAAGGCATCCCACTGTGACCTGCACAGTGTTCCGTGGGATGCAAACTAGCCTCATGCTTTCTTCTGCGGGCAGCCATTTTGTATTTTTCTGCCTCTGGGGGCGGCCATTTTGAAACCCCACTGCCAAGCTTCTATTGCCATGCACAGAAAATGGCGCTTGCAAGCTCCTAAAATCAAGACACCTGCCTTCCAGGAAAATAGATGCCACACATGCTGGGGGTGCTGCCATCACCTTTTAATCTTTTGTGATCTGCATCAACCCCCATTTGCACAACTTCTAACTACTTTGCCATGATCCCTTTAGATGTTGCAAAAACGTGTGGAATTGGAGCAAAATGCTGTAAAAATCAAGCTGGCATAACCTACTTTGACAGGTTCCACTTAGAAGGCTAGTGGAGGGGGGGGGGGGGCACTGGCACAATAGGTTGGATGTAGGGAACTTAAATGTTCTCCATGAAGCAAGTCTTACACCCAGGTAGACACTTCCCCTAGATGTAGACCTTTCATTCCAAAGCAAAAGTTTGACTTTTAACAGGATTAATAAAGACTGGTGTTTAGCAGACAGGGGCAAGCAGCCCAGGCTGATTCTACTTTGCATTGATAAAGCTGGGGGTGGGGACGTCTAGATTAAGACTTGCCCTGCCGCTATTATGCTCCAAAAACATATCTGTATGCAGGACTAAAGAAGACAGCCCTGTAATCCCATGCAAAAGAACATGATGCATGATTTTTGTGCTTTTAGCATTATGGTCTGCTATGCGCTTTAAATCTTCCCTAAGCCCAACTTGCTTGGCACGGGCCATTACCCCTCCTGGGGTTTCCATGAACCCAGAGATGACTGCCCCAGTGCACAACATCTCCCGCTGCCTCCTGGAAGAGCTGCAGAGCTGGAATGAGCAGTGAGACAGCCACAGCTGCCAGCAGAACAGGGCCCTTTATGATGTCATGGTGCCAGTTTCCAAGGCATCCCACTGTGACCTGCACAGTGTTCCGTGGGATGCAAACTAGCCTCATGCTTTCTTCTGCGGGCAGCCATTTTGTATTTTTCTGCCTCTGGGGGCGGCCATTTTGAAACCCCACTGCCAAGCTTCTATTGCCATGCACAGAAAATGGCGCTTGCAAGCTCCTAAAATCAAGACACCTGCCTTCCAGGAAAATAGATGCCACACATGCTGGGGGTGCTGCCATCACCTTTTAATCTTTTGTGATCTGCATCAACCCCCATTTGCACAACTTCTAACTACTTTGCCATGATCCCTTTAGATGTTGCAAAAACGTGTGGAATTGGAGCAAAATGCTGTAAAAATCAAGCTGGCATAACCTACTTTGACAGGTTCCACTTAGAAGGCTAGGGGAGGGGGGGGGGGCACTGGCACAATAGGTTGGATGTAGGGAACTTAAATGTTCTCCATGAAGCAAGTCTTACACCCAGGTAGACACTTCCCCTAGATGTAGACCTTTCATTCCAAAGCAAAAGTTTGACTTTTAACAGGATTAATAAAGACTGGTGTTTAGCAGACAGGGGCAAGCAGCCCAGGCTGATTCTACTTTGCATTGATAAAGCTGGGGGTGGGGACGTCTAGATTAAGACTTGCCCTGCCGCTATTATGCTCCAAAAACATATCTGTATGCAGGACTAAAGAAGACAGCCCTGTAATCCCATGCAAAAGAACATGATGCATGATTTTTGTGCTTTTAGCATTATGGTCTGCTATGCGCTTTAAATCTTCCCTAAGCCCAACTTGCTTGGCACGGGCCATTACCCCTCCTGGGGTTTCCATGAACCCAGAGATGACTGCCCCAGTGCACAACATCTCCCGCTGCCTCCTGGAAGAGCTGCAGAGCTGGAATGAGCAGTGAGACAGCCACAGCTGCCAGCAGAACAGGGCCCTTTATGATGTCATGGTGCCAGTTTCCAAGGCATCCCACTGTGACCTGCACAGTGTTCCGTGGGATGCAAACTAGCCTCATGCTTTCTTCTGCGGGCAGCCATTTTGTATTTTTCTGCCTCTGGGGGCGGCCATTTTGAAACCCCACTGCCAAGCTTCTATTGCCATGCACAGAAAATGGCGCTTGCAAGCTCCTAAAATCAAGACACCTGCCTTCCAGGAAAATAGATGCCACACATGCTGGGGGTGCTGCCATCACCTTTTAATCTTTTGTGATCTGCATCAACCCCCATTTGCACAACTTCTAACTACTTTGCCATGATCCCTTTAGATGTTGCAAAAACGTGTGGAATTGGAGCAAAATGCTGTAAAAATCAAGCTGGCATAACCTACTTTGACAGGTTCCACTTAGAAGGCTAGTGGAGGGGGGGGGGCACTGGCACAATAGGTTGGATGTAGGGAACTTAAATGTTCTCCATGAAGCAAGTCTTACACCCAGGTAGACACTTCCCCTAGATGTAGACCTTTCATTCCAAAGCAAAAGTTTGACTTTTAACAGGATTAATAAAGACTGGTGTTTAGCAGACAGGGGCAAGCAGCCCAGGCTGATTCTACTTTGCATTGATAAAGCTGGGGGTGGGGACGTCTAGATTAAGACTTGCCCTGCCGCTATTATGCTCCAAAAACATATCTGTATGCAGGACTAAAGAAGACAGCCCTGTAATCCCATGCAAAAGAACATGATGCATGATTTTTGTGCTTTTAGCATTATGGTCTGCTATGCGCTTTAAATCTTCCCTAAGCCCAACTTGCTTGGCACGGGCCATTACCCCTCCTGGGGTTTCCATGAACCCAGAGATGACTGCCCCAGTGCACAACATCTCCCGCTGCCTCCTGGAAGAGCTGCAGAGCTGGAATGAGCAGTGAGACAGCCACAGCTGCCAGCAGAACAGGGCCCTTTATGATGTCATGGTGCCAGTTTCCAAGGCATCCCACTGTGACCTGCACAGTGTTCCGTGGGATGCAACCTAGCCTCATGCTTTCTTCTGCGGGCAGCCATTTTGTATTTTTCTGCCTCTGGGGGCGGCCATTTTGAAACCCCACTGCCAAGCTTCTATTGCCATGCACAGAAAATGGCGCTTGCAAGCTCCTAAAATCAAGACACCTGCCTTCCAGGAAAATAGATGCCACACATGCTGGGGGTGCTGCCATCACCTTTTAATCTTTTGTGATCTGCATCAACCCCCATTTGCACAACTTCTAACTACTTTGCCATGATCCCTTTAGATGTTGCAAAAACGTGTGGAATTGGAGCAAAATGCTGTAAAAATCAAGCTGGCATAACCTACTTTGACAGGTTCCACTTAGAAGGCTAGTGGAGGGGGGGGGGGGGGCACTGGCACAATAGGTTGGATGTAGGGAACTTAAATGTTCTCCATGAAGCAAGTCTTACACCCAGGTAGACACTTCCCCTAGATGTAGACCTTTCATTCCAAAGCAAAAGTTTGACTTTTAACAGGATTAATAAAGACTGGTGTTTAGCAGACAGGGGCAAGCAGCCCAGGCTGATTCTACTTTGCATTGATAAAGCTGGGGGTGGGGACGTCTAGATTAAGACTTGCCCTGCCGCTATTATGCTCCAAAAACATATCTGTATGCAGGACTAAAGAAGACAGCCCTGTAATCCCATGCAAAAGAACATGATGCATGATTTTTGTGCTTTTAGCATTATGGTCTGCTATGCGCTTTAAATCTTCCCTAAGCCCAACTTGCTTGGCACGGGCCATTACCCCTCCTGGGGTTTCCATGAACCCAGAGATGACTGCCCCAGTGCACAACATCTCCCGCTGCCTCCTGGAAGAGCTGCAGAGCTGGAATGAGCAGTGAGACAGCCACAGCTGCCAGCAGAACAGGGCCCTTTATGATGTCATGGTGCCAGTTTCCAAGGCATCCCACTGTGACCTGCACAGTGTTCCGTGGGATGCAAACTAGCCTCATGCTTTCTTCTGCGGGCAGCCATTTTGTATTTTTCTGCCTCTGGGGGCGGCCATTTTGAAACCCCACTGCCAAGCTTCTATTGCCATGCACAGAAAATGGCGCTTGCAAGCTCCTAAAATCAAGACACCTGCCTTCCAGGAAAATAGATGCCACACATGCTGGGGGTGCTGCCATCACCTTTTAATCTTTTGTGATCTGCATCAACCCCCATTTGCACAACTTCTAACTACTTTGCCATGATCCCTTTAGATGTTGCAAAAACGTGTGGAATTGGAGCAAAATGCTGTAAAAATCAAGCTGGCATAACCTACTTTGACAGGTTCCACTTAGAAGGCTAGTGGAGGGGGGGGGGGGCACTGGCACAATAGGTTGGATGTAGGGAACTTAAATGTTCTCCATGAAGCAAGTCTTACACCCAGGTAGACACTTCCCCTAGATGTAGACCTTTCATTCCAAAGCAAAAGTTTGACTTTTAACAGGATTAA
Source organism: Engystomops pustulosus (assembly GCF_040894005.1). Lineage (NCBI taxonomy): Eukaryota > Metazoa > Chordata > Amphibia > Anura > Leptodactylidae > Engystomops > Engystomops pustulosus. The sequence goes on from NC_092413.1 coordinate 50,973,846, forward strand.
TAAAGACTGGTGTTTAGCAGACAGGGGCAAGCAGCCCAGGCTGATTCTACTTTGCATTGATAAAGCTGGGGGTGGGGACGTCTAGATTAAGACTTGCCCTGCCGCTATTATGCTCCAAAAACATATCTGTATGCAGGACTAAAGAAGACAGCCCTGTAATCCCATGCAAAAGAACATGATGCATGATTTTTGTGCTTTTAGCATTATGGTCTGCTATGCGCTTTAAATCTTCCCTAAGCCCAACTTGCTTGGCACGGGCCATTACCCCTCCTGGGGTTTCCATGAACCCAGAGATGACTGCCCCAGTGCACAACATCTCCCGCTGCCTCCTGGAAGAGCTGCAGAGCTGGAATGAGCAGTGAGACAGCCACAGCTGCCAGCAGAACAGGGCCCTTTATGATGTCATGGTGCCAGTTTCCAAGGCATCCCACTGTGACCTGCACAGTGTTCCGTGGGATGCAACCTAGCCTCATGCTTTCTTCTGCGGGCAGCCATTTTGTATTTTTCTGCCTCTGGGGGCGGCCATTTTGAAACCCCACTGCCAAGCTTCTATTGCCATGCACAGAAAATGGCGCTTGCAAGCTCCTAAAATCAAGACACCTGCCTTCCAGGAAAATAGATGCCACACATGCTGGGGGTGCTGCCATCACCTTTTAATCTTTTGTGATCTGCATCAACCCCCATTTGCACAACTTCTAACTACTTTGCCATGATCCCTTTAGATGTTGCAAAAACGTGTGGAATTGGAGCAAAATGCTGTAAAAATCAAGCTGGCATAACCTACTTTGACAGGTTCCACTTAGAAGGCTAGTGGAGGGGGGGGGGGGGGCACTGGCACAATAGGTTGGATGTAGGGAACTTAAATGTTCTCCATGAAGCAAGTCTTACACCCAGGTAGACACTTCCCCTAGATGTAGACCTTTCATTCCAAAGCAAAAGTTTGACTTTTAACAGGATTAATAAAGACTGGTGTTTAGCAGACAGGGGCAAGCAGCCCAGGCTGATTCTACTTTGCATTGATAAAGCTGGGGGTGGGGACGTCTAGATTAAGACTTGCCCTGCCGCTATTATGCTCCAAAAACATATCTGTATGCAGGACTAAAGAAGACAGCCCTGTAATCCCATGCAAAAGAACATGATGCATGATTTTTGTGCTTTTAGCATTATGGTCTGCTATGCGCTTTAAATCTTCCCTAAGCCCAACTTGCTTGGCACGGGCCATTACCCCTCCTGGGGTTTCCATGAACCCAGAGATGACTGCCCCAGTGCACAACATCTCCCGCTGCCTCCTGGAAGAGCTGCAGAGCTGGAATGAGCAGTGAGACAGCCACAGCTGCCAGCAGAACAGGGCCCTTTATGATGTCATGGTGCCAGTTTCCAAGGCATCCCACTGTGACCTGCACAGTGTTCCGTGGGATGCAAACTAGCCTCATGCTTTCTTCTGCGGGCAGCCATTTTGTATTTTTCTGCCTCTGGGGGCGGCCATTTTGAAACCCCACTGCCAAGCTTCTATTGCCATGCACAGAAAATGGCGCTTGCAAGCTCCTAAAATCAAGACACCTGCCTTCCAGGAAAATAGATGCCACACATGCTGGGGGTGCTGCCATCACCTTTTAATCTTTTGTGATCTGCATCAACCCCCATTTGCACAACTTCTAACTACTTTGCCATGATCCCTTTAGATGTTGCAAAAACGTGTGGAATTGGAGCAAAATGCTGTAAAAATCAAGCTGGCATAACCTACTTTGACAGGTTCCACTTAGAAGGCTAGTGGAGGGGGGGGGGGGCACTGGCACAATAGGTTGGATGTAGGGAACTTAAATGTTCTCCATGAAGCAAGTCTTACACCCAGGTAGACACTTCCCCTAGATGTAGACCTTTCATTCCAAAGCAAAAGTTTGACTTTTAACAGGATTAATAAAGACTGGTGTTTAGCAGACAGGGGCAAGCAGCCCAGGCTGATTCTACTTTGCATTGATAAAGCTGGGGGTGGGGACGTCTAGATTAAGACTTGCCCTGCCGCTATTATGCTCCAAAAACATATCTGTATGCAGGACTAAAGAAGACAGCCCTGTAATCCCATGCAAAAGAACATGATGCATGATTTTTGTGCTTTTAGCATTATGGTCTGCTATGCGCTTTAAATCTTCCCTAAGCCCAACTTGCTTGGCACGGGCCATTACCCCTCCTGGGGTTTCCATGAACCCAGAGATGACTGCCCCAGTGCACAACATCTCCCGCTGCCTCCTGGAAGAGCTGCAGAGCTGGAATGAGCAGTGAGACAGCCACAGCTGCCAGCAGAACAGGGCCCTTTATGATGTCATGGTGCCAGTTTCCAAGGCATCCCACTGTGACCTGCACAGTGTTCCGTGGGATGCAAACTAGCCTCATGCTTTCTTCTGCGGGCAGCCATTTTGTATTTTTCTGCCTCTGGGGGCGGCCATTTTGAAACCCCACTGCCAAGCTTCTATTGCCATGCACAGAAAATGGCGCTTGCAAGCTCCTAAAATCAAGACACCTGCCTTCCAGGAAAATAGATGCCACACATGCTGGGGGTGCTGCCATCACCTTTTAATCTTTTGTGATCTGCATCAACCCCCATTTGCACAACTTCTAACTACTTTGCCATGATCCCTTTAGATGTTGCAAAAACGTGTGGAATTGGAGCAAAATGCTGTAAAAATCAAGCTGGCATAACCTACTTTGACAGGTTCCACTTAGAAGGCTAGTGGAGGGGGGGGGGGGCACTGGCACAATAGGTTGGATGTAGGGAACTTAAATGTTCTCCATGAAGCAAGTCTTACACCCAGGTAGACACTTCCCCTAGATGTAGACCTTTCATTCCAAAGCAAAAGTTTGACTTTTAACAGGATTAATAAAGACTGGTGTTTAGCAGACAGGGGCAAGCGGCCCAGGCTGATTCTACTTTGCATTGATAAAGCTGGGGGTGGGGACGTCTAGATTAAGACTTGCCCTGCCGCTATTATGCTCCAAAAACATATCTGTATGCAGGACTAAAGAAGACAGCCCTGTAATCCCATGCAAAAGAACATGATGCATGATTTTTGTGCTTTTAGCATTATGGTCTGCTATGCGCTTTAAATCTTCCCTAAGCCCAACTTGCTTGGCACGGGCCATTACCCCTCCTGGGGTTTCCATGAACCCAGAGATGACTGCCCCAGTGCACAACATCTCCCGCTGCCTCCTGGAAGAGCTGCAGAGCTGGAATGAGCAGTGAGACAGCCACAGCTGCCAGCAGAACAGGGCCCTTTATGATGTCATGGTGCCAGTTTCCAAGGCATCCCACTGTGACCTGCACAGTGTTCCGTGGGATGCAAACTAGCCTCATGCTTTCTTCTGCGGGCAGCCATTTTGTATTTTTCTGCCTCTGGGGGCGGCCATTTTGAAACCCCACTGCCAAGCTTCTATTGCCATGCACAGAAAATGGCGCTTGCAAGCTCCTAAAATCAAGACACCTGCCTTCCAGGAAAATAGATGCCACACATGCTGGGGGTGCTGCCATCACCTTTTAATCTTTTGTGATCTGCATCAACCCCCATTTGCACAACTTCTAACTACTTTGCCATGATCCCTTTAGATGTTGCAAAAACGTGTGGAATTGGAGCAAAATGCTGTAAAAATCAAGCTGGCATAACCTACTTTGACAGGTTCCACTTAGAAGGCTAGTGGGGGGGGGGGGGGGGCACTGGCACAATAGGTTGGATGTAGGGAACTTAAATGTTCTCCATGAAGCAAGTCTTACACCCAGGTAGACACTTCCCCTAGATGTAGACCTTTCATTCCAAAGCAAAAGTTTGACTTTTAACAGGATTAATAAAGACTGGTGTTTAGCAGACAGGGGCAAGCAGCCCAGGCTGATTCTACTTTGCATTGATAAAGCTGGGGGTGGGGACGTCTAGATTAAGACTTGCCCTGCCGCTATTATGCTCCAAAAACATATCTGTATGCAGGACTAAAGAAGACAGCCCTGTAATCCCATGCAAAAGAACATGATGCATGATTTTTGTGCTTTTAGCATTATGGTCTGCTATGCGCTTTAAATCTTCCCTAAGCCCAACTTGCTTGGCACGGGCCATTACCCCTCCTGGGGTTTCCATGAACCCAGAGATGACTGCCCCAGTGCACAACATCTCCCGCTGCCTCCTGGAAGAGCTGCAGAGCTGGAATGAGCAGTGAGACAGCCACAGCTGCCAGCAGAACAGGGCCCTTTATGATGTCATGGTGCCAGTTTCCAAGGCATCCCACTGTGACCTGCACAGTGTTCCGTGGGATGCAAACTAGCCTCATGCTTTCTTCTGCGGGCAGCCATTTTGTATTTTTCTGCCTCTGGGGGCGGCCATTTTGAAACCCCACTGCCAAGCTTCTATTGCCATGCACAGAAAATGGCGCTTGCAAGCTCCTAAAATCAAGACACCTGCCTTCCAGGAAAATAGATGCCACACATTCTGGGGGTGCTGCCATCACCTTTTAATCTTTTGTGATCTGCATCAACCCCCATTTGCACAACTTCTAACTACTTTGCCATGATCCCTTTAGATGTTGCAAAAACGTGTGGAATTGGAGCAAAATGCTGTAAAAATCAAGCTGGCATAACCTACTTTGACAGGTTCCACTTAGAAGGCTAGTGGAGGGGGGGGGGGGGGCACTGGCACAATAGGTTGGATGTAGGGAACTTAAATGTTCTCCATGAAGCAAGTCTTACACCCAGGTAGACACTTCCCCTAGATGTAGACCTTTCATTCCAAAGCAAAAGTTTGACTTTTAACAGGATTAATAAAGACTGGTGTTTAGCAGACAGGGGCAAGCAGCCCAGGCTGATTCTACTTTGCATTGATAAAGCTGGGGGTGGGGACGTCTAGATTAAGACTTGCCCTGCCGCTATTATGCTCCAAAAACATATCTGTATGCAGGACTAAAGAAGACAGCCCTGTAATCCCATGCAAAAGAACATGATGCATGATTTTTGTGCTTTTAGCATTATGGTCTGCTATGCGCTTTAAATCTTCCCTAAGCCCAACTTGCTTGGCACGGGCCATTACCCCTCCTGGGGTTTCCATGAACCCAGAGATGACTGCCCCAGTGCACAACATCTCCCGCTGCCTCCTGGAAGAGCTGCAGAGCTGGAATGAGCAGTGAGACAGCCACAGCTGCCAGCAGAACAGGGCCCTTTATGATGTCATGGTGCCAGTTTCCAAGGCATCCCACTGTGACCTGCACAGTGTTCCGTGGGATGCAAACTAGCCTCATGCTTTCTTCTGCGGGCAGCCATTTTGTATTTTTCTGCCTCTGGGGGCGGCCATTTTGAAACCCCACTGCCAAGCTTCTATTGCCATGCACAGAAAATGGCGCTTGCAAGCTCCTAAAATCAAGACACCTGCCTTCCAGGAAAATAGATGCCACACATGCTGGGGGTGCTGCCATCACCTTTTAATCTTTTGTGATCTGCATCAACCCCCATTTGCACAACTTCTAACTACTTTGCCATGATCCCTTTAGATGTTGCAAAAACGTGTGGAATTGGAGCAAAATGCTGTAAAAATCAAGCTGGCATAACCTACTTTGACAGGTTCCACTTAGAAGGCTAGTGGAGGGGGGGGGGGCACTGGCACAATAGGTTGGATGTAGGGAACTTAAATGTTCTCCATGAAGCAAGTCTTACACCCAGGTAGACACTTCCCCTAGATGTAGACCTTTCATTCCAAAGCAAAAGTTTGACTTTTAACAGGATTAATAAAGACTGGTGTTTAGCAGACAGGGGCAAGCAGCCCAGGCTGATTCTACTTTGCATTGATAAAGCTGGGGGTGGGGACGTCTAGATTAAGACTTGCCCTGCCGCTATTATGCTCCAAAAACATATCTGTATGCAGGACTAAAGAAGACAGCCCTGTAATCCCATGCAAAAGAACATGATGCATGATTTTTGTGCTTTTAGCATTATGGTCTGCTATGCGCTTTAAATCTTCCCTAAGCCCAACTTGCTTGGCACGGGCCATTACCCCTCCTGGGGTTTCCATGAACCCAGAGATGACTGCCCCAGTGCACAACATCTCCCGCTGCCTCCTGGAAGAGCTGCAGAGCTGGAATGAGCAGTGAGACAGCCATAGCTGCCAGCAGAACAGGGCCCTTTATGATGTCATGGTGCCAGTTTTCAAGGCATCCCACTGTGACCTGCACAGTGTTCCGTGGGATGCAAACTAGCCTCATGCTTTCTTCTGCGGGCAGCCATTTTGTATTTTTCTGCCTCTGGGGGCGGCCATTTTGAAACCCCACTGCCAAGCTTCTATTGCCATGCACAGAAAATGGCGCTTGCAAGCTCCTAAAATCAAGACACCTGCCTTCCAGGAAAATAGATGCCACACATGCTGGGGGTGCTGCCATCACCTTTTAATCTTTTGTGATCTGCATCAACCCCCATTTGCACAACTTCTAACTACTTTGCCATGATCCCTTTAGATGTTGCAAAAACGTGTGGAATTGGAGCAAAATGCTGTAAAAATCAAGCTGGCATAACCTACTTTGACAGGTTCCACTTAGAAGGCTAGTGGAGGGGGGGGGGCACTGGCACAATAGGTTGGATGTAGGGAACTTAAATGTTCTCCATGAAGCAAGTCTTACACCCAGGTAGACACTTCCCCTAGATGTAGACCTTTCATTCCAAAGCAAAAGTTTGACTTTTAACAGGATTAATAAAGACTGGTGTTTAGCAGACAGGGGCAAGCAGCCCAGGCTGATTCTACTTTGCATTGATAAAGCTGGGGGTGGGGACGTCTAGATTAAGACTTGCCCTGCCGCTATTATGCTCCAAAAACATATCTGTATGCAGGACTAAAGAAGACAGCCCTGTAATCCCATGCAAAAGAACATGATGCATGATTTTTGTGCTTTTAGCATTATGGTCTGCTATGCGCTTTAAATCTTCCCTAAGCCCAACTTGCTTGGCACGGGCCATTACCCCTCCTGGGGTTTCCATGAACCCAGAGATGACTGCCCCAGTGCACAACATCTCCCGCTGCCTCCTGGAAGAGCTGCAGAGCTGGAATGAGCAGTGAGACAGCCACAGCTGCCAGCAGAACAGGGCCCTTTATGATGTCATGGTGCCAGTTTCCAAGGCATCCCACTGTGACCTGCACAGTGTTCCGTGGGATGCAAACTAGCCTCATGCTTTCTTCTGCGGGCAGCCATTTTGTATTTTTCTGCCTCTGGGGGCGGCCATTTTGAAACCCCACTGCCAAGCTTCTATTGCCATGCACAGAAAATGGCGCTTGCAAGCTCCTAAAATCAAGACACCTGCCTTCCAGGAAAATAGATGCCACACATGCTGGGGGTGCTGCCATCACCTTTTAATCTTTTGTGATCTGCATCAACCCCCATTTGCACAACTTCTAACTACTTTGCCATGATCCCTTTAGATGTTGCAAAAACGTGTGGAATTGGAGCAAAATGCTGTAAAAATCAAGCTGGCATAACCTACTTTGACAGGTTCCACTTAGAAGGCTAGTGGAGGGGGCACTGGCACAATAGGTTGGATGTAGGGAACTTAAATGTTCTCCATGAAGCAAGTCTTACACCCAGGTAGACACTTCCCCTAGATGTAGACCTTTCATTCCAAAGCAAAAGTTTGACTTTTAACAGGATTAATAAAGACTGGTGTTTAGCAGACAGGGGCAAGCAGCCCAGGCTGATTCTACTTTGCATTGATAAAGCTGGGGGTGGGGACGTCTAGATTAAGACTTGCCCTGCCGCTATTATGCTCCAAAAACATATCTGTATGCAGGACTAAAGAAGACAGCCCTGTAATCCCATGCAAAAGAACATGATGCATGATTTTTGTGCTTTTAGCATTATGGTCTGCTATGCGCTTTAAATCTTCCCTAAGCCCAACTTGCTTGGCACGGGCCATTACCCCTCCTGGGGTTTCCATGAACCCAGAGATGACTGCCCCAGTGCACAACATCTCCCGCTGCCTCCTGGAAGAGCTGCAGAGCTGGAATGAGCAGTGAGACAGCCACAGCTGCCAGCAGAACAGGGCCCTTTATGATGTCATGGTGCCAGTTTCCAAGGCATCCCACTGTGACCTGCACAGTGTTCCGTGGGATGCAAACTAGCCTCATGCTTTCTTCTGCGGGCAGCCATTTTGTATTTTTCTGCCTCTGGGGGCGGCCATTTTGAAACCCCACTGCCAAGCTTCTATTGCCATGCACAGAAAATGGCGCTTGCAAGCTCCTAAAATCAAGACACCTGCCTTCCAGGAAAATAGATGCCACACATGCTGGGGGTGCTGCCATCACCTTTTAATCTTTTGTGATCTGCATCAACCCCCATTTGCACAACTTCTAACTACTTTGCCATGATCCCTTTAGATGTTGCAAAAACGTGTGGAATTGGAGCAAAATGCTGTAAAAATCAAGCTGGCATAACCTACTTTGACAGGTTCCACTTAGAAGGCTAGTGGAGGGGGGGGGGGGGGCACTGGCACAATAGGTTGGATGTAGGGAACTTAAATGTTCTCCATGAAGCAAGTCTTACACCCAGGTAGACACTTCCCCTAGATGTAGACCTTTCATTCCAAAGCAAAAGTTTGACTTTTAACAGGATTAATAAAGACTGGTGTTTAGCAGACAGGGGCAAGCAGCCCAGGCTGATTCTACTTTGCATTGATAAAGCTGGGGGTGGGGACGTCTAGATTAAGACTTGCCCTGCCGCTATTATGCTCCAAAAACATATCTGTATGCAGGACTAAAGAAGACAGCCCTGTAATCCCATGCAAAAGAACATGATGCATGATTTTTGTGCTTTTAGCATTATGGTCTGCTATGCGCTTTAAATCTTCCCTAAGCCCAACTTGCTTGGCACGGGCCATTACCCCTCCTGGGGTTTCCATGAACCCAGAGATGACTGCCCCAGTGCACAACATCTCCCGCTGCCTCCTGGAAGAGCTGCAGAGCTGGAATGAGCAGTGAGACAGCCACAGCTGCCAGCAGAACAGGGCCCTTTATGATGTCATGGTGCCAGTTTCCAAGGCATCCCACTGTGACCTGCACAGTGTTCCGTGGGATGCAAACTAGCCTCATGCTTTCTTCTGCGGGCAGCCATTTTGTATTTTTCTGCCTCTGGGGGCGGCCATTTTGAAACCCCACTGCCAAGCTTCTATTGCCATGCACAGAAAATGGCGCTTGCAAGCTCCTAAAATCAAGACACCTGCCTTCCAGGAAAATAGATGCCACACATGCTGGGGGTGCTGCCATCACCTTTTAATCTTTTGTGATCTGCATCAACCCCCATTTGCACAACTTCTAACTACTTTGCCATGATCCCTTTAGATGTTGCAAAAACGTGTGGAATTGGAGCAAAATGCTGTAAAAATCAAGCTGGCATAACCTACTTTGACAGGTTCCACTTAGAAGGCTAGTGGAGGGGGGGGGGGGGCACTGGCACAATAGGTTGGATGTAGGGAACTTAAATGTTCTCCATGAAGCAAGTCTTACACCCAGGTAGACACTTCCCCTAGATGTAGACCTTTCATTCCAAAGCAAAAGTTTGACTTTTAACAGGATTAATAAAGACTGGTGTTTAGCAGACAGGGGCAAGCAGCCCAGGCTGATTCTACTTTGCATTGATAAAGCTGGGGGTGGGGACGTCTAGATTAAGACTTGCCCTGCCGCTATTATGCTCCAAAAACATATCTGTATGCAGGACTAAAGAAGACAGCCCTGTAATCCCATGCAAAAGAACATGATGCATGATTTTTGTGCTTTTAGCATTATGGTCTGCTATGCGCTTTAAATCTTCCCTAAGCCCAACTTGCTTGGCACGGGCCATTACCCCTCCTGGGGTTTCCATGAACCCAGAGATGACTGCCCCAGTGCACAACATCTCCCGCTGCCTCCTGGAAGAGCTGCAGAGCTGGAATGAGCAGTGAGACAGCCACAGCTGCCAGCAGAACAGGGCCCTTTATGATGTCATGGTGCCAGTTTCCAAGGCATCCCACTGTGACCTGCACAGTGTTCCGTGGGATGCAAACTAGCCTCATGCTTTCTTCTGCGGGCAGCCATTTTGTATTTTTCTGCCTCTGGGGGCGGCCATTTTGAAACCCCACTGCCAAGCTTCTATTGCCATGCACAGAAAATGGCGCTTGCAAGCTCCTAAAATCAAGACACCTGCCTTCCAGGAAAATAGATGCCACACATGCTGGGGGTGCTGCCATCACCTTTTAATCTTTTGTGATCTGCATCAACCCCCATTTGCACAACTTCTAACTACTTTGCCATGATCCCTTTAGATGTTGCAAAAACGTGTGGAATTGGAGCAAAATGCTGTAAAAATCAAGCTGGCATAACCTACTTTGACAGGTTCCACTTAGAAGGCTAGTGGAGGGGGGGGGGCACTGGCACAATAGGTTGGATGTAGGGAACTTAAATGTTCTCCATGAAGCAAGTCTTACACCCAGGTAGACACTTCCCCTAGATGTAGACCTTTCATTCCAAAGCAAAAGTTTGACTTTTAACAGGATTAATAAAGACTGGTGTTTAGCAGACAGGGGCAAGCAGCCCAGGCTGATTCTACTTTGCATTGATAAAGCTGGGGGTGGGGACGTCTAGATTAAGACTTGCCCTGCCGCTATTATGCTCCAAAAACATATCTGTATGCAGGACTAAAGAAGACAGCCCTGTAATCCCATGCAAAAGAACATGATGCATGATTTTTGTGCTTTTAGCATTATGGTCTGCTATGCGCTTTAAATCTTCCCTAAGCCCAACTTGCTTGGCACGGGCCATTACCCCTCCTGGGGTTTCCATGAACCCAGAGATGACTGCCCCAGTGCACAACATCTCCCGCTGCCTCCTGGAAGAGCTGCAGAGCTGGAATGAGCAGTGAGACAGCCACAGCTGCCAGCAGAACAGGGCCCTTTATGATGTCATGGTGCCAGTTTCCAAGGCATCCCACTGTGACCTGCACAGTGTTCCGTGGGATGCAAACTAGCCTCATGCTTTCTTCTGCGGGCAGCCATTTTGTATTTTTCTGCCTCTGGGGGCGGCCATTTTGAAACCCCACTGCCAAGCTTCTATTGCCATGCACAGAAAATGGCGCTTGCAAGCTCCTAAAATCAAGACACCTGCCTTCCAGGAAAATAGATGCCACACATGCTGGGGGTGCTGCCATCACCTTTTAATCTTTTGTGATCTGCATCAACCCCCATTTGCACAACTTCTAACTACTTTGCCATGATCCCTTTAGATGTTGCAAAAACGTGTGGAATTGGAGCAAAATGCTGTAAAAATCAAGCTGGCATAACCTACTTTGACAGGTTCCACTTAGAAGGCTAGTGGAGGGGGGGGGGGCACTGGCACAATAGGTTGGATGTAGGGAACTTAAATGTTCTCCATGAAGCAAGTCTTACACCCAGGTAGACACTTCCCCTAGATGTAGACCTTTCATTCCAAAGCAAAAGTTTGACTTTTAACAGGATTAATAAAGACTGGTGTTTAGCAGACAGGGGCAAGCAGCCCAGGCTGATTCTACTTTGCATTGATAAAGCTGGGGGTGGGGACGTCTAGATTAAGACTTGCCCTGCCGCTATTATGCTCCAAAAACATATCTGTATGCAGGACTAAAGAAGACAGCCCTGTAATCCCATGCAAAAGAACATGATGCATGATTTTTGTGCTTTTAGCATTATGGTCTGCTATGCGCTTTAAATCTTCCCTAAGCCCAACTTGCTTGGCACGGGCCATTACCCCTCCTGGGGTTTCCATGAACCCAGAGATGACTGCCCCAGTGCACAACATCTCCCGCTGCCTCCTGGAAGAGCTGCAGAGCTGGAATGAGCAGTGAGACAGCCACAGCTGCCAGCAGAACAGGGCCCTTTATGATGTCATGGTGCCAGTTTCCAAGGCATCCCACTGTGACCTGCACAGTGTTCCGTGGGATGCAAACTAGCCTCATGCTTTCTTCTGCGGGCAGCCATTTTGTATTTTTCTGCCTCTGGGGGCGGCCATTTTGAAACCCCACTGCCAAGCTTCTATTGCCATGCACAGAAAATGGCGCTTGCAAGCTCCTAAAATCAAGACACCTGCCTTCCAGGAAAATAGATGCCACACATGCTGGGGGTGCTGCCATCACCTTTTAATCTTTTGTGATCTGCATCAACCCCCATTTGCACAACTTCTAACTACTTTGCCATGATCCCTTTAGATGTTGCAAAAACGTGTGGAATTGGAGCAAAATGCTGTAAAAATCAAGCTGGCATAACCTACTTTGACAGGTTCCACTTAGAAGGCTAGTGGAGGGGGGGGGGGCACTGGCACAATAGGTTGGATGTAGGGAACTTAAATGTTCTCCATGAAGCAAGTCTTACACCCAGGTAGACACTTCCCCTAGATGTAGACCTTTCATTCCAAAGCAAAATTTTGACTTTTAACAGGATTAATAAAGACTGGTGTTTAGCAGACAGGGGCAAGCAGCCCAGGCTGATTCTACTTTGCATTGATAAAGCTGGGGGTGGGGACGTCTAGATTAAGACTTGCCCTGCCGCTATTATGCTCCAAAAACATATCTGTATGCAGGACTAAAGAAGACAGCCCTGTAATCCCATGCAAAAGAACATGATGCATGATTTTTGTGCTTTTAGCATTATGGTCTGCTATGCGCTTTAAATCTTCCCTAAGCCCAACTTGCTTGGCACGGGCCATTACCCCTCCTGGGGTTTCCATGAACCCAGAGATGACTGCCCCAGTGCACAACATCTCCCGCTGCCTCCTGGAAGAGCTGCAGAGCTGGAATGAGCAGTGAGACAGCCACAGCTGCCAGCAGAACAGGGCCCTTTATGATGTCATGGTGCCAGTTTCCAAGGCATCCCACTGTGACCTGCACAGTGTTCCGTGGGATGCAAACTAGCCTCATGCTTTCTTCTGCGGGCAGCCATTTTGTATTTTTCTGCCTCTGGGGGCGGCCATTTTGAAACCCCACTGCCAAGCTTCTATTGCCATGCACAGAAAATGGCGCTTGCAAGCTCCTAAAATCAAGACACCTGCCTTCCAGGAAAATAGATGCCACACATGCTGGGGGTGCTGCCATCACCTTTTAATCTTTTGTGATCTGCATCAACCCCCATTTGCACAACTTCTAACTACTTTGCCATGATCCCTTTAGATGTTGCAAAAACGTGTGGAATTGGAGCAAAATGCTGTAAAAATCAAGCTGGCATAACCTACTTTGACAGGTTCCACTTAGAAGGCTAGTGGAGGGGGGGGGGGGCACTGGCACAATAGGTTGGATGTAGGGAACTTAAATGTTCTCCATGAAGCAAGTCTTACACCCAGGTAGACACTTCCCCTAGATGTAGACCTTTCATTCCAAAGCAAAAGTTTGACTTTTAACAGGATTAATAAAGACTGGTGTTTAGCAGACAGGGGCAAGCAGCCCAGGCTGATTCTACTTTGCATTGATAAAGCTGGGGGTGGGGACGTCTAGATTAAGACTTGCCCTGCCGCTATTATGCTCCAAAAACATATCTGTATGCAGGACTAAAGAAGACAGCCCTGTAATCCCATGCAAAAGAACATGATGCATGATTTTTGTGCTTTTAGCATTATGGTCTGCTATGCGCTTTAAATCTTCCCTAAGCCCAACTTGCTTGGCACGGGCCATTACCCCTCCTGGGGTTTCCATGAACCCAGAGATGACTGCCCCAGTGCACAACATCTCCCGCTGCCTCCTGGAAGAGCTGCAGAGCTGGAATGAGCAGTGAGACAGCCACAGCTGCCAGCAGAACAGGGCCCTTTATGATGTCATGGTGCCAGTTTCCAAGGCATCCCACTGTGACCTGCACAGTGTTCTGTGGGATGCAAACTAGCCTCATGCTTTCTTCTGCGGGCAGCCATTTTGTATTTTTCTGCCTCTGGGGGCGGCCATTTTGAAACCCCACTGCCAAGCTTCTATTGCCATGCACAGAAAATGGCGCTTGCAAGCTCCTAAAATCAAGACACCTGCCTTCCAGGAAAATAGATGCCACACATGCTGGGGGTGCTGCCATCACCTTTTAATCTTTTGTGATCTGCATCAACCCCCATTTGCACAACTTCTAACTACTTTGCCATGATCCCTTTAGATGTTGCAAAAACGTGTGGAATTGGAGCAAAATGCTGTAAAAATCAAGCTGGCATAACCTACTTTGACAGGTTCCACTTAGAAGGCTAGTGCAGGGGGGGGGGGGCACTGGCACAATAGGTTGGATGTAGGGAACTTAAATGTTCTCCATGAAGCAAGTCTTACACCCAGGTAGACACTTCCCCTAGATGTAGACCTTTCATTCCAAAGCAAAAGTTTGACTTTTAACAGGATTAATAAAGACTGGTGTTTAGCAGACAGGGGCAAGCAGCCCAGGCTGATTCTACTTTGCATTGATAAAGCTGGGGGTGGGGACGTCTAGATTAAGACTTGCCCTGCCGCTATTATGCTCCAAAAACATATCTGTATGCAGGACTAAAGAAGACAGCCCTGTAATCCCATGCAAAAGAACATGATGCATGATTTTTGTGCTTTTAGCATTATGGTCTGCTATGCGCTTTAAATCTTCCCTAAGCCCAACTTGCTTGGCACGGGCCATTACCCCTCCTGGGGTTTCCATGAACCCAGAGATGACTGCCCCAGTGCACAACATCTCCCGCTGCCTCCTGGAAGAGCTGCAGAGCTGGAATGAGCAGTGAGACAGCCACAGCTGCCAGCAGAACAGGGCCCTTTATGATGTCATGGTGCCAGTTTCCAAGGCATCCCACTGTGACCTGCACAGTGTTCTGTGGGATGCAAACTAGCCTCATGCTTTCTTCTGCGGGCAGCCATTTTGTATTTTTCTGCCTCTGGGGGCGGCCATTTTGAAACCCCACTGCCAAGCTTCTATTGCCATGCACAGAAAATGGCGCTTGCAAGCTCCTAAAATCAAGACACCTGCCTTCCAGGAAAATAGATGCCACACATGCTGGGGGTGCTGCCATCACCTTTTAATCTTTTGTGATCTGCATCAACCCCCATTTGCACAACTTCTAACTACTTTGCCATGATCCCTTTAGATGTTGCAAAAACGTGTGGAATTGGAGCAAAATGCTGTAAAAATCAAGCTGGCATAACCTACTTTGACAGGTTCCACTTAGAAGGCTAGGGGAGGGGGGGGGGGGCACTGGCACAATAGGTTGGATGTAGGGAACTTAAATGTTCTCCATGAAGCAAGTCTTACACCCAGGTAGACACTTCCCCTAGATGTAGACCTTTCATTCCAAAGCAAAAGTTTGACTTTTAACAGGATTAATAAAGACTGGTGTTTAGCAGACAGGGGCAAGCAGCCCAGGCTGATTCTACTTTGCATTGATAAAGCTGGGGGTGGGGACGTCTAGATTAAGACTTGCCCTGCTGCTATTATGCTCCAAAAACATATCTGTATGCAGGACTAAAGAAGACAGCCCTGTAATCCCATGCAAAAGAACATGATGCATGATTTTTGTGCTTTTAGCATTATGGTCTGCTATGCGCTTTAAATCTTCCCTAAGCCCAACTTGCTTGGCACGGGCCATTACCCCTCCTGGGGTTTCCATGAACCCAGAGATGACTGCCCCAGTGCACAACATCTCCCGCTGCCTCCTGGAAGAGCTGCAGAGCTGGAATGAGCAGTGAGACAGCCACAGCTGCCAGCAGAACAGGGCCCTTTATGATGTCATGGTGCCAGTTTCCAAGGCATCCCACTGTGACCTGCACAGTGTTCCGTGGGATGCAAACTAGCCTCATGCTTTCTTCTGCGGGCAGCCATTTTGTATTTTTCTGCCTCTGGGGGCGGCCATTTTGAAACCCCACTGCCAAGCTTCTATTGCCATGCACAGAAAATGGCGCTTGCAAGCTCCTAAAATCAAGACACCTGCCTTCCAGGAAAATAGATGCCACACATGCTGGGGGTGCTGCCATCACCTTTTAATCTTTTGTGATCTGCATCAACCCCCATTTGCACAACTTCTAACTACTTTGCCATGATCCCTTTAGATGTTGCAAAAACGTGTGGAATTGGAGCAAAATGCTGTAAAAATCAAGCTGGCATAACCTACTTTGACAGGTTCCACTTAGAAGGCTAGGGGAGGGGGGGGGGGGGCACTGGCACAATAGGTTGGATGTAGGGAACTTAAATGTTCTCCATGAAGCAAGTCTTACACCCAGGTAGACACTTCCCCTAGATGTAGACCTTTCATTCCAAAGCAAAAGTTTGACTTTTAACAGGATTAATAAAGACTGGTGTTTAGCAGACAGGGGCAAGCAGCCCAGGCTGATTCTACTTTGCATTGATAAAGCTGGGGGTGGGGACGTCTAGATTAAGACTTGCCCTGCCGCTATTATGCTCCAAAAACATATCTGTATGCAGGACTAAAGAAGACAGCCCTGTAATCCCATGCAAAAGAACATGATGCATGATTTTTGTGCTTTTAGCATTATGGTCTGCTATGCGCTTTAAATCTTCCCTAAGCCCAACTTGCTTGGCACGGGCCATTACCCCTCCTGGGGTTTCCATGAACCCAGAGATGACTGCCCCAGTGCACAACATCTCCCGCTGCCTCCTGGAAGAGCTGCAGAGCTGGAATGAGCAGTGAGACAGCCACAGCTGCCAGCAGAACAGGGCCCTTTATGATGTCATGGTGCCAGTTTCCAAGGCATCCCACTGTGACCTGCACAGTGTTCCGTGGGATGCAAACTAGCCTCATGCTTTCTTCTGCGGGCAGCCATTTTGTATTTTTCTGCCTCTGGGGGCGGCCATTTTGAAACCCCACTGCCAAGCTTCTATTGCCATGCACAGAAAATGGCGCTTGCAAGCTCCTAAAATCAAGACACCTGCCTTCCAGGAAAATAGATGCCACACATGCTGGGGGTGCTGCCATCACCTTTTAATCTTTTGTGATCTGCATCAACCCCCATTTGCACAACTTCTAACTACTTTGCCATGATCCCTTTAGATGTTGCAAAAACGTGTGGAATTGGAGCAAAATGCTGTAAAAATCAAGCTGGCATAACCTACTTTGACAGGTTCCACTTAGAAGGCTAGTGGAGGGGGGGGGGGCACTGGCACAATAGGTTGGATGTAGGGAACTTAAATGTTCTCCATGAAGCAAGTCTTACACCCAGGTAGACACTTCCCCTAGATGTAGACCTTTCATTCCAAAGCAAAAGTTTGACTTTTAACAGGATTAATAAAGACTGGTGTTTAGCAGACAGGGGCAAGCAGCCCAGGCTGATTCTACTTTGCATTGATAAAGCTGGGGGTGGGGACGTCTAGATTAAGACTTGCCCTGCCGCTATTATGCTCCAAAAACATATCTGTATGCAGGACTAAAGAAGACAGCCCTGTAATCCCATGCAAAAGAACATGATGCATGATTTTTGTGCTTTTAGCATTATGGTCTGCTATGCGCTTTAAATCTTCCCTAAGCCCAACTTGCTTGGCACGGGCCATTACCCCTCCTGGGGTTTCCATGAACCCAGAGATGACTGCCCCAGTGCACAACATCTCCCGCTGCCTCCTGGAAGAGCTGCAGAGCTGGAATGAGCAGTGAGACAGCCACAGCTGCCAGCAGAACAGGGCCCTTTATGATGTCATGGTGCCAGTTTCCAAGGCATCCCACTGTGACCTGCACAGTGTTCCGTGGGATGCAACCTAGCCTCATGCTTTCTTCTGCGGGCAGCCATTTTGTATTTTTCTGCCTCTGGGGGCGGCCATTTTGAAACCCCACTGCCAAGCTTCTATTGCCATGCACAGAAAATGGCGCTTGCAAGCTCCTAAAATCAAGACACCTGCCTTCCAGGAAAATAGATGCCACACATGCTGGGGGTGCTGCCATCACCTTTTAATCTTTTGTGATCTGCATCAACCCCCATTTGCACAACTTCTAACTACTTTGCCATGATCCCTTTAGATGTTGCAAAAACGTGTGGAATTGGAGCAAAATGCTGTAAAAATCAAGCTGGCATAACCTACTTTGACAGGTTCCACTTAGAAGGCTAGTGGAGGGGGGGGGGGCACTGGCACAATAGGTTGGATGTAGGGAACTTAAATGTTCTCCATGAAGCAAGTCTTACACCCAGGTAGACACTTCCCCTAGATGTAGACCTTTCATTCCAAAGCAAAAGTTTGACTTTTAACAGGATTAATAAAGACTGGTGTTTAGCAGACAGGGGCAAGCAGCCCAGGCTGATTCTACTTTGCATTGATAAAGCTGGGGGTGGGGACGTCTAGATTAAGACTTGCCCTGCCGCTATTATGCTCCAAAAACATATCTGTATGCAGGACTAAAGAAGACAGCCCTGTAATCCCATGCAAAAGAACATGATGCATGATTTTTGTGCTTTTAGCATTATGGTCTGCTATGCGCTTTAAATCTTCCCTAAGCCCAACTTGCTTGGCACGGGCCATTACCCCTCCTGGGGTTTCCATGAACCCAGAGATGACTGCCCCAGTGCACAACATCTCCCGCTGCCTCCTGGAAGAGCTGCAGAGCTGGAATGAGCAGTGAGACAGCCACAGCTGCCAGCAGAACAGGGCCCTTTATGATGTCATGGTGCCAGTTTCCAAGGCATCCCACTGTGACCTGCACAGTGTTCCGTGGGATGCAAACTAGCCTCATGCTTTCTTCTGCGGGCAGCCATTTTGTATTTTTCTGCCTCTGGGGGCGGCCATTTTGAAACCCCACTGCCAAGCTTCTATTGCCATGCACAGAAAATGGCGCTTGCAAGCTCCTAAAATCAAGACACCTGCCTTCCAGGAAAATAGATGCCACACATGCTGGGGGTGCTGCCATCACCTTTTAATCTTTTGTGATCTGCATCAACCCCCATTTGCACAACTTCTAACTACTTTGCCATGATCCCTTTAGATGTTGCAAAAACGTGTGGAATTGGAGCAAAATGCTGTAAAAATCAAGCTGGCATAACCTACTTTGACAGGTTCCACTTAGAAGGCTAGTGGAGGGGGGGGGGGGGCACTGGCACAATAGGTTGGATGTAGGGAACTTAAATGTTCTCCATGAAGCAAGTCTTACACCCAGGTAGACACTTCCCCTAGATGTAGACCTTTCATTCCAAAGCAAAAGTTTGACTTTTAACAGGATTAATAAAGACTGGTGTTTAGCAGACAGGGGCAAGCAGCCCAGGCTGATTCTACTTTGCATTGATAAAGCTGGGGGTGGGGACGTCTAGATTAAGACTTGCCCTGCCGCTATTATGCTCCAAAAACATATCTGTATGCAGGACTAAAGAAGACAGCCCTGTAATCCCATGCAAAAGAACATGATGCATGATTTTTGTGCTTTTAGCATTATGGTCTGCTATGCGCTTTAAATCTTCCCTAAGCCCAACTTGCTTGGCACGGGCCATTACCCCTCCTGGGGTTTCCATGAACCCAGAGATGACTGCCCCAGTGCACAACATCTCCCGCTGCCTCCTGGAAGAGCTGCAGAGCTGGAATGAGCAGTGAGACAGCCACAGCTGCCAGCAGAACAGGGCCCTTTATGATGTCATGGTGCCAGTTTCCAAGGCATCCCACTGTGACCTGCACAGTGTTCCGTGGGATGCAAACTAGCCTCATGCTTTCTTCTGCGGGCAGCCATTTTGTATTTTTCTGCCTCTGGGGGCGGCCATTTTGAAACCCCACTGCCAAGCTTCTATTGCCATGCACAGAAAATGGCGCTTGCAAGCTCCTAAAATCAAGACACCTGCCTTCCAGGAAAATAGATGCCACACATGCTGGGGGTGCTGCCATCACCTTTTAATCTTTTGTGATCTGCATCAACCCCCATTTGCACAACTTCTAACTACTTTGCCATGATCCCTTTAGATGTTGCAAAAACGTGTGGAATTGGAGCAAAATGCTGTAAAAATCAAGCTGGCATAACCTACTTTGACAGGTTCCACTTAGAAGGCTAGTGGAGGGGGGGGGGGCACTGGCACAATAGGTTGGATGTAGGGAACTTAAATGTTCTCCATGAAGCAAGTCTTACACCCAGGTAGACACTTCCCCTAGATGTAGACCTTTCATTCCAAAGCAAAAGTTTGACTTTTAACAGGATTAATAAAGACTGGTGTTTAGCAGACAGGGGCAAGCAGCCCAGGCTGATTCTACTTTGCATTGATAAAGCTGGGGGTGGGGACGTCTAGATTAAGACTTGCCCTGCCGCTATTATGCTCCAAAAACATATCTGTATGCAGGACTAAAGAAGACAGCCCTGTAATCCCATGCAAAAGAACATGATGCATGATTTTTGTGCTTTTAGCATTATGGTCTGCTATGCGCTTTAAATCTTCCCTAAGCCCAACTTGCTTGGCACGGGCCATTACCCCTCCTGGGGTTTCCATGAACCCAGAGATGACTGCCCCAGTGCACAACATCTCCCGCTGCCTCCTGGAAGAGCTGCAGAGCTGGAATGAGCAGTGAGACAGCCACAGCTGCCAGCAGAACAGGGCCCTTTATGATGTCATGGTGCCAGTTTCCAAGGCATCCCACTGTGACCTGCACAGTGTTCCGTGGGATGCAAACTAGCCTCATGCTTTCTTCTGCGGGCAGCCATTTTGTATTTTTCTGCCTCTGGGGGCGGCCATTTTGAAACCCCACTGCCAAGCTTCTATTGCCATGCACAGAAAATGGCGCTTGCAAGCTCCTAAAATCAAGACACCTGCCTTCCAGGAAAATAGATGCCACACATGCTGGGGGTGCTGCCATCACCTTTTAATCTTTTGTGATCTGCATCAACCCCCATTTGCACAACTTCTAACTACTTTGCCATGATCCCTTTAGATGTTGCAAAAACGTGTGGAATTGGAGCAAAATGCTGTAAAAATCAAGCTGGCATAACCTACTTTGACAGGTTCCACTTAGAAGGCTAGGGGAGGGGCACTGGCACAATAGGTTGGATGTAGGGAACTTAAATGTTCTCCATGAAGCACCCAGGTAGACACTTCCCCTAGATGTAGACCTTTCATTCCAAAGCAAAAGTTTGACTTTTAACAGGATTAATAAAGACTGGTGTTTAGCAGACAGGGGCAAGCAGCCCAGGCTGATTCTACTTTGCATTGATAAAGCTGGGGGTGGGGACGTCTAGATTAAGACTTGCCCTGCCGCTATTATGCTCCAAAAACATATCTGTATGCAGGACTAAAGAAGACAGCCCTGTAATCCCATGCAAAAGAACATGATGCATGATTTTTGTGCTTTTAGCATTATGGTCTGCTATGCGCTTTAAATCTTCCCTAAGCCCAACTTGCTTGGCACGGGCCATTACCCCTCCTGGGGTTTCCATGAACCCAGAGATGACTGCCCCAGTGCACAACATCTCCCGCTGCCTCCTGGAAGAGCTGCAGAGCTGGAATGAGCAGTGAGACAGCCACAGCTGCCAGCAGAACAGGGCCCTTTATGATGTCATGGTGCCAGTTTCCAAGGCATCCCACTGTGACCTGCACAGTGTTCCGTGGGATGCAAACTAGCCTCATGCTTTCTTCTGCGGGCAGCCATTTTGTATTTTTCTGCCTCTGGGGGCGGCCATTTTGAAACCCCACTGCCAAGCTTCTATTGCCATGCACAGAAAATGGCGCTTGCAAGCTCCTAAAATCAAGACACCTGCCTTCCAGGAAAATAGATGCCACACATGCTGGGGGTGCTGCCATCACCTTTTAATCTTTTGTGATCTGCATCAACCCCCATTTGCACAACTTCTAACTACTTTGCCATGATCCCTTTAGATGTTGCAAAAACGTGTGGAATTGGAGCAAAATGCTGTAAAAATCAAGCTGGCATAACCTACTTTGACAGGTTCCACTTAGAAGGCTAGTGGAGGGGGGGGGGGGGCACTGGCACAATAGGTTGGATGTAGGGAACTTAAATGTTCTCCATGAAGCAAGTCTTACACCCAGGTAGACACTTCCCCTAGATGTAGACCTTTCATTCCAAAGCAAAAGTTTGACTTTTAACAGGATTAATAAAGACTGGTGTTTAGCAGACAGGGGCAAGCAGCCCAGGCTGATTCTACTTTGCATTGATAAAGCTGGGGGTGGGGACGTCTAGATTAAGACTTGCCCTGCCGCTATTATGCTCCAAAAACATATCTGTATGCAGGACTAAAGAAGACAGCCCTGTAATCCCATGCAAAAGAACATGATGCATGATTTTTGTGCTTTTAGCATTATGGTCTGCTATGCGCTTTAAATCTTCCCTAAGCCCAACTTGCTTGGCACGGGCCATTACCCCTCCTGGGGTTTCCATGAACCCAGAGATGACTGCCCCAGTGCACAACATCTCCCGCTGCCTCCTGGAAGAGCTGCAGAGCTGGAATGAGCAGTGAGACAGCCACAGCTGCCAGCAGAACAGGGCCCTTTATGATGTCATGGTGCCAGTTTCCAAGGCATCCCACTGTGACCTGCACAGTGTTCCGTGGGATGCAAACTAGCCTCATGCTTTCTTCTGCGGGCAGCCATTTTGTATTTTTCTGCCTCTGGGGGCGGCCATTTTGAAACCCCACTGCCAAGCTTCTATTGCCATGCACAGAAAATGGCGCTTGCAAGCTCCTAAAATCAAGACACCTGCCTTCCAGGAAAATAGATGCCACACATTCTGGGGGTGCTGCCATCACCTTTTAATCTTTTGTGATCTGCATCAACCCCCATTTGCACAACTTCTAACTACTTTGCCATGATCCCTTTAGATGTTGCAAAAACGTGTGGAATTGGAGCAAAATGCTGTAAAAATCAAGCTGGCATAACCTACTTTGACAGGTTCCACTTAGAAGGCTAGTGGAGGGGGGGGGCACTGGCACAATAGGTTGGATGTAGGGAACTTAAATGTTCTCCATGAAGCAAGTCTTACACCCAGGTAGACACTTCCCCTAGATGTAGACCTTTCATTCCAAAGCAAAAGTTTGACTTTTAACAGGATTAATAAAGACTGGTGTTTAGCAGACAGGGGCAAGCAGCCCAGGCTGATTCTACTTTGCATTGATAAAGCTGGGGGTGGGGACGTCTAGATTAAGACTTGCCCTGCCGCTATTATGCTCCAAAAACATATCTGTATGCAGGACTAAAGAAGACAGCCCTGTAATCCCATGCAAAAGAACATGATGCATGATTTTTGTGCTTTTAGCATTATGGTCTGCTATGCGCTTTAAATCTTCCCTAAGCCCAACTTGCTTGGCACGGGCCATTACCCCTCCTGGGGTTTCCATGAACCCAGAGATGACTGCCCCAGTGCACAACATCTCCCGCTGCCTCCTGGAAGAGCTGCAGAGCTGGAATGAGCAGTGAGACAGCCACAGCTGCCAGCAGAACAGGGCCCTTTATGATGTCATGGTGCCAGTTTCCAAGGCATCCCACTGTGACCTGCACAGTGTTCCGTGGGATGCAAACTAGCCTCATGCTTTCTTCTGCGGGCAGCCATTTTGTATTTTTCTGCCTCTGGGGGCGGCCATTTTGAAACCCCACTGCCAAGCTTCTATTGCCATGCACAGAAAATGGCGCTTGCAAGCTCCTAAAATCAAGACACCTGCCTTCCAGGAAAATAGATGCCACACATGCTGGGGGTGCTGCCATCACCTTTTAATCTTTTGTGATCTGCATCAACCCCCATTTGCACAACTTCTAACTACTTTGCCATGATCCCTTTAGATGTTGCAAAAACGTGTGGAATTGGAGCAAAATGCTGTAAAAATCAAGCTGGCATAACCTACTTTGACAGGTTCCACTTAGAAGGCTAGTGGAGGGGGGGGGGCACTGGCACAATAGGTTGGATGTAGGGAACTTAAATGTTCTCCATGAAGCAAGTCTTACACCCAGGTAGACACTTCCCCTAGATGTAGACCTTTCATTCCAAAGCAAAAGTTTGACTTTTAACAGGATTAATAAAGACTGGTGTTTAGCAGACAGGGGCAAGCAGCCCAGGCTGATTCTACTTTGCATTGATAAAGCTGGGGGTGGGGACGTCTAGATTAAGACTTGCCCTGCCGCTATTATGCTCCAAAAACATATCTGTATGCAGGACTAAAGAAGACAGCCCTGTAATCCCATGCAAAAGAACATGATGCATGATTTTTGTGCTTTTAGCATTATGGTCTGCTATGCGCTTTAAATCTTCCCTAAGCCCAACTTGCTTGGCACGGGCCATTACCCCTCCTGGGGTTTCCATGAACCCAGAGATGACTGCCCCAGTGCACAACATCTCCCGCTGCCTCCTGGAAGAGCTGCAGAGCTGGAATGAGCAGTGAGACAGCCATAGCTGCCAGCAGAACAGGGCCCTTTATGATGTCATGGTGCCAGTTTTCAAGGCATCCCACTGTGACCTGCACAGTGTTCCGTGGGATGCAAACTAGCCTCATGCTTTCTTCTGCGGGCAGCCATTTTGTATTTTTCTGCCTCTGGGGGCGGCCATTTTGAAACCCCACTGCCAAGCTTCTATTGCCATGCACAGAAAATGGCGCTTGCAAGCTCCTAAAATCAAGACACCTGCCTTCCAGGAAAATAGATGCCACACATGCTGGGGGTGCTGCCATCACCTTTTAATCTTTTGTGATCTGCATCAACCCCCATTTGCACAACTTCTAACTACTTTGCCATGATCCCTTTAGATGTTGCAAAAACGTGTGGAATTGGAGCAAAATGCTGTAAAAATCAAGCTGGCATAACCTACTTTGACAGGTTCCACTTAGAAGGCTAGTGGAGGGGGGGGGGGGGGCACTGGCACAATAGGTTGGATGTAGGGAACTTAAATGTTCTCCATGAAGCAAGTCTTACACCCAGGTAGACACTTCCCCTAGATGTAGACCTTTCATTCCAAAGCAAAAGTTTGACTTTTAACAGGATTAATAAAGACTGGTGTTTAGCAGACAGGGGCAAGCAGCCCAGGCTGATTCTACTTTGCATTGATAAAGCTGGGGGTGGGGACGTCTAGATTAAGACTTGCCCTGCCGCTATTATGCTCCAAAAACATATCTGTATGCAGGACTAAAGAAGACAGCCCTGTAATCCCATGCAAAAGAACATGATGCATGATTTTTGTGCTTTTAGCATTATGGTCTGCTATGCGCTTTAAATCTTCCCTAAGCCCAACTTGCTTGGCACGGGCCATTACCCCTCCTGGGGTTTCCATGAACCCAGAGATGACTGCCCCAGTGCACAACATCTCCCGCTGCCTCCTGGAAGAGCTGCAGAGCTGGAATGAGCAGTGAGACAGCCACAGCTGCCAGCAGAACAGGGCCCTTTATGATGTCATGGTGCCAGTTTCCAAGGCATCCCACTGTGACCTGCACAGTGTTCCGTGGGATGCAAACTAGCCTCATGCTTTCTTCTGCGGGCAGCCATTTTGTATTTTTCTGCCTCTGGGGGCGGCCATTTTGAAACCCCACTGCCAAGCTTCTATTGCCATGCACAGAAAATGGCGCTTGCAAGCTCCTAAAATCAAGACACCTGCCTTCCAGGAAAATAGATGCCACACATGCTGGGGGTGCTGCCATCACCTTTTAATCTTTTGTGATCTGCATCAACCCCCATTTGCACAACTTCTAACTACTTTGCCATGATCCCTTTAGATGTTGCAAAAACGTGTGGAATTGGAGCAAAATGCTGTAAAAATCAAGCTGGCATAACCTACTTTGACAGGTTCCACTTAGAAGGCTAGTGGAGGGGGGGGCACTGGCACAATAGGTTGGATGTAGGGAACTTAAATGTTCTCCATGAAGCAAGTCTTACACCCAGGTAGACACTTCCCCTAGATGTAGACCTTTCATTCCAAAGCAAAAGTTTGACTTTTAACAGGATTAATAAAGACTGGTGTTTAGCAGACAGGGGCAAGCAGCCCAGGCTGATTCTACTTTGCATTGATAAAGCTGGGGGTGGGGACGTCTAGATTAAGACTTGCCCTGCCGCTATTATGCTCCAAAAACATATCTGTATGCAGGACTAAAGAAGACAGCCCTGTAATCCCATGCAAAAGAACATGATGCATGATTTTTGTGCTTTTAGCATTATGGTCTGCTATGCGCTTTAAATCTTCCCTAAGCCCAACTTGCTTGGCACGGGCCATTACCCCTCCTGGGGTTTCCATGAACCCAGAGATGACTGCCCCAGTGCACAACATCTCCCGCTGCCTCCTGGAAGAGCTGCAGAGCTGGAATGAGCAGTGAGACAGCCACAGCTGCCAGCAGAACAGGGCCCTTTATGATGTCATGGTGCCAGTTTTCAAGGCATCCCACTGTGACCTGCACAGTGTTCCGTGGGATGCAAACTAGCCTCATGCTTTCTTCTGCGGGCAGCCATTTTGTATTTTTCTGCCTCTGGGGGCGGCCATTTTGAAACCCCACTGCCAAGCTTCTATTGCCATGCACAGAAAATGGCGCTTGCAAGCTCCTAAAATCAAGACACCTGCCTTCCAGGAAAATAGATGCCACACATGCTGGGGGTGCTGCCATCACCTTTTAATCTTTTGTGATCTGCATCAACCCCCATTTGCACAACTTCTAACTACTTTGCCATGATCCCTTTAGATGTTGCAAAAACGTGTGGAATTGGAGCAAAATGCTGTAAAAATCAAGCTGGCATAACCTACTTTGACAGGTTCCACTTAGAAGGCTAGTGGAGGGGGGGGGGGCACTGGCACAATAGGTTGGATGTAGGGAACTTAAATGTTCTCCATGAAGCAAGTCTTACACCCAGGTAGACACTTCCCCTAGATGTAGACCTTTCATTCCAAAGCAAAAGTTTGACTTTTAACAGGATTAATAAAGACTGGTGTTTAGCAGACAGGGGCAAGCAGCCCAGGCTGATTCTACTTTGCATTGATAAAGCTGGGGGTGGGGACGTCTAGATTAAGACTTGCCCTGCCGCTATTATGCTCCAAAAACATATCTGTATGCAGGACTAAAGAAGACAGCCCTGTAATCCCATGCAAAAGAACATGATGCATGATTTTTGTGCTTTTAGCATTATGGTCTGCTATGCGCTTTAAATCTTCCCTAAGCCCAACTTGCTTGGCACGGGCCATTACCCCTCCTGGGGTTTCCATGAACCCAGAGATGACTGCCCCAGTGCACAACATCTCCCGCTGCCTCCTGGAAGAGCTGCAGAGCTGGAATGAGCAGTGAGACAGCCACAGCTGCCAGCAGAACAGGGCCCTTTATGATGTCATGGTGCCAGTTTCCAAGGCATCCCACTGTGACCTGCACAGTGTTCCGTGGGATGCAAACTAGCCTCATGCTTTCTTCTGCGGGCAGCCATTTTGTATTTTTCTGCCTCTGGGGGCGGCCATTTTGAAACCCCACTGCCAAGCTTCTATTGCCATGCACAGAAAATGGCGCTTGCAAGCTCCTAAAATCAAGACACCTGCCTTCCAGGAAAATAGATGCCACACATGCTGGGGGTGCTGCCATCACCTTTTAATCTTTTGTGATCTGCATCAACCCCCATTTGCACAACTTCTAACTACTTTGCCATGATCCCTTTAGATGTTGCAAAAACGTGTGGAATTGGAGCAAAATGCTGTAAAAATCAAGCTGGCATAACCTACTTTGACAGGTTCCACTTAGAAGGCTAGTGGAGGGGGGGGGGGGCACTGGCACAATAGGTTGGATGTAGGGAACTTAAATGTTCTCCATGAAGCAAGTCTTACACCCAGGTAGACACTTCCCCTAGATGTAGACCTTTCATTCCAAAGCAAAAGTTTGACTTTTAACAGGATTAATAAAGACTGGTGTTTAGCAGACAGGGGCAAGCAGCCCAGGCTGATTCTACTTTGCATTGATAAAGCTGGGGGTGGGGACGTCTAGATTAAGACTTGCCCTGCCGCTATTATGCTCCAAAAACATATCTGTATGCAGGACTAAAGAAGACAGCCCTGTAATCCCATGCAAAAGAACATGATGCATGATTTTTGTGCTTTTAGCATTATGGTCTGCTATGCGCTTTAAATCTTCCCTAAGCCCAACTTGCTTGGCACGGGCCATTACCCCTCCTGGGGTTTCCATGAACCCAGAGATGACTGCCCCAGTGCACAACATCTCCCGCTGCCTCCTGGAAGAGCTGCAGAGCTGGAATGAGCAGTGAGACAGCCACAGCTGCCAGCAGAACAGGGCCCTTTATGATGTCATGGTGCCAGTTTTCAAGGCATCCCACTGTGACCTGCACAGTGTTCCGTGGGATGCAAACTAGCCTCATGCTTTCTTCTGCGGGCAGCCATTTTGTATTTTTCTGCCTCTGGGGGCGGCCATTTTGAAACCCCACTGCCAAGCTTCTATTGCCATGCACAGAAAATGGCGCTTGCAAGCTCCTAAAATCAAGACACCTGCCTTCCAGGAAAATAGATGCCACACATGCTGGGGGTGCTGCCATCACCTTTTAATCTTTTGTGATCTGCATCAACCCCCATTTGCACAACTTCTAACTACTTTGCCATGATCCCTTTAGATGTTGCAAAAACGTGTGGAATTGGAGCAAAATGCTGTAAAAATCAAGCTGGCATAACCTACTTTGACAGGTTCCACTTAGAAGGCTAGTGGAGGGGGGGGGGGGCACTGGCACAATAGGTTGGATGTAGGGAACTTAAATGTTCTCCATGAAGCAAGTCTTACACCCAGGTAGACACTTCCCCTAGATGTAGACCTTTCATTCCAAAGCAAAAGTTTGACTTTTAACAGGATTAATAAAGACTGGTGTTTAGCAGACAGGGGCAAGCAGCCCAGGCTGATTCTACTTTGCATTGATAAAGCTGGGGGTGGGGACGTCTAGATTAAGACTTGCCCTGCCGCTATTATGCTCCAAAAACATATCTGTATGCAGGACTAAAGAAGACAGCCCTGTAATCCCATGCAAAAGAACATGATGCATGATTTTTGTGCTTTTAGCATTATGGTCTGCTATGCGCTTTAAATCTTCCCTAAGCCCAACTTGCTTGGCACGGGCCATTACCCCTCCTGGGGTTTCCATGAACCCAGAGATGACTGCCCCAGTGCACAACATCTCCCGCTGCCTCCTGGAAGAGCTGCAGAGCTGGAATGAGCAGTGAGACAGCCACAGCTGCCAGCAGAACAGGGCCCTTTATGATGTCATGGTGCCAGTTTCCAAGACATCCCACTGTGACCTGCACAGTGTTCCGTGGGATGCAAACTAGCCTCATGCTTTCTTCTGCGGGCAGCCATTTTGTATTTTTCTGCCTCTGGGGGCGGCCATTTTGAAACCCCACTGCCAAGCTTCTATTGCCATGCACAGAAAATGGCGCTTGCAAGCTCCTAAAATCAAGACACCTGCCTTCCAGGAAAATAGATGCCACACATGCTGGGGGTGCTGCCATCACCTTTTAATCTTTTGTGATCTGCATCAACCCCCATTTGCACAACTTCTAACTACTTTGCCATGATCCCTTTAGATGTTGCAAAAACGTGTGGAATTGGAGCAAAATGCTGTAAAAATCAAGCTGGCATAACCTACTTTGACAGGTTCCACTTAGAAGGCTAGTGGAGGGGGGGGGGGCACTGGCACAATAGGTTGGATGTAGGGAACTTAAATGTTCTCCATGAAGCAAGTCTTACACCCAGGTAGACACTTCCCCTAGATGTAGACCTTTCATTCCAAAGCAAAAGTTTGACTTTTAACAGGATTAATAAAGACTGGTGTTTAGCAGACAGGGGCAAGCAGCCCAGGCTGATTCTACTTTGCATTGATAAAGCTGGGGGTGGGGACGTCTAGATTAAGACTTGCCCTGCCGCTATTATGCTCCAAAAACATATCTGTATGCAGGACTAAAGAAGACAGCCCTGTAATCCCATGCAAAAGAACATGATGCATGATTTTTGTGCTTTTAGCATTATGGTCTGCTATGCGCTTTAAATCTTCCCTAAGCCCAACTTGCTTGGCACGGGCCATTACCCCTCCTGGGGTTTCCATGAACCCAGAGATGACTGCCCCAGTGCACAACATCTCCCGCTGCCTCCTGGAAGAGCTGCAGAGCTGGAATGAGCAGTGAGACAGCCACAGCTGCCAGCAGAACAGGGCCCTTTATGATGTCATGGTGCCAGTTTCCAAGGCATCCCACTGTGACCTGCACAGTGTTCCGTGGGATGCAAACTAGCCTCATGCTTTCTTCTGCGGGCAGCCATTTTGTATTTTTCTGCCTCTGGGGGCGGCCATTTTGAAACCCCACTGCCAAGCTTCTATTGCCATGCACAGAAAATGGCGCTTGCAAGCTCCTAAAATCAAGACACCTGCCTTCCAGGAAAATAGATGCCACACATGCTGGGGGTGCTGCCATCACCTTTTAATCTTTTGTGATCTGCATCAACCCCCATTTGCACAACTTCTAACTACTTTGCCATGATCCCTTTAGATGTTGCAAAAACGTGTGGAATTGGAGCAAAATGCTGTAAAAATCAAGCTGGCATAACCTACTTTGACAGGTTCCACTTAGAAGGCTAGTGGAGGGGGGGGGGGGCACTGGCACAATAGGTTGGATGTAGGGAACTTAAATGTTCTCCATGAAGCAAGTCTTACACCCAGGTAGACACTTCCCCTAGATGTAGACCTTTCATTCCAAAGCAAAAGTTTGACTTTTAACAGGATTAATAAAGACTGGTGTTTAGCAGACAGGGGCAAGCAGCCCAGGCTGATTCTACTTTGCATTGATAAAGCTGGGGGTGGGGACGTCTAGATTAAGACTTGCCCTGCCGCTATTATGCTCCAAAAACATATCTGTATGCAGGACTAAAGAAGACAGCCCTGTAATCCCATGCAAAAGAACATGATGCATGATTTTTGTGCTTTTAGCATTATGGTCTGCTATGCGCTTTAAATCTTCCCTAAGCCCAACTTGCTTGGCACGGGCCATTACCCCTCCTGGGGTTTCCATGAACCCAGAGATGACTGCCCCAGTGCACAACATCTCCCGCTGCCTCCTGGAAGAGCTGCAGAGCTGGAATGAGCAGTGAGACAGCCACAGCTGCCAGCAGAACAGGGCCCTTTATGATGTCATGGTGCCAGTTTCCAAGGCATCCCACTGTGACCTGCACAGTGTTCCGTGGGATGCAAACTAGCCTCATGCTTTCTTCTGCGGGCAGCCATTTTGTATTTTTCTGCCTCTGGGGGCGGCCATTTTGAAACCCCACTGCCAAGCTTCTATTGCCATGCACAGAAAATGGCGCTTGCAAGCTCCTAAAATCAAGACACCTGCCTTCCAGGAAAATAGATGCCACACATGCTGGGGGTGCTGCCATCACCTTTTAATCTTTTGTGATCTGCATCAACCCCCATTTGCACAACTTCTAACTACTTTGCCATGATCCCTTTAGATGTTGCAAAAACGTGTGGAATTGGAGCAAAATGCTGTAAAAATCAAGCTGGCATAACCTACTTTGACAGGTTCCACTTAGAAGGCTAGTGGAGGGGGGGGGGGGGGCACTGGCACAATAGGTTGGATGTAGGGAACTTAAATGTTCTCCATGAAGCAAGTCTTACACCCAGGTAGACACTTCCCCTAGATGTAGACCTTTCATTCCAAAGCAAAAGTTTGACTTTTAACAGGATTAATAAAGACTGGTGTTTAGCAGACAGGGGCAAGCAGCCCAGGCTGATTCTACTTTGCATTGATAAAGCTGGGGGTGGGGACGTCTAGATTAAGACTTGCCCTGCCGCTATTATGCTCCAAAAACATATCTGTATGCAGGACTAAAGAAGACAGCCCTGTAATCCCATGCAAAAGAACAT
This sequence comes from Engystomops pustulosus, assembly GCF_040894005.1. Lineage (NCBI taxonomy): Eukaryota > Metazoa > Chordata > Amphibia > Anura > Leptodactylidae > Engystomops > Engystomops pustulosus. The sequence goes on from NC_092413.1 coordinate 51,005,607, forward strand.
GATGCATGATTTTTGTGCTTTTAGCATTATGGTCTGCTATGCGCTTTAAATCTTCCCTAAGCCCAACTTGCTTGGCACGGGCCATTACCCCTCCTGGGGTTTCCATGAACCCAGAGATGACTGCCCCAGTGCACAACATCTCCCGCTGCCTCCTGGAAGAGCTGCAGAGCTGGAATGAGCAGTGAGACAGCCACAGCTGCCAGCAGAACAGGGCCCTTTATGATGTCATGGTGCCAGTTTCCAAGGCATCCCACTGTGACCTGCACAGTGTTCCGTGGGATGCAAACTAGCCTCATGCTTTCTTCTGCGGGCAGCCATTTTGTATTTTTCTGCCTCTGGGGGCGGCCATTTTGAAACCCCACTGCCAAGCTTCTATTGCCATGCACAGAAAATGGCGCTTGCAAGCTCCTAAAATCAAGACACCTGCCTTCCAGGAAAATAGATGCCACACATGCTGGGGGTGCTGCCATCACCTTTTAATCTTTTGTGATCTGCATCAACCCCCATTTGCACAACTTCTAACTACTTTGCCATGATCCCTTTAGATGTTGCAAAAACGTGTGGAATTGGAGCAAAATGCTGTAAAAATCAAGCTGGCATAACCTACTTTGACAGGTTCCACTTAGAAGGCTAGGGGAGGGGGGGGGGGGGCACTGGCACAATAGGTTGGATGTAGGGAACTTAAATGTTCTCCATGAAGCAAGTCTTACACCCAGGTAGACACTTCCCCTAGATGTAGACCTTTCATTCCAAAGCAAAAGTTTGACTTTTAACAGGATTAATAAAGACTGGTGTTTAGCAGACAGGGGCAAGCAGCCCAGGCTGATTCTACTTTGCATTGATAAAGCTGGGGGTGGGGACGTCTAGATTAAGACTTGCCCTGCCGCTATTATGCTCCAAAAACATATCTGTATGCAGGACTAAAGAAGACAGCCCTGTAATCCCATGCAAAAGAACATGATGCATGATTTTTGTGCTTTTAGCATTATGGTCTGCTATGCGCTTTAAATCTTCCCTAAGCCCAACTTGCTTGGCACGGGCCATTACCCCTCCTGGGGTTTCCATGAACCCAGAGATGACTGCCCCAGTGCACAACATCTCCCGCTGCCTCCTGGAAGAGCTGCAGAGCTGGAATGAGCAGTGAGACAGCCACAGCTGCCAGCAGAACAGGGCCCTTTATGATGTCATGGTGCCAGTTTCCAAGGCATCCCACTGTGACCTGCACAGTGTTCCGTGGGATGCAAACTAGCCTCATGCTTTCTTCTGCGGGCAGCCATTTTGTATTTTTCTGCCTCTGGGGGCGGCCATTTTGAAACCCCACTGCCAAGCTTCTATTGCCATGCACAGAAAATGGCGCTTGCAAGCTCCTAAAATCAAGACACCTGCCTTCCAGGAAAATAGATGCCACACATGCTGGGGGTGCTGCCATCACCTTTTAATCTTTTGTGATCTGCATCAACCCCCATTTGCACAACTTCTAACTACTTTGCCATGATCCCTTTAGATGTTGCAAAAACGTGTGGAATTGGAGCAAAATGCTGTAAAAATCAAGCTGGCATAACCTACTTTGACAGGTTCCACTTAGAAGGCTAGTGGAGGGGGGGGGGGGCACTGGCACAATAGGTTGGATGTAGGGAACTTAAATGTTCTCCATGAAGCAAGTCTTACACCCAGGTAGACACTTCCCCTAGATGTAGACCTTTCATTCCAAAGCAAAAGTTTGACTTTTAACAGGATTAATAAAGACTGGTGTTTAGCAGACAGGGGCAAGCAGCCCAGGCTGATTCTACTTTGCATTGATAAAGCTGGGGGTGGGGACGTCTAGATTAAGACTTGCCCTGCCGCTATTATGCTCCAAAAACATATCTGTATGCAGGACTAAAGAAGACAGCCCTGTAATCCCATGCAAAAGAACATGATGCATGATTTTTGTGCTTTTAGCATTATGGTCTGCTATGCGCTTTAAATCTTCCCTAAGCCCAACTTGCTTGGCACGGGCCATTACCCCTCCTGGGGTTTCCATGAACCCAGAGATGACTGCCCCAGTGCACAACATCTCCCGCTGCCTCCTGGAAGAGCTGCAGAGCTGGAATGAGCAGTGAGACAGCCACAGCTGCCAGCAGAACAGGGCCCTTTATGATGTCATGGTGCCAGTTTCCAAGGCATCCCACTGTGACCTGCACAGTGTTCCGTGGGATGCAAACTAGCCTCATGCTTTCTTCTGCGGGCAGCCATTTTGTATTTTTCTGCCTCTGGGGGCGGCCATTTTGAAACCCCACTGCCAAGCTTCTATTGCCATGCACAGAAAATGGCGCTTGCAAGCTCCTAAAATCAAGACACCTGCCTTCCAGGAAAATAGATGCCACACATGCTGGGGGTGCTGCCATCACCTTTTAATCTTTTGTGATCTGCATCAACCCCCATTTGCACAACTTCTAACTACTTTGCCATGATCCCTTTAGATGTTGCAAAAACGTGTGGAATTGGAGCAAAATGCTGTAAAAATCAAGCTGGCATAACCTACTTTGACAGGTTCCACTTAGAAGGCTAGTGGAGGGGGGGGGGGGGGCACTGGCACAATAGGTTGGATGTAGGGAACTTAAATGTTCTCCATGAAGCAAGTCTTACACCCAGGTAGACACTTCCCCTAGATGTAGACCTTTCATTCCAAAGCAAAAGTTTGACTTTTAACAGGATTAATAAAGACTGGTGTTTAGCAGACAGGGGCAAGCAGCCCAGGCTGATTCTACTTTGCATTGATAAAGCTGGGGGTGGGGACGTCTAGATTAAGACTTGCCCTGCCGCTATTATGCTCCAAAAACATATCTGTATGCAGGACTAAAGAAGACAGCCCTGTAATCCCATGCAAAAGAACATGATGCATGATTTTTGTGCTTTTAGCATTATGGTCTGCTATGCGCTTTAAATCTTCCCTAAGCCCAACTTGCTTGGCACGGGCCATTACCCCTCCTGGGGTTTCCATGAACCCAGAGATGACTGCCCCAGTGCACAACATCTCCCGCTGCCTCCTGGGAGAGCTGCAGAGCTGGAATGAGCAGTGAGACAGCCACAGCTGCCAGCAGAACAGGGCCCTTTATGATGTCATGGTGCCAGTTTCCAAGGCATCCCACTGTGACCTGCACAGTGTTCCGTGGGATGCAAACTAGCCTCATGCTTTCTTCTGCGGGCAGCCATTTTGTATTTTTCTGCCTCTGGGGGCGGCCATTTTGAAACCCCACTGCCAAGCTTCTATTGCCATGCACAGAAAATGGCGCTTGCAAGCTCCTAAAATCAAGACACCTGCCTTCCAGGAAAATAGATGCCACACATGCTGGGGGTGCTGCCATCACCTTTTAATCTTTTGTGATCTGCATCAACCCCCATTTGCACAACTTCTAACTACTTTGCCATGATCCCTTTAGATGTTGCAAAAACGTGTGGAATTGGAGCAAAATGCTGTAAAAATCAAGCTGGCATAACCTACTTTGACAGGTTCCACTTAGAAGGCTAGTGGAGGGGGGGGGGGGCACTGGCACAATAGGTTGGATGTAGGGAACTTAAATGTTCTCCATGAAGCAAGTCTTACACCCAGGTAGACACTTCCCCTAGATGTAGACCTTTCATTCCAAAGCAAAAGTTTGACTTTTAACAGGATTAATAAAGACTGGTGTTTAGCAGACAGGGGCAAGCAGCCCAGGCTGATTCTACTTTGCATTGATAAAGCTGGGGGTGGGGACGTCTAGATTAAGACTTGCCCTGCCGCTATTATGCTCCAAAAACATATCTGTATGCAGGACTAAAGAAGACAGCCCTGTAATCCCATGCAAAAGAACATGATGCATGATTTTTGTGCTTTTAGCATTATGGTCTGCTATGCGCTTTAAATCTTCCCTAAGCCCAACTTGCTTGGCACGGGCCATTACCCCTCCTGGGGTTTCCATGAACCCAGAGATGACTGCCCCAGTGCACAACATCTCCCGCTGCCTCCTGGAAGAGCTGCAGAGCTGGAATGAGCAGTGAGACAGCCACAGCTGCCAGCAGAACAGGGCCCTTTATGATGTCATGGTGCCAGTTTCCAAGGCATCCCACTGTGACCTGCACAGTGTTCCGTGGGATGCAAACTAGCCTCATGCTTTCTTCTGCGGGCAGCCATTTTGTATTTTTCTGCCTCTGGGGGCGGCCATTTTGAAACCCCACTGCCAAGCTTCTATTGCCATGCACAGAAAATGGCGCTTGCAAGCTCCTAAAATCAAGACACCTGCCTTCCAGGAAAATAGATGCCACACATGCTGGGGGTGCTGCCATCACCTTTTAATCTTTTGTGATCTGCATCAACCCCCATTTGCACAACTTCTAACTACTTTGCCATGATCCCTTTAGATGTTGCAAAAACGTGTGGAATTGGAGCAAAATGCTGTAAAAATCAAGCTGGCATAACCTACTTTGACAGGTTCCACTTAGAAGGCTAGTGGAGGGGGGGGGGGGGCACTGGCACAATAGGTTGGATGTAGGGAACTTAAATGTTCTCCATGAAGCAAGTCTTACACCCAGGTAGACACTTCCCCTAGATGTAGACCTTTCATTCCAAAGCAAAAGTTTGACTTTTAACAGGATTAATAAAGACTGGTGTTTAGCAGACAGGGGCAAGCAGCCCAGGCTGATTCTACTTTGCATTGATAAAGCTGGGGGTGGGGACGTCTAGATTAAGACTTGCCCTGCCGCTATTATGCTCCAAAAACATATCTGTATGCAGGACTAAAGAAGACAGCCCTGTAATCCCATGCAAAAGAACATGATGCATGATTTTTGTGCTTTTAGCATTATGGTCTGCTATGCGCTTTAAATCTTCCCTAAGCCCAACTTGCTTGGCACGGGCCATTACCCCTCCTGGGGTTTCCATGAACCCAGAGATGACTGCCCCAGTGCACAACATCTCCCGCTGCCTCCTGGAAGAGCTGCAGAGCTGGAATGAGCAGTGAGACAGCCACAGCTGCCAGCAGAACAGGGCCCTTTATGATGTCATGGTGCCAGTTTCCAAGGCATCCCACTGTGACCTGCACAGTGTTCCGTGGGATGCAAACTAGCCTCATGCTTTCTTCTGCGGGCAGCCATTTTGTATTTTTCTGCCTCTGGGGGCGGCCATTTTGAAACCCCACTGCCAAGCTTCTATTGCCATGCACAGAAAATGGCGCTTGCAAGCTCCTAAAATCAAGACACCTGCCTTCCAGGAAAATAGATGCCACACATGCTGGGGGTGCTGCCATCACCTTTTAATCTTTTGTGATCTGCATCAACCCCCATTTGCACAACTTCTAACTACTTTGCCATGATCCCTTTAGATGTTGCAAAAACGTGTGGAATTGGAGCAAAATGCTGTAAAAATCAAGCTGGCATAACCTACTTTGACAGGTTCCACTTAGAAGGCTAGTGGAGGGGGGGGGGGCACTGGCACAATAGGTTGGATGTAGGGAACTTAAATGTTCTCCATGAAGCAAGTCTTACACCCAGGTAGACACTTCCCCTAGATGTAGACCTTTCATTCCAAAGCAAAAGTTTGACTTTTAACAGGATTAATAAAGACTGGTGTTTAGCAGACAGGGGCAAGCAGCCCAGGCTGATTCTACTTTGCATTGATAAAGCTGGGGGTGGGGACGTCTAGATTAAGACTTGCCCTGCCGCTATTATGCTCCAAAAACATATCTGTATGCAGGACTAAAGAAGACAGCCCTGTAATCCCATGCAAAAGAACATGATGCATGATTTTTGTGCTTTTAGCATTATGGTCTGCTATGCGCTTTAAATCTTCCCTAAGCCCAACTTGCTTGGCACGGGCCATTACCCCTCCTGGGGTTTCCATGAACCCAGAGATGACTGCCCCAGTGCACAACATCTCCCGCTGCCTCCTGGAAGAGCTGCAGAGCTGGAATGAGCAGTGAGACAGCCACAGCTGCCAGCAGAACAGGGCCCTTTATGATGTCATGGTGCCAGTTTCCAAGGCATCCCACTGTGACCTGCACAGTGTTCCGTGGGATGCAAACTAGCCTCATGCTTTCTTCTGCGGGCAGCCATTTTGTATTTTTCTGCCTCTGGGGGCGGCCATTTTGAAACCCCACTGCCAAGCTTCTATTGCCATGCACAGAAAATGGCGCTTGCAAGCTCCTAAAATCAAGACACCTGCCTTCCAGGAAAATAGATGCCACACATGCTGGGGGTGCTGCCATCACCTTTTAATCTTTTGTGATCTGCATCAACCCCCATTTGCACAACTTCTAACTACTTTGCCATGATCCCTTTAGATGTTGCAAAAACGTGTGGAATTGGAGCAAAATGCTGTAAAAATCAAGCTGGCATAACCTACTTTGACAGGTTCCACTTAGAAGGCTAGTGGAGGGGGGGGGGGGCACTGGCACAATAGGTTGGATGTAGGGAACTTAAATGTTCTCCATGAAGCAAGTCTTACACCCAGGTAGACACTTCCCCTAGATGTAGACCTTTCATTCCAAAGCAAAAGTTTGACTTTTAACAGGATTAATAAAGACTGGTGTTTAGCAGACAGGGGCAAGCAGCCCAGGCTGATTCTACTTTGCATTGATAAAGCTGGGGGTGGGGACGTCTAGATTAAGACTTGCCCTGCCGCTATTATGCTCCAAAAACATATCTGTATGCAGGACTAAAGAAGACAGCCCTGTAATCCCATGCAAAAGAACATGATGCATGATTTTTGTGCTTTTAGCATTATGGTCTGCTATGCGCTTTAAATCTTCCCTAAGCCCAACTTGCTTGGCACGGGCCATTACCCCTCCTGGGGTTTCCATGAACCCAGAGATGACTGCCCCAGTGCACAACATCTCCCGCTGCCTCCTGGAAGAGCTGCAGAGCTGGAATGAGCAGTGAGACAGCCACAGCTGCCAGCAGAACAGGGCCCTTTATGATGTCATGGTGCCAGTTTCCAAGGCATCCCACTGTGACCTGCACAGTGTTCCGTGGGATGCAAACTAGCCTCATGCTTTCTTCTGCGGGCAGCCATTTTGTATTTTTCTGCCTCTGGGGGCGGCCATTTTGAAACCCCACTGCCAAGCTTCTATTGCCATGCACAGAAAATGGCGCTTGCAAGCTCCTAAAATCAAGACACCTGCCTTCCAGGAAAATAGATGCCACACATGCTGGGGGTGCTGCCATCACCTTTTAATCTTTTGTGATCTGCATCAACCCCCATTTGCACAACTTCTAACTACTTTGCCATGATCCCTTTAGATGTTGCAAAAACGTGTGGAATTGGAGCAAAATGCTGTAAAAATCAAGCTGGCATAACCTACTTTGACAGGTTCCACTTAGAAGGCTAGGGGAGGGGGGGGGGGGGGCACTGGCACAATAGGTTGGATGTAGGGAACTTAAATGTTCTCCATGAAGCAAGTCTTACACCCAGGTAGACACTTCCCCTAGATGTAGACCTTTCATTCCAAAGCAAAAGTTTGACTTTTAACAGGATTAATAAAGACTGGTGTTTAGCAGACAGGGGCAAGCAGCCCAGGCTGATTCTACTTTGCATTGATAAAGCTGGGGGTGGGGACGTCTAGATTAAGACTTGCCCTGCCGCTATTATGCTCCAAAAACATATCTGTATGCAGGACTAAAGAAGACAGCCCTGTAATCCCATGCAAAAGAACATGATGCATGATTTTTGTGCTTTTAGCATTATGGTCTGCTATGCGCTTTAAATCTTCCCTAAGCCCAACTTGCTTGGCACGGGCCATTACCCCTCCTGGGGTTTCCATGAACCCAGAGATGACTGCCCCAGTGCACAACATCTCCCGCTGCCTCCTGGAAGAGCTGCAGAGCTGGAATGAGCAGTGAGACAGCCACAGCTGCCAGCAGAACAGGGCCCTTTATGATGTCATGGTGCCAGTTTCCAAGGCATCCCACTGTGACCTGCACAGTGTTCCGTGGGATGCAAACTAGCCTCATGCTTTCTTCTGCGGGCAGCCATTTTGTATTTTTCTGCCTCTGGGGGCGGCCATTTTGAAACCCCACTGCCAAGCTTCTATTGCCATGCACAGAAAATGGCGCTTGCAAGCTCCTAAAATCAAGACACCTGCCTTCCAGGAAAATAGATGCCACACATGCTGGGGGTGCTGCCATCACCTTTTAATCTTTTGTGATCTGCATCAACCCCCATTTGCACAACTTCTAACTACTTTGCCATGATCCCTTTAGATGTTGCAAAAACGTGTGGAATTGGAGCAAAATGCTGTAAAAATCAAGCTGGCATAACCTACTTTGACAGGTTCCACTTAGAAGGCTAGGGGAGGGGGGGGGGGCACTGGCACAATAGGTTGGATGTAGGGAACTTAAATGTTCTCCATGAAGCAAGTCTTACACCCAGGTAGACACTTCCCCTAGATGTAGACCTTTCATTCCAAAGCAAAAGTTTGACTTTTAACAGGATTAATAAAGACTGGTGTTTAGCAGACAGGGGCAAGCAGCCCAGGCTGATTCTACTTTGCATTGATAAAGCTGGGGGTGGGGACGTCTAGATTAAGACTTGCCCTGCCGCTATTATGCTCCAAAAACATATCTGTATGCAGGACTAAAGAAGACAGCCCTGTAATCCCATGCAAAAGAACATGATGCATGATTTTTGTGCTTTTAGCATTATGGTCTGCTATGCGCTTTAAATCTTCCCTAAGCCCAACTTGCTTGGCACGGGCCATTACCCCTCCTGGGGTTTCCATGAACCCAGAGATGACTGCCCCAGTGCACAACATCTCCCGCTGCCTCCTGGAAGAGCTGCAGAGCTGGAATGAGCAGTGAGACAGCCACAGCTGCCAGCAGAACAGGGCCCTTTATGATGTCATGGTGCCAGTTTCCAAGGCATCCCACTGTGACCTGCACAGTGTTCCGTGGGATGCAAACTAGCCTCATGCTTTCTTCTGCGGGCAGCCATTTTGTATTTTTCTGCCTCTGGGGGCGGCCATTTTGAAACCCCACTGCCAAGCTTCTATTGCCATGCACAGCAAATGGCGCTTGCAAGCTCCTAAAATCAAGACACCTGCCTTCCAGGAAAATAGATGCCACACATGCTGGGGGTGCTGCCATCACCTTTTAATCTTTTGTGATCTGCATCAACCCCCATTTGCACAACTTCTAACTACTTTGCCATGATCCCTTTAGATGTTGCAAAAACGTGTGGAATTGGAGCAAAATGCTGTAAAAATCAAGCTGGCATAACCTACTTTGACAGGTTCCACTTAGAAGGCTAGTGGAGGGGGGGGGGGGGCACTGGCACAATAGGTTGGATGTAGGGAACTTAAATGTTCTCCATGAAGCAAGTCTTACACCCAGGTAGACACTTCCCCTAGATGTAGACCTTTCATTCCAAAGCAAAAGTTTGACTTTTAACAGGATTAATAAAGACTGGTGTTTAGCAGACAGGGGCAAGCAGCCCAGGCTGATTCTACTTTGCATTGATAAAGCTGGGGGTGGGGACGTCTAGATTAAGACTTGCCCTGCCGCTATTATGCTCCAAAAACATATCTGTATGCAGGACTAAAGAAGACAGCCCTGTAATCCCATGCAAAAGAACATGATGCATGATTTTTGTGCTTTTAGCATTATGGTCTGCTATGCGCTTTAAATCTTCCCTAAGCCCAACTTGCTTGGCACGGGCCATTACCCCTCCTGGGGTTTCCATGAACCCAGAGATGACTGCCCCAGTGCACAACATCTCCCGCTGCCTCCTGGAAGAGCTGCAGAGCTGGAATGAGCAGTGAGACAGCCACAGCTGCCAGCAGAACAGGGCCCTTTATGATGTCATGGTGCCAGTTTCCAAGGCATCCCACTGTGACCTGCACAGTGTTCCGTGGGATGCAAACTAGCCTCATGCTTTCTTCTGCGGGCAGCCATTTTGTATTTTTCTGCCTCTGGGGGCGGCCATTTTGAAACCCCACTGCCAAGCTTCTATTGCCATGCACAGAAAATGGCGCTTGCAAGCTCCTAAAATCAAGACACCTGCCTTCCAGGAAAATAGATGCCACACATGCTGGGGGTGCTGCCATCACCTTTTAATCTTTTGTGATCTGCATCAACCCCCATTTGCACAACTTCTAACTACTTTGCCATGATCCCTTTAGATGTTGCAAAAACGTGTGGAATTGGAGCAAAATGCTGTAAAAATCAAGCTGGCATAACCTACTTTGACAGGTTCCACTTAGAAGGCTAGTGGAGGGGGGGGGGGGCACTGGCACAATAGGTTGGATGTAGGGAACTTAAATGTTCTCCATGAAGCAAGTCTTACACCCAGGTAGACACTTCCCCTAGATGTAGACCTTTCATTCCAAAGCAAAAGTTTGACTTTTAACAGGATTAATAAAGACTGGTGTTTAGCAGACAGGGGCAAGCAGCCCAGGCTGATTCTACTTTGCATTGATAAAGCTGGGGGTGGGGACGTCTAGATTAAGACTTGCCCTGCCGCTATTATGCTCCAAAACATATCTGTATGCAGGACTAAAGAAGACAGCCCTGTAATCCCATGCAAAAGAACATGATGCATGATTTTTGTGCTTTTAGCATTATGGTCTGCTATGCGCTTTAAATCTTCCCTAAGCCCAACTTGCTTGGCACGGGCCATTACCCCTCCTGGGGTTTCCATGAACCCAGAGATGACTGCCCCAGTGCACAACATCTCCCGCTGCCTCCTGGAAGAGCTGCAGAGCTGGAATGAGCAGTGAGACAGCCACAGCTGCCAGCAGAACAGGGCCCTTTATGATGTCATGGTGCCAGTTTCCAAGGCATCCCACTGTGACCTGCACAGTGTTCCGTGGGATGCAAACTAGCCTCATGCTTTCTTCTGCGGGCAGCCATTTTGTATTTTTCTGCCTCTGGGGGCGGCCATTTTGAAACCCCACTGCCAAGCTTCTATTGCCATGCACAGAAAATGGCGCTTGCAAGCTCCTAAAATCAAGACATCTGCCTTCCAGGAAAATAGATGCCACACATGCTGGGGGTGCTGCCATCACCTTTTAATCTTTTGTGATCTGCATCAACCCCCATTTGCACAACTTCTAACTACTTTGCCATGATCCCTTTAGATGTTGCAAAAACGTGTGGAATTGGAGCAAAATGCTGTAAAAATCAAGCTGGCATAACCTACTTTGACAGGTTCCACTTAGAAGGCTAGTGGAGGGGGGGGGGGGCACTGGCACAATAGGTTGGATGTAGGGAACTTAAATGTTCTCCATGAAGCAAGTCTTACACCCAGGTAGACACTTCCCCTAGATGTAGACCTTTCATTCCAAAGCAAAAGTTTGACTTTTAACAGGATTAATAAAGACTGGTGTTTAGCAGACAGGGGCAAGCAGCCCAGGCTGATTCTACTTTGCATTGATAAAGCTGGGGGTGGGGACGTCTAGATTAAGACTTGCCCTGCCGCTATTATGCTCCAAAAACATATCTGTATGCAGGACTAAAGAAGACAGCCCTGTAATCCCATGCAAAAGAACATGATGCATGATTTTTGTGCTTTTAGCATTATGGTCTGCTATGCGCTTTAAATCTTCCCTAAGCCCAACTTGCTTGGCACGGGCCATTACCCCTCCTGGGGTTTCCATGAACCCAGAGATGACTGCCCCAGTGCACAACATCTCCCGCTGCCTCCTGGAAGAGCTGCAGAGCTGGAATGAGCAGTGAGACAGCCACAGCTGCCAGCAGAACAGGGCCCTTTATGATGTCATGGTGCCAGTTTCCAAGGCATCCCACTGTGACCTGCACAGTGTTCCGTGGGATGCAAACTAGCCTCATGCTTTCTTCTGCGGGCAGCCATTTTGTATTTTTCTGCCTCTGGGGGCGGCCATTTTGAAACCCCACTGCCAAGCTTCTATTGCCATGCACAGAAAATGGCGCTTGCAAGCTCCTAAAATCAAGACACCTGCCTTCCAGGAAAATAGATGCCACACATGCTGGGGGTGCTGCCATCACCTTTTAATCTTTTGTGATCTGCATCAACCCCCATTTGCACAACTTCTAACTACTTTGCCATGATCCCTTTAGATGTTGCAAAAACGTGTGGAATTGGAGCAAAATGCTGTAAAAATCAAGCTGGCATAACCTACTTTGACAGGTTCCACTTAGAAGGCTAGTGGAGGGGGGGGGGGGCACTGGCACAATAGGTTGGATGTAGGGAACTTAAATGTTCTCCATGAAGCAAGTCTTACACCCAGGTAGACACTTCCCCTAGATGTAGACCTTTCATTCCAAAGCAAAAGTTTGACTTTTAACAGGATTAATAAAGACTGGTGTTTAGCAGACAGGGGCAAGCAGCCCAGGCTGATTCTACTTTGCATTGATAAAGCTGGGGGTGGGGACGTCTAGATTATGACTTGCCCTGCCGCTATTATGCTCCAAAAACATATCTGTATGCAGGACTAAAGAAGACAGCCCTGTAATCCCATGCAAAAGAACATGATGCATGATTTTTGTGCTTTTAGCATTATGGTCTGCTATGCGCTTTAAATCTTCCCTAAGCCCAACTTGCTTGGCACGGGCCATTACCCCTCCTGGGGTTTCCATGAACCCAGAGATGACTGCCCCAGTGCACAACATCTCCCGCTGCCTCCTGGAAGAGCTGCAGAGCTGGAATGAGCAGTGAGACAGCCACAGCTGCCAGCAGAACAGGGCCCTTTATGATGTCATGGTGCCAGTTTCCAAGGCATCCCACTGTGACCTGCACAGTGTTCCGTGGGATGCAAACTAGCCTCATGCTTTCTTCTGCGGGCAGCCATTTTGTATTTTTCTGCCTCTGGGGGCGGCCATTTTGAAACCCCACTGCCAAGCTTCTATTGCCATGCACAGAAAATGGCGCTTGCAAGCTCCTAAAATCAAGACACCTGCCTTCCAGGAAAATAGATGCCACACATGCTGGGGGTGCTGCCATCACCTTTTAATCTTTTGTGATCTGCATCAACCCCCATTTGCACAACTTCTAACTACTTTGCCATGATCCCTTTAGATGTTGCAAAAACGTGTGGAATTGGAGCAAAATGCTGTAAAAATCAAGCTGGCATAACCTACTTTGACAGGTTCCACTTAGAAGGCTAGTGGAGGGGGGGGGGGGCACTGGCACAATAGGTTGGATGTAGGGAACTTAAATGTTCTCCATGAAGCAAGTCTTACACCCAGGTAGACACTTCCCCTAGATGTAGACCTTTCATTCCAAAGCAAAAGTTTGACTTTTAACAGGATTAATAAAGACTGGTGTTTAGCAGACAGGGGCAAGCAGCCCAGGCTGATTCTACTTTGCATTGATAAAGCTGGGGGTGGGGACGTCTAGATTAAGACTTGCCCTGCCGCTATTATGCTCCAAAAACATATCTGTATGCAGGACTAAAGAAGACAGCCCTGTAATCCCATGCAAAAGAACATGATGCATGATTTTTGTGCTTTTAGCATTATGGTCTGCTATGCGCTTTAAATCTTCCCTAAGCCCAACTTGCTTGGCACGGGCCATTACCCCTCCTGGGGTTTCCATGAACCCAGAGATGACTGCCCCAGTGCACAACATCTCCCGCTGCCTCCTGGAAGAGCTGCAGAGCTGGAATGAGCAGTGAGACAGCCACAGCTGCCAGCAGAACAGGGCCCTTTATGATGTCATGGTGCCAGTTTCCAAGGCATCCCACTGTGACCTGCACAGTGTTCCGTGGGATGCAAACTAGCCTCATGCTTTCTTCTGCGGGCAGCCATTTTGTATTTTTCTGCCTCTGGGGGCGGCCATTTTGAAACCCCACTGCCAAGCTTCTATTGCCATGCACAGAAAATGGCGCTTGCAAGCTCCTAAAATCAAGACACCTGCCTTCCAGGAAAATAGATGCCACACATGCTGGGGGTGCTGCCATCACCTTTTAATCTTTTGTGATCTGCATCAACCCCCATTTGCACAACTTCTAACTACTTTGCCATGATCCCTTTAGATGTTGCAAAAACGTGTGGAATTGGAGCAAAATGCTGTAAAAATCAAGCTGGCATAACCTACTTTGACAGGTTCCACTTAGAAGGCTAGTGGAGGGGGGGGGGGGGCACTGGCACAATAGGTTGGATGTAGGGAACTTAAATGTTCTCCATGAAGCAAGTCTTACACCCAGGTAGACACTTCCCCTAGATGTAGACCTTTCATTCCAAAGCAAAAGTTTGACTTTTAACAGGATTAATAAAGACTGGTGTTTAGCAGACAGGGGCAAGCAGCCCAGGCTGATTCTACTTTGCATTGATAAAGCTGGGGGTGGGGACGTCTGGATTAAGACTTGCCCTGCCGCTATTATGCTCCAAAAACATATCTGTATGCAGGACTAAAGAAGACAGCCCTGTAATCCCATGCAAAAGAACATGATGCATGATTTTTGTGCTTTTAGCATTATGGTCTGCTATGCGCTTTAAATCTTCCCTAAGCCCAACTTGCTTGGCACGGGCCATTACCCCTCCTGGGGTTTCCATGAACCCAGAGATGACTGCCCCAGTGCACAACATCTCCCGCTGCCTCCTGGAAGAGCTGCAGAGCTGGAATGAGCAGTGAGACAGCCACAGCTGCCAGCAGAACAGGGCCCTTTATGATGTCATGGTGCCAGTTTCCAAGGCATCCCACTGTGACCTGCACAGTGTTCCGTGGGATGCAAACTAGCCTCATGCTTTCTTCTGCGGGCAGCCATTTTGTATTTTTCTGCCTCTGGGGGCGGCCATTTTGAAACCCCACTGCCAAGCTTCTATTGCCATGCACAGAAAATGGCGCTTGCAAGCTCCTAAAATCAAGACACCTGCCTTCCAGGAAAATAGATGCCACACATGCTGGGGGTGCTGCCATCACCTTTTAATCTTTTGTGATCTGCATCAACCCCCATTTGCACAACTTCTAACTACTTTGCCATGATCCCTTTAGATGTTGCAAAAATGTGTGGAATTGGAGCAAAATGCTGTAAAAATCAAGCTGGCATAACCTACTTTGACAGGTTCCACTTAGAAGGCTAGTGGAGGGGGGGGGGGGGCACTGGCACAATAGGTTGGATGTAGGGAACTTAAATGTTCTCCATGAAGCAAGTCTTACACCCAGGTAGACACTTCCCCTAGATGTAGACCTTTCATTCCAAAGCAAAAGTTTGACTTTTAACAGGATTAATAAAGACTGGTGTTTAGCAGACAGGGGCAAGCAGCCCAGGCTGATTCTACTTTGCATTGATAAAGCTGGGGGTGGGGACGTCTAGATTAAGACTTGCCCTGCCGCTATTATGCTCCAAAAACATATCTGTATGCAGGACTAAAGAAGACAGCCCTGTAATCCCATGCAAAAGAACATGATGCATGATTTTTGTGCTTTTAGCATTATGGTCTGCTATGCGCTTTAAATCTTCCCTAAGCCCAACTTGCTTGGCACGGGCCATTACCCCTCCTGGGGTTTCCATGAACCCAGAGATGACTGCCCCAGTGCACAACATCTCCCGCTGCCTCCTGGAAGAGCTGCAGAGCTGGAATGAGCAGTGAGACAGCCACAGCTGCCAGCAGAACAGGGCCCTTTATGATGTCATGGTGCCAGTTTCCAAGGCATCCCACTGTGACCTGCACAGTGTTCCGTGGGATGCAAACTAGCCTCATGCTTTCTTCTGCGGGCAGCCATTTTGTATTTTTCTGCCTCTGGGGGCGGCCATTTTGAAACCCCACTGCCAAGCTTCTATTGCCATGCACAGAAAATGGCGCTTGCAAGCTCCTAAAATCAAGACACCTGCCTTCCAGGAAAATAGATGCCACACATGCTGGGGGTGCTGCCATCACCTTTTAATCTTTTGTGATCTGCATCAACCCCCATTTGCACAACTTCTAACTACTTTGCCATGATCCCTTTAGATGTTGCAAAAACGTGTGGAATTGGAGCAAAATGCTGTAAAAATCAAGCTGGCATAACCTACTTTGACAGGTTCCACTTAGAAGGCTAGGGGAGGGGGGGGGGCACTGGCACAATAGGTTGGATGTAGGGAACTTAAATGTTCTCCATGAAGCAAGTCTTACACCCAGGTAGACACTTCCCCTAGATGTAGACCTTTCATTCCAAAGCAAAAGTTTGACTTTTAACAGGATTAATAAAGACTGGTGTTTAGCAGACAGGGGCAAGCAGCCCAGGCTGATTCTACTTTGCATTGATAAAGCTGGGGGTGGGGACGTCTAGATTAAGACTTGCCCTGCCGCTATTATGCTCCAAAAACATATCTGTATGCAGGACTAAAGAAGACAGCCCTGTAATCCCATGCAAAAGAACATGATGCATGATTTTTGTGCTTTTAGCATTATGGTCTGCTATGCGCTTTAAATCTTCCCTAAGCCCAACTTGCTTGGCACGGGCCATTACCCCTCCTGGGGTTTCCATGAACCCAGAGATGACTGCCCCAGTGCACAACATCTCCCGCTGCCTCCTGGAAGAGCTGCAGAGCTGGAATGAGCAGTGAGACAGCCACAGCTGCCAGCAGAACAGGGCCCTTTATGATGTCATGGTGCCAGTTTCCAAGGCATCCCACTGTGACCTGCACAGTGTTCCGTGGGATGCAAACTAGCCTCATGCTTTCTTCTGCGGGCAGCCATTTTGTATTTTTCTGCCTCTGGGGGCGGCCATTTTGAAACCCCACTGCCAAGCTTCTATTGCCATGCACAGAAAATGGCGCTTGCAAGCTCCTAAAATCAAGACACCTGCCTTCCAGGAAAATAGATGCCACACATGCTGGGGGTGCTGCCATCACCTTTTAATCTTTTGTGATCTGCATCAACCCCCATTTGCACAACTTCTAACTACTTTGCCATGATCCCTTTAGATGTTGCAAAAACGTGTGGAATTGGAGCAAAATGCTGTAAAAATCAAGCTGGCATAACCTACTTTGACAGGTTCCACTTAGAAGGCTAGTGGAGGGGGGGGGGGGGGCACTGGCACAATAGGTTGGATGTAGGGAACTTAAATGTTCTCCATGAAGCAAGTCTTACACCCAGGTAGACACTTCCCCTAGATGTAGACCTTTCATTCCAAAGCAAAAGTTTGACTTTTAACAGGATTAATAAAGACTGGTGTTTAGCAGACAGGGGCAAGCAGCCCAGGCTGATTCTACTTTGCATTGATAAAGCTGGGGGTGGGGACGTCTAGATTAAGACTTGCCCTGCCGCTATTATGCTCCAAAAACATATCTGTATGCAGGACTAAAGAAGACAGCCCTGTAATCCCATGCAAAAGAACATGATGCATGATTTTTGTGCTTTTAGCATTATGGTCTGCTATGCGCTTTAAATCTTCCCTAAGCCCAACTTGCTTGGCACGGGCCATTACCCCTCCTGGGGTTTCCATGAACCCAGAGATGACTGCCCCAGTGCACAACATCTCCCGCTGCCTCCTGGAAGAGCTGCAGAGCTGGAATGAGCAGTGAGACAGCCACAGCTGCCAGCAGAACAGGGCCCTTTATGATGTCATGGTGCCAGTTTCCAAGGCATCCCACTGTGACCTGCACAGTGTTCCGTGGGATGCAAACTAGCCTCATGCTTTCTTCTGCGGGCAGCCATTTTGTATTTTTCTGCCTCTGGGGGCGGCCATTTTGAAACCCCACTGCCAAGCTTCTATTGCCATGCACAGAAAATGGCGCTTGCAAGCTCCTAAAATCAAGACACCTGCCTTCCAGGAAAATAGATGCCACACATGCTGGGGGTGCTGCCATCACCTTTTAATCTTTTGTGATCTGCATCAACCCCCATTTGCACAACTTCTAACTACTTTGCCATGATCCCTTTAGATGTTGCAAAAACGTGTGGAATTGGAGCAAAATGCTGTAAAAATCAAGCTGGCATAACCTACTTTGACAGGTTCCACTTAGAAGGCTAGTGGAGGGTGGGGGGGGGGGCACTGGCACAATAGATTGGATGTAGGGAACTTAAATGTTCTCCATGAAGCAAGTGTTACACCCAGGTAGACACTTCCCCTAGATGTAGACCTTTCATTCCAAAGCAAAAGTTTGACTTTTAACAGGATTAATAAAGACTGGTGTTTAGCAGACAGGGGCAAGCAGCCCAGGCTGATTCTACTTTGCATTGATAAAGCTGGGGGTGGGGACGTCTAGATTAAGACTTGCCCTGCCGCTATTATGCTCCAAAAACATATCTGTATGCAGGACTAAAGAAGACAGCCCTGTAATCCCATGCAAAAGAACATGATGCATGATTTTTGTGCTTTTAGCATTATGGTCTGCTATGCGCTTTAAATCTTCCCTAAGCCCAACTTGCTTGGCACGGGCCATTACCCCTCCTGGGGTTTCCATGAACCCAGAGATGACTGCCCCAGTGCACAACATCTCCCGCTGCCTCCTGGAAGAGCTGCAGAGCTGGAATGAGCAGTGAGACAGCCACAGCTGCCAGCAGAACAGGGCCCTTTATGATGTCATGGTGCCAGTTTCCAAGGCATCCCACTGTGACCTGCACAGTGTTCCGTGGGATGCAAACTAGCCTCATGCTTTCTTCTGCGGGCAGCCATTTTGTATTTTTCTGCCTCTGGGGGCGGCCATTTTGAAACCCCACTGCCAAGCTTCTATTGCCATGCACAGAAAATGGCGCTTGCAAGCTCCTAAAATCAAGACACCTGCCTTCCAGGAAAATAGATGCCACACATGCTGGGGGTGCTGCCATCACCTTTTAATCTTTTGTGATCTGCATCAACCCCCATTTGCACAACTTCTAACTACTTTGCCATGATCCCTTTAGATGTTGCAAAAACGTGTGGAATTGGAGCAAAATGCTGTAAAAATCAAGCTGGCATAACCTACTTTGACAGGTTCCACTTAGAAGGCTAGTGGAGGGGGGGGGGGGGCACTGGCACAATAGGTTGGATGTAGGGAACTTAAATGTTCTCCATGAAGCAAGTCTTACACCCAGGTAGACACTTCCCCTAGATGTAGACCTTTCATTCCAAAGCAAAAGTTTGACTTTTAACAGGATTAATAAAGACTGGTGTTTAGCAGACAGGGGCAAGCAGCCCAGGCTGATTCTACTTTGCATTGATAAAGCTGGGGGTGGGGACGTCTAGATTAAGACTTGCCCTGCCGCTATTATGCTCCAAAAACATATCTGTATGCAGGACTAAAGAAGACAGCCCTGTAATCCCATGCAAAAGAACATGATGCATGATTTTTGTGCTTTTAGCATTATGGTCTGCTATGCGCTTTAAATCTTCCCTAAGCCCAACTTGCTTGGCACGGGCCATTACCCCTCCTGGGGTTTCCATGAACCCAGAGATGACTGCCCCAGTGCACAACATCTCCCGCTGCCTCCTGGAAGAGCTGCAGAGCTGGAATGAGCAGTGAGACAGCCACAGCTGCCAGCAGAACAGGGCCCTTTATGATGTCATGGTGCCAGTTTCCAAGGCATCCCACTGTGACCTGCACAGTGTTCCGTGGGATGCAAACTAGCCTCATGCTTTCTTCTGCGGGCAGCCATTTTGTATTTTTCTGCCTCTGGGGGCGGCCATTTTGAAACCCCACTGCCAAGCTTCTATTGCCATGCACAGAAAATGGCGCTTGCAAGCTCCTAAAATCAAGACACCTGCCTTCCAGGAAAATAGATGCCACACATGCTGGGGGTGCTGCCATCACCTTTTAATCTTTTGTGATCTGCATCAACCCCCATTTGCACAACTTCTAACTACTTTGCCATGATCCCTTTAGATGTTGCAAAAACGTGTGGAATTGGAGCAAAATGCTGTAAAAATCAAGCTGGCATAACCTACTTTGACAGGTTCCACTTAGAAGGCTAGTGGAGGGTGGGGGGGGGGGCACTGGCACAATAGGTTGGATGTAGGGAACTTAAATGTTCTCCATGAAGCAAGTCTTACACCCAGGTAGACACTTCCCCTAGATGTAGACCTTTCATTCCAAAGCAAAAGTTTGACTTTTAACAGGATTAATAAAGACTGGTGTTTAGCAGACAGGGGCAAGCAGCCCAGGCTGATTCTACTTTGCATTGATAAAGCTGGGGGTGGGGACGTCTAGATTAAGACTTGCCCTGCCGCTATTATGCTCCAAAAACATATCTGTATGCAGGACTAAAGAAGACAGCCCTGTAATCCCATGCAAAAGAACATGATGCATGATGTTTGTGCTTTTAGCATTATGGTCTGCTATGCGCTTTAAATCTTCCCTAAGCCCAACTTGCTTGGCACGGGCCATTACCCCTCCTGGGGTTTCCATGAACCCAGAGATGACTGCCCCAGTGCACAACATCTCCCGCTGCCTCCTGGAAGAGCTGCAGAGCTGGAATGAGCAGTGAGACAGCCACAGCTGCCAGCAGAACAGGGCCCTTTATGATGTCATGGTGCCAGTTTCCAAGGCATCCCACTGTGACCTGCACAGTGTTCCGTGGGATGCAAACTAGCCTCATGCTTTCTTCTGCGGGCAGCCATTTTGTATTTTTCTGCCTCTGGGGGCGGCCATTTTGAAACCCCACTGCCAAGCTTCTATTGCCATGCACAGAAAATGGCGCTTGCAAGCTCCTAAAATCAAGACACCTGCCTTCCAGGAAAATAGATGCCACACATGCTGGGGGTGCTGCCATCACCTTTTAATCTTTTGTGATCTGCATCAACCCCCATTTGCACAACTTCTAACTACTTTGCCATGATCCCTTTAGATGTTGCAAAAACGTGTGGAATTGGAGCAAAATGCTGTAAAAATCAAGCTGGCATAACCTACTTTGACAGGTTCCACTTAGAAGGCTAGTGGAGGGGGGGGGGGCACTGGCACAATAGGTTGGATGTAGGGAACTTAAATGTTCTCCATGAAGCAAGTCTTACACCCAGGTAGACACTTCCCCTAGATGTAGACCTTTCATTCCAAAGCAAAAGTTTGACTTTTAACAGGATTAATAAAGACTGGTGTTTAGCAGACAGGGGCAAGCAGCCCAGGCTGATTCTACTTTGCATTGATAAAGCTGGGGGTGGGGACGTCTAGATTAAGACTTGCCCTGCCGCTATTATGCTCCAAAAACATATCTGTATGCAGGACTAAAGAAGACAGCCCTGTAATCCCATGCAAAAGAACATGATGCATGATTTTTGTGCTTTTAGCATTATGGTCTGCTATGCGCTTTAAATCTTCCCTAAGCCCAACTTGCTTGGCACGGGCCATTACCCCTCCTGGGGTTTCCATGAACCCAGAGATGACTGCCCCAGTGCACAACATCTCCCGCTGCCTCCTGGAAGAGCTGCAGAGCTGGAATGAGCAGTGAGACAGCCACAGCTGCCAGCAGAACAGGGCCCTTTATGATGTCATGGTGCCAGTTTCCAAGGCATCCCACTGTGACCTGCACAGTGTTCCGTGGGATGCAAACTAGCCTCATGCTTTCTTCTGCGGGCAGCCATTTTGTATTTTTCTGCCTCTGGGGGCGGCCATTTTGAAACCCCACTGCCAAGCTTCTATTGCCATGCACAGAAAATGGCGCTTGCAAGCTCCTAAAATCAAGACACCTGCCTTCCAGGAAAATAGATGCCACACATGCTGGGGGTGCTGCCATCACCTTTTAATCTTTTGTGATCTGCATCAACCCCCATTTGCACAACTTCTAACTACTTTGCCATGATCCCTTTAGATGTTGCAAAAACGTGTGGAATTGGAGCAAAATGCTGTAAAAATCAAGCTGGCATAACCTACTTTGACAGGTTCCACTTAGAAGGCTAGTGGAGGGGGGGGGGGGGGCACTGGCACAATAGGTTGGATGTAGGGAACTTAAATGTTCTCCATGAAGCAAGTCTTACACCCAGGTAGACACTTCCCCTAGATGTAGACCTTTCATTCCAAAGCAAAAGTTTGACTTTTAACAGGATTAATAAAGACTGGTGTTTAGCAGACAGGGGCAAGCAGCCCAGGCTGATTCTACTTTGCATTGATAAAGCTGGGGGTGGGGACGTCTAGATTAAGACTTGCCCTGCCGCTATTATGCTCCAAAAACATATCTGTATGCAGGACTAAAGAAGACAGCCCTGTAATCCCATGCAAAAGAACATGATGCATGATTTTTGTGCTTTTAGCATTATGGTCTGCTATGCGCTTTAAATCTTCCCTAAGCCCAACTTGCTTGGCACGGGCCATTACCCCTCCTGGGGTTTCCATGAACCCAGAGATGACTGCCCCAGTGCACAACATCTCCCGCTGCCTCCTGGAAGAGCTGCAGAGCTGGAATGAGCAGTGAGACAGCCACAGCTGCCAGCAGAACAGGGCCCTTTATGATGTCATGGTGCCAGTTTCCAAGGCATCCCACTGTGACCTGCACAGTGTTCCGTGGGATGCAAACTAGCCTCATGCTTTCTTCTGCGGGCAGCCATTTTGTATTTTTCTGCCTCTGGGGGCGGCCATTTTGAAACCCCACTGCCAAGCTTCTATTGCCATGCACAGAAAATGGCGCTTGCAAGCTCCTAAAATCAAGACACCTGCCTTCCAGGAAAATAGATGCCACACATGCTGGGGGTGCTGCCATCACCTTTTAATCTTTTGTGATCTGCATCAACCCCCATTTGCACAACTTCTAACTACTTTGCCATGATCCCTTTAGATGTTGCAAAAACGTGTGGAATTGGAGCAAAATGCTGTAAAAATCAAGCTGGCATAACCTACTTTGACAGGTTCCACTTAGAAGGCTAGGGGAGGGGGGGGGGGCACTGGCACAATAGGTTGGATGTAGGGAACTTAAATGTTCTCCATGAAGCAAGTCTTACACCCAGGTAGACACTTCCCCTAGATGTAGACCTTTCATTCCAAAGCAAAAGTTTGACTTTTAACAGGATTAATAAAGACTGGTGTTTAGCAGACAGGGGCAAGCAGCCCAGGCTGATTCTACTTTGCATTGATAAAGCTGGGGGTGGGGACGTCTAGATTAAGACTTGCCCTGCCGCTATTATGCTCCAAAAACATATCTGTATGCAGGACTAAAGAAGACAGCCCTGTAATCCCATGCAAAAGAACATGATGCATGATTTTTGTGCTTTTAGCATTATGGTCTGCTATGCGCTTTAAATCTTCCCTAAGCCCAACTTGCTTGGCACGGGCCATTACCCCTCCTGGGGTTTCCATGAACCCAGAGATGACTGCCCCAGTGCACAACATCTCCCGCTGCCTCCTGGAAGAGCTGCAGAGCTGGAATGAGCAGTGAGACAGCCACAGCTGCCAGCAGAACAGGGCCCTTTATGATGTCATGGTGCCAGTTTCCAAGGCATCCCACTGTGACCTGCACAGTGTTCCGTGGGATGCAAACTAGCCTCATGCTTTCTTCTGCGGGCAGCCATTTTGTATTTTTCTGCCTCTGGGGGCGGCCATTTTGAAACCCCACTGCCAAGCTTCTATTGCCATGCACAGAAAATGGCGCTTGCAAGCTCCTAAAATCAAGACACCTGCCTTCCAGGAAAATAGATGCCACACATGCTGGGGGTGCTGCCATCACCTTTTAATCTTTTGTGATCTGCATCAACCCCCATTTGCACAACTTCTAACTACTTTGCCATGATCCCTTTAGATGTTGCAAAAACGTGTGGAATTGGAGCAAAATGCTGTAAAAATCAAGCTGGCATAACCTACTTTGACAGGTTCCACTTAGAAGGCTAGTGGAGGGGGGGGGGCACTGGCACAATAGGTTGGATGTAGGGAACTTAAATGTTCTCCATGAAGCAAGTCTTACACCCAGGTAGACACTTCCCCTAGATGTAGACCTTTCATTCCAAAGCAAAAGTTTGACTTTTAACAGGATTAATAAAGACTGGTGTTTAGCAGACAGGGGCAAGCAGCCCAGGCTGATTCTACTTTGCATTGATAAAGCTGGGGGTGGGGACGTCTAGATTAAGACTTGCCCTGCCGCTATTATGCTCCAAAAACATATCTGTATGCAGGACTAAAGAAGACAGCCCTGTAATCCCATGCAAAAGAACATGATGCATGATTTTTGTGCTTTTAGCATTATGGTCTGCTATGCGCTTTAAATCTTCCCTAAGCCCAACTTGCTTGGCACGGGCCATTACCCCTCCTGGGGTTTCCATGAACCCAGAGATGACTGCCCCAGTGCACAACATCTCCCGCTGCCTCCTGGAAGAGCTGCAGAGCTGGAATGAGCAGTGAGACAGCCACAGCTGCCAGCAGAACAGGGCCCTTTATGATGTCATGGTGTCAGTTTTCAAGGCATCCCACTGTGACCTGCACAGTGTTCCGTGGGATGCAAACTAGCCTCATGCTTTCTTCTGCGGGCAGCCATTTTGTATTTTTCTGCCTCTGGGGGCGGCCATTTTGAAACCCCACTGCCAAGCTTCTATTGCCATGCACAGAAAATGGCGCTTGCAAGCTCCTAAAATCAAGACACCTGCCTTCCAGGAAAATAGATGCCACACATGCTGGGGGTGCTGCCATCACCTTTTAATCTTTTGTGATCTGCATCAACCCCCATTTGCACAACTTCTAACTACTTTGCCATGATCCCTTTAGATGTTGCAAAAACGTGTGGAATTGGAGCAAAATGCTGTAAAAATCAAGCTGGCATAACCTACTTTGACAGGTTCCACTTAGAAGGCTAGTGGAGGGGGGGGGGCACTGGCACAATAGGTTGGATGTAGGGAACTTAAATGTTCTCCATGAAGCAAGTCTTACACCCAGGTAGACACTTCCCCTAGATGTAGACCTTTCATTCCAAAGCAAAAGTTTGACTTTTAACAGGATTAATAAAGACTGGTGTTTAGCAGACAGGGGCAAGCAGCCCAGGCTGATTCTACTTTGCATTGATAAAGCTGGGGGTGGGGACGTCTAGATTAAGACTTGCCCTGCCGCTATTATGCTCCAAAAACATATCTGTATGCAGGACTAAAGAAGACAGCCCTGTAATCCCATGCAAAAGAACATGATGCATGATTTTAGTGCTTTTAGCATTATGGTCTGCTATGCGCTTTAAATCTTCCCTAAGCCCAACTTGCTTGGCACAGGCCATTACCCCTCCTGGGGTTTCCATGAACCCAGAGATGACTGCCCCAGTGCACAACATCTCCCGCTGCCTCCTGGAAGAGCTGCAGAGCTGGAATGAGCAGTGAGACAGCCACAGCTGCCAGCAGAACAGGGCCCTTTATGATGTCATGGTGCCAGTTTCCAAGGCATCCCACTGTGACCTGCACAGTGTTCCGTGGGATGCAAACTAGCCTCATGCTTTCTTCTGCGGGCAGCCATTTTGTATTTTTCTGCCTCTGGGGGCGGCCATTTTGAAACCCCACTGCCAAGCTTCTATTGCCATGCACAGAAAATGGCGTTTGCAAGCTCCTAAAATCAAGACACCTGCCTTCCAGGAAAATAGATGCCACACATGCTGGGGGTGCTGCCATCACCTTTTAATCTTTTGTGATCTGCATCAACCCCCATTTGCACAACTTCTAACTACTTTGCCATGATCCCTTTAGATGTTGCAAAAACGTGTGGAATTGGAGCAAAATGCTGTAAAAATCAAGCTGGCATAACCTACTTTGACAGGTTCCACTTAGAAGGCTAGTGGAGGGGGGGGGGGGCACTGGCACAATAGGTTGGATGTAGGGAACTTAAATGTTCTCCATGAAGCAAGTCTTACACCCAGGTAGACACTTCCCCTAGATGTAGACCTTTCATTCCAAAGCAAAAGTTTGACTTTTAACAGGATTAATAAAGACTGGTGTTTAGCAGACAGGGGCAAGCAGCCCAGGCTGATTCTACTTTGCATTGATAAAGCTGGGGGTGGGGACGTCTAGATTAAGACTTGCCCTGCCGCTATTATGCTCCAAAAACATATCTGTATGCAGGACTAAAGAAGACAGCCCTGTAATCCCATGCAAAAGAACATGATGCATGATTTTTGTGCTTTTAGCATTATGGTCTGCTATGCGCTTTAAATCTTCCCTAAGCCCAACTTGCTTGGCACGGGCCATTACCCCTCCTGGGGTTTCCATGAACCCAGAGATGACTGCCCCAGTGCACAACATCTCCCGCTGCCTCCTGGAAGAGCTGCAGAGCTGGAATGAGCAGTGAGACAGCCACAGCTGCCAGCAGAACAGGGCCCTTTATGATGTCATGGTGCCAGTTTCCAAGGCATCCCACTGTGACCTGCACAGTGTTCCGTGGGATGCAAACTAGCCTCATGCTTTCTTCTGCGGGCAGCCATTTTGTATTTTTCTGCCTCTGGGGGCGGCCATTTTGAAACCCCACTGCCAAGCTTCTATTGCCATGCACAGAAAATGGCGCTTGCAAGCTCCTAAAATCAAGACACCTGCCTTCCAGGAAAATAGATGCCACACATGCTGGGGGTGCTGCCATCACCTTTTAATCTTTTGTGATCTGCATCAACCCCCATTTGCACAACTTCTAACTACTTTGCCATGATCCCTTTAGATGTTGCAAAAACGTGTGGAATTGGAGCAAAATGCTGTAAAAATCAAGCTGGCATAACCTACTTTGACAGGTTCCACTTAGAAGGCTAGTGGAGGGGGGGGGGGGGCACTGGCACAATAGGTTGGATGTAGGGAACTTAAATGTTCTCCATGAAGCAAGTCTTACACCCAGGTAGACACTTCCCCTAGATGTAGACCTTTCATTCCAAAGCAAAAGTTTGACTTTTAACAGGATTAATAAAGACTGGTGTTTAGCAGACAGGGGCAAGCAGCCCAGGCTGATTCTACTTTGCATTGATAAAGCTGGGGGTGGGGACGTCTAGATTAAGACTTGCCCTGCCGCTATTATGCTCCAAAAACATATCTGTATGCAGGACTAAAGAAAACAGCCCTGTAATCCCATGCAAAAGAACATGATGCATGATTTTTGTGCTTTTAGCATTATGGTCTGCTATGCGCTTTAAATCTTCCCTAAGCCCAACTTGCTTGGCACAGGCCATTACCCCTCCTGGGGTTTCCATGAACCCAGAGATGACTGCCCCAGTGCACAACATCTCCCGCTGCCTCCTGGAAGAGCTGCAGAGCTGGAATGAGCAGTGAGACAGCCACAGCTGCCAGCAGAACAGGGCCCTTTATGATGTCATGGTGCCAGTTTCCAAGGCATCCCACTGTGACCTGCACAGTGTTCCGTGGGATGCAAACTAGCCTCATGCTTTCTTCTGCGGGCAGCCATTTTGTATTTTTCTGCCTCTGGGGGCGGCCATTTTGAAACCCCACTGCCAAGCTTCTATTGCCATGCACAGAAAATGGCGCTTGCAAGCTCCTAAAATCAAGACACCTGCCTTCCAGGAAAATAGATGCCACACATGCTGGGGGTGCTGCCATCACCTTTTAATCTTTTGTGATCTGCATCAACCCCCATTTGCACAACTTCTAACTACTTTGCCATGATCCCTTTAGATGTTGCAAAAACGTGTGGAATTGGAGCAAAATGCTGTAAAAATCAAGCTGGCATAACCTACTTTGACAGGTTCCACTTAGAAGGCTAGTGGAGGGGGGGGGGGGGGGGGCACTGGCACAATAGGTTGGATGTAGGGAACTTAAATGTTCTCCATGAAGCAAGTCTTACACCCAGGTAGACACTTCCCCTAGATGTAGACCTTTCATTCCAAAGCAAAAGTTTGACTTTTAACAGGATTAATAAAGACTGGTGTTTAGCAGACAGGGGCAAGCAGCCCAGGCTGATTCTACTTTGCATTGATAAAGCTGGGGGTGGGGACGTCTAGATTAAGACTTGCCCTGCCGCTATTATGCTCCAAAAACATATCTGTATGCAGGACTAAAGAAGACAGCCCTGTAATCCCATGCAAAAGAACATGATGCATGATTTTTGTGCTTTTAGCATTATGGTCTGCTATGCGCTTTAAATCTTCCCTAAGCCCAACTTGCTTGGCACGGGCCATTACCCCTCCTGGGGTTTCCATGAACCCAGAGATGACTGCCCCAGTGCACAACATCTCCCGCTGCCTCCTGGAAGAGCTGCAGAGCTGGAATGAGCAGTGAGACAGCCACAGCTGCCAGCAGAACAGGGCCCTTTATGATGTCATGGTGCCAGTTTCCAAGGCATCCCACTGTGACCTGCACAGTGTTCCGTGGGATGCAAACTAGCCTCATGCTTTCTTCTGCGGGCAGCCATTTTGTATTTTTCTGCCTCTGGGGGCGGCCATTTTGAAACCCCACTGCCAAGCTTCTATTGCCATGCACAGAAAATGGCGCTTGCAAGCTCCTAAAATCAAGACACCTGCCTTCCAGGAAAATAGATGCCACACATGCTGGGGGTGCTGCCATCACCTTTTAATCTTTTGTGATCTGCATCAACCCCCATTTGCACAACTTCTAACTACTTTGCCATGATCCCTTTAGATGTTGCAAAAACGTGTGGAATTGGAGCAAAATGCTGTAAAAATCAAGCTGGCATAACCTACTTTGACAGGTTCCACTTAGAAGGCTAGTGGAGGGGGGGGGGGGGGCACTGGCACAATAGGTTGGATGTAGGGAACTTAAATGTTCTCCATGAAGCAAGTCTTACACCCAGGTAGACACTTCCCCTAGATGTAGACCTTTCATTCCAAAGCAAAAGTTTGACTTTTAACAGGATTAATAAAGACTGGTGTTTAGCAGACAGGGGCAAGCAGCCCAGGCTGATTCTACTTTGCATTGATAAAGCTGGGGGTGGGGACGTCTAGATTAAGACTTGCCCTGCCGCTATTATGCTCCAAAAACATATCTGTATGCAGGACTAAAGAAGACAGCCCTGTAATCCCATGCAAAAGAACATGATGCATGATTTTTGTGCTTTTAGCATTATGGTCTGCTATGCGCTTTAAATCTTCCCTAAGCCCAACTTGCTTGGCACGGGCCATTACCCCTCCTGGGGTTTCCATGAACCCAGAGATGACTGCCCCAGTGCACAACATCTCCCGCTGCCTCCTGGAAGAGCTGCAGAGCTGGAATGAGCAGTGAGACAGCCACAGCTGCCAGCAGAACAGGGCCCTTTATGATGTCATGGTGCCAGTTTCCAAGGCATCCCACTGTGACCTGCACAGTGTTCCGTGGGATGCAAACTAGCCTCATGCTTTCTTCTGCGGGCAGCCATTTTGTATTTTTCTGCCTCTGGGGGCGGCCATTTTGAAACCCCACTGCCAAGCTTCTATTGCCATGCACAGAAAATGGCGCTTGCAAGCTCCTAAAATCAAGACACCTGCCTTCCAGGAAAATAGATGCCACACATGCTGGGGGTGCTGCCATCACCTTTTAATCTTTTGTGATCTGCATCAACCCCCATTTGCACAACTTCTAACTACTTTGCCATGATCCCTTTAGATGTTGCAAAAACGTGTGGAATTGGAGCAAAATGCTGTAAAAATCAAGCTGGCATAACCTACTTTGACAGGTTCCACTTAGAAGGCTAGTGGAGGGTGGGGGGGGGGGGGCACTGGCACAATAGGTTGGATGTAGGGAACTTAAATGTTCTCCATGAAGCAAGTCTTACACCCAGGTAGACACTTCCCCTAGATGTAGACCTTTCATTCCAAAGCAAAAGTTTGACTTTTAACAGGATTAATAAAGACTGGTGTTTAGCAGACAGGGGCAAGCAGCCCAGGCTGATTCTACTTTGCATTGATAAAGCTGGGGGTGGGGACGTCTAGATTAAGACTTGCCCTGCCGCTATTATGCTCCAAAAACATATCTGTATGCAGGACTAAAGAAGACAGCCCTGTAATCCCATGCAAAAGAACATGATGCATGATTTTTGTGCTTTTAGCATTATGGTCTGCTATGCGCTTTAAATCTTCCCTAAGCCCAACTTGCTTGGCACGGGCCATTACCCCTCCTGGGGTTTCCATGAACCCAGAGATGACTGCCCCAGTGCACAACATCTCCCGCTGCCTCCTGGAAGAGCTGCAGAGCTGGAATGAGCAGTGAGACAGCCACAGCTGCCAGCAGAACAGGGCCCTTTATGATGTCATGGTGCCAGTTTCCAAGGCATCCCACTGTGACCTGCACAGTGTTCCGTGGGATGCAAACTAGCCTCATGCTTTCTTCTGCGGGCAGCCATTTTGTATTTTTCTGCCTCTGGGGGCGGCCATTTTGAAACCCCACTGCCAAGCTTCTATTGCCATGCACAGAAAATGGCGCTTGCAAGCTCCTAAAATCAAGACACCTGCCTTCCAGGAAAATAGATGCCACACATGCTGGGGGTGCTGCCATCACCTTTTAATCTTTTGTGATCTGCATCAACCCCCATTTGCACAACTTCTAACTACTTTGCCATGATCCCTTTAGATGTTGCAAAAACGTGTGGAATTGGAGCAAAATGCTGTAAAAATCAAGCTGGCATAACCTACTTTGACAGGTTCCACTTAGAAGGCTAGTGGAGGGGGGGGGGGGGGGGCACTGGCACAATAGGTTGGATGTAGGGAACTTAAATGTTCTCCATGAAGCAAGTCTTACACCCAGGTAGACACTTCCCCTAGATGTAGACCTTTCATTCCAAAGCAAAAGTTTGACTTTTAACAGGATTAATAAAGACTGGTGTTTAGCAGACAGGGGCAAGCAGCCCAGGCTGATTCTACTTTGCATTGATAAAGCTGGGGGTGGGGACGTCTAGATTAAGACTTGCCCTGCCGCTATTATGCTCCAAAAACATATCTGTATGCAGGACTAAAGAAGACAGCCCTGTAATCCCATGCAAAAGAACATGATGCATGATTTTTGTGCTTTTAGCATTATGGTCTGCTATGCGCTTTAAATCTTCCCTAAGCCCAACTTGCTTGGCACGGGCCATTACCCCTCCTGGGGTTTCCATGAACCCAGAGATGACTGCCCCAGTGCACAACATCTCCCGCTGCCTCCTGGAAGAGCTGCAGAGCTGGAATGAGCAGTGAGACAGCCACAGCTGCCAGCAGAACAGGGCCCTTTATGATGTCATGGTGCCAGTTTCCAAGGCATCCCACTGTGACCTGCACAGTGTTCCGTGGGATGCAAACTAGCCTCATGCTTTCTTCTGCGGGCAGCCATTTTGTATTTTTCTGCCTCTGGGGGCGGCCATTTTGAAACCCCACTGCCAAGCTTCTATTGCCATGCACAGAAAATGGCGCTTGCAAGCTCCTAAAATCAAGACACCTGCCTTCCAGGAAAATAGATGCCACACATGCTGGGGGTGCTGCCATCACCTTTTAATCTTTTGTGATCTGCATCAACCCCCATTTGCACAACTTCTAACTACTTTGCCATGATCCCTTTAGATGTTGCAAAAACGTGTGGAATTGGAGCAAAATGCTGTAAAAATCAAGCTGGCATAACCTACTTTGACAGGTTCCACTTAGAAGGCTAGTGGAGGGGGGGGGGGGCACTGGCACAATAGGTTGGATGTAGGGAACTTAAATGTTCTCCATGAAGCAAGTCTTACACCCAGGTAGACACTTCCCCTAGATGTAGACCTTTCATTCCAAAGCAAAAGTTTGACTTTTAACAGGATTAATAAAGACTGGTGTTTAGCAGACAGGGGCAAGCAGCCCAGGCTGATTCTACTTTGCATTGATAAAGCTGGGGGTGGGGACGTCTAGATTAAGACTTGCCCTGCCGCTATTATGCTCCAAAAACATATCTGTATGCAGGACTAAAGAAGACAGCCCTGTAATCCCATGCAAAAGAACATGATGCATGATTTTTGTGCTTTTAGCATTATGGTCTGCTATGCGCTTTAAATCTTCCCTAAGCCCAACTTGCTTGGCACGGGCCATTACCCCTCCTGGGGTTTCCATGAACCCAGAGATGACTGCCCCAGTGCACAACATCTCCCGCTGCCTCCTGGAAGAGCTGCAGAGCTGGAATGAGCAGTGAGACAGCCACAGCTGCCAGCAGAACAGGGCCCTTTATGATGTCATGGTGCCAGTTTCCAAGGCATCCCACTGTGACCTGCACAGTGTTCCGTGGGATGCAAACTAGCCTCATGCTTTCTTCTGCGGGCAGCCATTTTGTATTTTTCTGCCTCTGGGGGCGGCCATTTTGAAACCCCACTGCCAAGCTTCTATTGCCATGCACAGAAAATGGCGCTTGCAAGCTCCTAAAATCAAGACACCTGCCTTCCAGGAAAATAGATGCCACACATGCTGGGGGTGCTGCCATCACCTTTTAATCTTTTGTGATCTGCATCAACCCCCATTTGCACAACTTCTAACTACTTTGCCATGATCCCTTTAGATGTTGCAAAAACGTGTGGAATTGGAGCAAAATGCTGTAAAAATCAAGCTGGCATAACCTACTTTGACAGGTTCCACTTAGAAGGCTAGTGGAGGGTGGGGGGGGGGGGCACTGGCACAATAGGTTGGATGTAGGGAACTTAAATGTTCTCCATGAAGCAAGTCTTACACCCAGGTAGACACTTCCCCTAGATGTAGACCTTTCATTCCAAAGCAAAAGTTTGACTTTTAACAGGATTAATAAAGACTGGTGTTTAGCAGACAGGGGCAAGCAGCCCAGGCTGATTCTACTTTGCATTGATAAAGCTGGGGGTGGGGACGTCTAGATTAAGACTTGCCCTGCCGCTATTATGCTCCAAAAACATATCTGTATGCAGGACTAAAGAAGACAGCCCTGTAATCCCATGCAAAAGAACATGATGCATGATTTTTGTGCTTTTAGCATTATGGTCTGCTATGCGCTTTAAATCTTCCCTAAGCCCAACTTGCTTGGCACGGGCCATTACCCCTCCTGGGGTTTCCATGAACCCAGAGATGACTGCCCCAGTGCACAACATCTCCCGCTGCCTCCTGGAAGAGCTGCAGAGCTGGAATGAGCAGTGAGACAGCCACAGCTGCCAGCAGAACAGGGCCCTTTATGATGTCATGGTGCCAGTTTCCAAGGCATCCCACTGTGACCTGCACAGTGTTCCGTGGGATGCAAACTAGCCTCATGCTTTCTTCTGCGGGCAGCCATTTTGTATTTTTCTGCCTCTGGGGGCGGCCATTTTGAAACCCCACTGCCAAGCTTCTATTGCCATGCACAGAAAATGGCGCTTGCAAGCTCCTAAAATCAAGACACCTGCCTTCCAGGAAAATAGATGCCACACATGCTGGGGGTGCTGCCATCACCTTTTAATCTTTTGTGATCTGCATCAACCCCCATTTGCACAACTTCTAACTACTTTGCCATGATCCCTTTAGATGTTGCAAAAACGTGT
This sequence comes from Engystomops pustulosus, assembly GCF_040894005.1. Classification (NCBI taxonomy): domain Eukaryota; kingdom Metazoa; phylum Chordata; class Amphibia; order Anura; family Leptodactylidae; genus Engystomops; species Engystomops pustulosus. The sequence goes on from NC_092413.1 coordinate 51,038,771, forward strand.
GGAATTGGAGCAAAATGCTGTAAAAATCAAGCTGGCATAACCTACTTTGACAGGTTCCACTTAGAAGGCTAGTGGAGGGGGGGGGGGGGCACTGGCACAATAGGTTGGATGTAGGGAACTTAAATGTTCTCCATGAAGCAAGTCTTACACCCAGGTAGACACTTCCCCTAGATGTAGACCTTTCATTCCAAAGCAAAAGTTTGACTTTTAACAGGATTAATAAAGACTGGTGTTTAGCAGACAGGGGCAAGCAGCCCAGGCTGATTCTACTTTGCATTGATAAAGCTGGGGGTGGGGACGTCTAGATTAAGACTTGCCCTGCCGCTATTATGCTCCAAAAACATATCTGTATGCAGGACTAAAGAAGACAGCCCTGTAATCCCATGCAAAAGAACATGATGCATGATTTTTGTGCTTTTAGCATTATGGTCTGCTATGCGCTTTAAATCTTCCCTAAGCCCAACTTGCTTGGCACGGGCCATTACCCCTCCTGGGGTTTCCATGAACCCAGAGATGACTGCCCCAGTGCACAACATCTCCCGCTGCCTCCTGGAAGAGCTGCAGAGCTGGAATGAGCAGTGAGACAGCCACAGCTGCCAGCAGAACAGGGCCCTTTATGATGTCATGGTGCCAGTTTCCAAGGCATCCCACTGTGACCTGCACAGTGTTCCGTGGGATGCAAACTAGCCTCATGCTTTCTTCTGCGGGCAGCCATTTTGTATTTTTCTGCCTCTGGGGGCGGCCATTTTGAAACCCCACTGCCAAGCTTCTATTGCCATGCACAGAAAATGGCGCTTGCAAGCTCCTAAAATCAAGACACCTGCCTTCCAGGAAAATAGATGCCACACATGCTGGGGGTGCTGCCATCACCTTTTAATCTTTTGTGATCTGCATCAACCCCCATTTGCACAACTTCTAACTACTTTGCCATGATCCCTTTAGATGTTGCAAAAACGTGTGGAATTGGAGCAAAATGCTGTAAAAATCAAGCTGGCATAACCTACTTTGACAGGTTCCACTTAGAAGGCTAGTGGAGGGGGGGGGGGGGGCACTGGCACAATAGGTTGGATGTAGGGAACTTAAATGTTCTCCATGAAGCAAGTCTTACACCCAGGTAGACACTTCCCCTAGATGTAGACCTTTCATTCCAAAGCAAAAGTTTGACTTTTAACAGGATTAATAAAGACTGGTGTTTAGCAGACAGGGGCAAGCAGCCCAGGCTGATTCTACTTTGCATTGATAAAGCTGGGGGTGAGGACGTCTAGATTAAGACTTGCCCTGCCGCTATTATGCTCCAAAAACATATCTGTATGCAGGACTAAAGAAGACAGCCCTGTAATCCCATGCAAAAGAACATGATGCATGATTTTTGTGCTTTTAGCATTATGGTCTGCTATGCGCTTTAAATCTTCCCTAAGCCCAACTTGCTTGGCACGGGCCATTACCCCTCCTGGGGTTTCCATGAACCCAGAGATGACTGCCCCAGTGCACAACATCTCCCGCTGCCTCCTGGAAGAGCTGCAGAGCTGGAATGAGCAGTGAGACAGCCATAGCTGCCAGCAGAACAGGGCCCTTTATGATGTCATGGTGCCAGTTTTCAAGGCATCCCACTGTGACCTGCACAGTGTTCCGTGGGATGCAAACTAGCCTCATGCTTTCTTCTGCGGGCAGCCATTTTGTATTTTTCTGCCTCTGGGGGCGGCCATTTTGAAACCCCACTGCCAAGCTTCTATTGCCATGCACAGAAAATGGCGCTTGCAAGCTCCTAAAATCAAGACACCTGCCTTCCAGGAAAATAGATGCCACACATGCTGGGGGTGCTGCCATCACCTTTTAATCTTTTGTGATCTGCATCAACCCCCATTTGCACAACTTCTAACTACTTTGCCATGATCCCTTTAGATGTTGCAAAAACGTGTGGAATTGGAGCAAAATGCTGTAAAAATCAAGCTGGCATAACCTACTTTGACAGGTTCCACTTAGAAGGCTAGTGGAGGGGGGGGGCACTGGCACAATAGGTTGGATGTAGGGAACTTAAATGTTCTCCATGAAGCAAGTCTTACACCCAGGTAGACACTTCCCCTAGATGTAGACCTTTCATTCCAAAGCAAAAGTTTGACTTTTAACAGGATTAATAAAGACTGGTGTTTAGCAGACAGGGGCAAGCAGCCCAGGCTGATTCTACTTTGCATTGATAAAGCTGGGGGTGGGGACGTCTAGATTAAGACTTGCCCTGCCGCTATTATGCTCCAAAAACATATCTGTATGCAGGACTAAAGAAGACAGCCCTGTAATCCCATGCAAAAGAACATGATGCATGATTTTTGTGCTTTTAGCATTATGGTCTGCTATGCGCTTTAAATCTTCCCTAAGCCCAACTTGCTTGGCACGGGCCATTACCCCTCCTGGGGTTTCCATGAACCCAGAGATGACTGCCCCAGTGCACAACATCTCCCGCTGCCTCCTGGAAGAGCTGCAGAGCTGGAATGAGCAGTGAGACAGCCACAGCTGCCAGCAGAACAGGGCCCTTTATGATGTCATGGTGCCAGTTTCCAAGGCATCCCACTGTGACCTGCACAGTGTTCCGTGGGATGCAAACTAGCCTCATGCTTTCTTCTGCGGGCAGCCATTTTGTATTTTTCTGCCTCTGGGGGCGGCCATTTTGAAACCCCACTGCCAAGCTTCTATTGCCATGCACAGAAAATGGCGCTTGCAAGCTCCTAAAATCAAGACACCTGCCTTCCAGGAAAATAGATGCCACACATGCTGGGGGTGCTGCCATCACCTTTTAATCTTTTGTGATCTGCATCAACCCCCATTTGCACAACTTCTAACTACTTTGCCATGATCCCTTTAGATGTTGCAAAAACGTGTGGAATTGGAGCAAAATGCTGTAAAAATCAAGCTGGCATAACCTACTTTGACAGGTTCCACTTAGAAGGCTAGGGGAGGGGCACTGGCACAATAGGTTGGATGTAGGGAACTTAAATGTTCTCCATGAAGCAAGTCTTACACCCAGGTAGACACTTCCCCTAGATGTAGACCTTTCATTCCAAAGCAAAAGTTTGACTTTTAACAGGATTAATAAAGACTGGTGTTTAGCAGACAGGGGCAAGCAGCCCAGGCTGATTCTACTTTGCATTGATAAAGCTGGGGGTGGGGACGTCTAGATTAAGACTTGCCCTGCCGCTATTATGCTCCAAAAACATATCTGTATGCAGGACTAAAGAAGACAGCCCTGTAATCCCATGCAAAAGAACATGATGCATGATTTTTGTGCTTTTAGCATTATGGTCTGCTATGCGCTTTAAATCTTCCCTAAGCCCAACTTGCTTGGCACGGGCCATTACCCCTCCTGGGGTTTCCATGAACCCAGAGATGACTGCCCCAGTGCACAACATCTCCCGCTGCCTCCTGGAAGAGCTGCAGAGCTGGAATGAGCAGTGAGACAGCCACAGCTGCCAGCAGAACAGGGCCCTTTATGATGTCATGGTGCCAGTTTCCAAGGCATCCCGCTGTGACCTGCACAGTGTTCCGTGGGATGCAAACTAGCCTCATGCTTTCTTCTGCGGGCAGCCATTTTGTATTTTTCTGCCTCTGGGGGCGGCCATTTTGAAACCCCACTGCCAAGCTTCTATTGCCATGCACAGAAAATGGCGCTTGCAAGCTCCTAAAATCAAGACACCTGCCTTCCAGGAAAATAGATGCCACACATGCTGGGGGTGCTGCCATCACCTTTTAATCTTTTGTGATCTGCATCAACCCCCATTTGCACAACTTCTAACTACTTTGCCATGATCCCTTTAGATGTTGCAAAAACGTGTGGAGTTGGAGCAAAATGCTGTAAAAATCAAGCTGGCATAACCTACTTTGACAGGTTCCACTTAGAAGGCTAGGGGAGGGGGGGGGGGGGGGGCACTGGCACAATAGGTTGGATGTAGGGAACTTAAATGTTCTCCATGAAGCAAGTCTTACACCCAGGTAGACACTTCCCCTAGATGTAGACCTTTCATTCCAAAGCAAAAGTTTGACTTTTAACAGGATTAATAAAGACTGGTGTTTAGCAGACAGGGGCAAGCAGCCCAGGCTGATTCTACTTTGCATTGATAAAGCTGGGGGTGGGGACGTCTAGATTAAGACTTGCCCTGCCGCTATTATGCTCCAAAAACATATCTGTATGCAGGACTAAAGAAGACAGCCCTGTAATCCCATGCAAAAGAACATGATGCATGATTTTTGTGCTTTTAGCATTATGGTCTGCTATGCGCTTTAAATCTTCCCTACGCCCAACTTGCTTGGCACGGGCCATTACCCCTCCTGGGGTTTCCATGAACCCAGAGATGACTGCCCCAGTGCACAACATCTCCCGCTGCCTCCTGGAAGAGCTGCAGAGCTGGAATGAGCAGTGAGACAGCCATAGCTGCCAGCAGAACAGGGCCCTTTATGATGTCATGGTGCCAGTTTTCAAGGCATCCCACTGTGACCTGCACAGTGTTCCGTGGGATGCAAACTAGCCTCATGCTTTCTTCTGCGGGCAGCCATTTTGTATTTTTCTGCCTCTGGGGGCGGCCATTTTGAAACCCCACTGCCAAGCTTCTATTGCCATGCACAGAAAATGGCGCTTGCAAGCTCCTAAAATCAAGACACCTGCCTTCCAGGAAAATAGATGCCACACATGCTGGGGGTGCTGCCATCACCTTTTAATCTTTTGTGATCTGCATCAACCCCCATTTGCACAACTTCTAACTACTTTGCCATGATCCCTTTAGATGTTGCAAAAACGTGTGGAATTGGAGCAAAATGCTGTAAAAATCAAGCTGGCATAACCTACTTTGACAGGTTCCACTTAGAAGGCTAGTGGAGGGGGGGGGGGGCACTGGCACAATAGGTTGGATGTAGGGAACTTAAATGTTCTCCATGAAGCAAGTCTTACACCCAGGTAGACACTTCCCCTAGATGTAGACCTTTCATTCCAAAGCAAAAGTTTGACTTTTAACAGGATTAATAAAGACTGGTGTTTAGCAGACAGGGGCAAGCAGCCCAGGCTGATTCTACTTTGCATTGATAAAGCTGGGGGTGGGGACGTCTAGATTAAGACTTGCCCTGCCGCTATTATGCTCCAAAAACATATCTGTATGCAGGACTAAAGAAGACAGCCCTGTAATCCCATGCAAAAGAACATGATGCATGATTTTTGTGCTTTTAGCATTATGGTCTGCTATGCGCTTTAAATCTTCCCTAAGCCCAACTTGCTTGGCACGGGCCATTACCCCTCCTGGGGTTTCCATGAACCCAGAGATGACTGCCCCAGTGCACAACATCTCCCGCTGCCTCCTGGAAGAGCTGCAGAGCTGGAATGAGCAGTGAGACAGCCACAGCTGCCAGCAGAACAGGGCCCTTTATGATGTCATGGTGCCAGTTTCCAAGGCATCCCACTGTGACCTGCACAGTGTTCCGTGGGATGCAAACTAGCCTCATGCTTTCTTCTGCGGGCAGCCATTTTGTATTTTTCTGCCTCTGGGGGCGGCCATTTTGAAACCCCACTGCCAAGCTTCTATTGCCATGCACAGAAAATGGCGCTTGCAAGCTCCTAAAATCAAGACACCTGCCTTCCAGGAAAATAGATGCCACACATGCTGGGGGTGCTGCCATCACCTTTTAATCTTTTGTGATCTGCATCAACCCCCATTTGCACAACTTCTAACTACTTTGCCATGATCCCTTTAGATGTTGCAAAAACGTGTGGAATATGCTGTAAAAATCAAGCTGGCATAACCTACTTTGACAGGTTCCACTTAGAAGGCTAGGGGAGGGGGGGGGGGGGCACTGGCACAATAGGTTGGATGTAGGGAACTTAAATGTTCTCCATGAAGCAAGTCTTACACCCAGGTAGACACTTCCCCTAGATGTAGACCTTTCATTCCAAAGCAAAAGTTTGACTTTTAACAGGATTAATAAAGACTGGTGTTTAGCAGACAGGGGCAAGCAGCCCAGGCTGATTCTACTTTGCATTGATAAAGCTGGGGGTGGGGACGTCTAGATTAAGACTTGCCCTGCCGCTATTATGCTCCAAAAACATATCTGTATGCAGGACTAAAGAAGACAGCCCTGTAATCCCATGCAAAAGAACATGATGCATGATTTTTGTGCTTTTAGCATTATGGTCTGCTATGCGCTTTAAATCTTCCCTACGCCCAACTTGCTTGGCACGGGCCATTACCCCTCCTGGGGTTTCCATGAACCCAGAGATGACTGCCCCAGTGCACAACATCTCCCGCTGCCTCCTGGAAGAGCTGCAGAGCTGGAATGAGCAGTGAGACAGCCATAGCTGCCAGCAGAACAGGGCCCTTTATGATGTCATGGTGCCAGTTTTCAAGGCATCCCACTGTGACCTGCACAGTGTTCCGTGGGATGCAAACTAGCCTCATGCTTTCTTCTGCGGGCAGCCATTTTGTATTTTTCTGCCTCTGGGGGCGGCCATTTTGAAACCCCACTGCCAAGCTTCTATTGCCATGCACAGAAAATGGCGCTTGCAAGCTCCTAAAATCAAGACACCTGCCTTCCAGGAAAATAGATGCCACACATGCTGGGGGTGCTGCCATCACCTTTTAATCTTTTGTGATCTGCATCAACCCCCATTTGCACAACTTCTAACTACTTTGCCATGATCCCTTTAGATGTTGCAAAAACGTGTGGAATTGGAGCAAAATGCTGTAAAAATCAAGCTGGCATAACCTACTTTGACAGGTTCCACTTAGAAGGCTAGTGGAGGGGGGGGGGGGCACTGGCACAATAGGTTGGATGTAGGGAACTTAAATGTTCTCCATGAAGCAAGTCTTACACCCAGGTAGACACTTCCCCTAGATGTAGACCTTTCATTCCAAAGCAAAAGTTTGACTTTTAACAGGATTAATAAAGACTGGTGTTTAGCAGACAGGGGCAAGCAGCCCAGGCTGATTCTACTTTGCATTGATAAAGCTGGGGGTGGGGACGTCTAGATTAAGACTTGCCCTGCCGCTATTATGCTCCAAAAACATATCTGTATGCAGGACTAAAGAAGACAGCCCTGTAATCCCATGCAAAAGAACATGATGCATGATTTTTGTGCTTTTAGCATTATGGTCTGCTATGCGCTTTAAATCTTCCCTAAGCCCAACTTGCTTGGCACGGGCCATTACCCCTCCTGGGGTTTCCATGAACCCAGAGATGACTGCCCCAGTGCACAACATCTCCCGCTGCCTCCTGGAAGAGCTGCAGAGCTGGAATGAGCAGTGAGACAGCCACAGCTGCCAGCAGAACAGGGCCCTTTATGATGTCATGGTGCCAGTTTCCAAGGCATCCCACTGTGACCTGCACAGTGTTCCGTGGGATGCAAACTAGCCTCATGCTTTCTTCTGCGGGCAGCCATTTTGTATTTTTCTGCCTCTGGGGGCGGCCATTTTGAAACCCCACTGCCAAGCTTCTATTGCCATGCACAGAAAATGGCGCTTGCAAGCTCCTAAAATCAAGACACCTGCCTTCCAGGAAAATAGATGCCACACATGCTGGGGGTGCTGCCATCACCTTTTAATCTTTTGTGATCTGCATCAACCCCCATTTGCACAACTTCTAACTACTTTGCCATGATCCCTTTAGATGTTGCAAAAACGTGTGGAATTGGAGCAAAATGCTGTAAAAATCAAGCTGGCATAACCTACTTTGACAGGTTCCACTTAGAAGGCTAGGGGAGGGGCACTGGCACAATAGGTTGGATGTAGGGAACTTAAATGTTCTCCATGAAGCAAGTCTTACACCCAGGTAGACACTTCCCCTAGATGTAGACCTTTCATTCCAAAGCAAAAGTTTGACTTTTAACAGGATTAATAAAGACTGGTGTTTAGCAGACAGGGGCAAGCAGCCCAGGCTGATTCTACTTTGCATTGATAAAGCTGGGGGTGGGGACGTCTAGAATAAGACTTGCCCTGCCGCTATTATGCTCCAAAAACATATCTGTATGCAGGACTAAAGAAGACAGCCCTGTAATCCCATGCAAAAGAACATGATGCATGATTTTTGTGCTTTTAGCATTATGGTCTGCTATGCGCTTTAAATCTTCCCTAAGCCCAACTTGCTTGGCACGGGCCATTACCCCTCCTGGGGTTTCCATGAACCCAGAGATGACTGCCCCAGTGCACAACATCTCCCGCTGCCTCCTGGAAGAGCTGCAGAGCTGGAATGAGCAGTGAGACAGCCACAGCTGCCAGCAGAACAGGGCCCTTTATGATGTCATGGTGCCAGTTTCCAAGGCATCCCACTGTGACCTGCACAGTGTTCCGTGGGATGCAAACTAGCCTCATGCTTTCTTCTGCGGGCAGCCATTTTGTATTTTTCTGCCTCTGGGGGCGGCCATTTTGAAACCCCACTGCCAAGCTTCTATTGCCATGCACAGAAAATGGCGCTTGCAAGCTCCTAAAATCAAGACACCTGCCTTCCAGGAAAATAGATGCCACACATGCTGGGGGTGCTGCCATCACCTTTTAATCTTTTGTGATCTGCATCAACCCCCATTTGCACAACTTCTAACTACTTTGCCATGATCCCTTTAGATGTTGCAAAAACGTGTGGAATTGGAGCAAAATGCTGTAAAAATCAAGCTGGCATAACCTACTTTGACAGGTTCCACTTAGAAGGCTAGTGGAGGGGGGGGGGGGCACTGGCACAATAGGTTGGATGTAGGGAACTTAAATGTTCTCCATGAAGCAAGTCTTACACCCAGGTAGACACTTCCCCTAGATGTAGACCTTTCATTCCAAAGCAAAAGTTTGACTTTTAACAGGATTAATAAAGACTGGTGTTTAGCAGACAGGGGCAAGCAGCCCAGGCTGATTCTACTTTGCATTGATAAAGCTGGGGGTGAGGACGTCTAGATTAAGACTTGCCCTGCCGCTATTATGCTCCAAAAACATATCTGTATGCAGGACTAAAGAAGACAGCCCTGTAATCCCATGCAAAAGAACATGATGCATGATTTTTGTGCTTTTAGCATTATGGTCTGCTATGCGCTTTAAATCTTCCCTAAGCCCAACTTGCTTGGCACGGGCCATTACCCCTCCTGGGGTTTCCATGAACCCAGAGATGACTGCCCCAGTGCACAACATCTCCCGCTGCCTCCTGGAAGAGCTGCAGAGCTGGAATGAGCAGTGAGACAGCCATAGCTGCCAGCAGAACAGGGCCCTTTATGATGTCATGGTGCCAGTTTTCAAGGCATCCCACTGTGACCTGCACAGTGTTCCGTGGGATGCAAACTAGCCTCATGCTTTCTTCTGCGGGCAGCCATTTTGTATTTTTCTGCCTCTGGGGGCGGCCATTTTGAAACCCCACTGCCAAGCTTCTATTGCCATGCACAGAAAATGGCGCTTGCAAGCTCCTAAAATCAAGACACCTGCCTTCCAGGAAAATAGATGCCACACATGCTGGGGGTGCTGCCATCACCTTTTAATCTTTTGTGATCTGCATCAACCCCCATTTGCACAACTTCTAACTACTTTGCCATGATCCCTTTAGATGTTGCAAAAACGTGTGGAATTGGAGCAAAATGCTGTAAAAATCAAGCTGGCATAACCTACTTTGACAGGTTCCACTTAGAAGGCTAGTGGAGGGGGGGGGGGGGCACTGGCACAATAGGTTGGATGTAGGGAACTTAAATGTTCTCCATGAAGCAAGTCTTACACCCAGGTAGACACTTCCCCTAGATGTAGACCTTTCATTCCAAAGCAAAAGTTTGACTTTTAACAGGATTAATAAAGACTGGTGTTTAGCAGACAGGGGCAAGCAGCCCAGGCTGATTCTACTTTGCATTGATAAAGCTGGGGTTGGGGACGTCTAGATTAAGACTTGCCCTGCCGCTATTATGCTCCAAAAACATATCTGTATGCAGGACTAAAGAAGACAGCCCTGTAATCCCATGCAAAAGAACATGATGCATGATTTTTGTGCTTTTAGCATTATGGTCTGCTATGCGCTTTAAATCTTCCCTAAGCCCAACTTGCTTGGCACGGGCCATTACCCCTCCTGGGGTTTCCATGAACCCAGAGATGACTGCCCCAGTGCACAACATCTCCCGCTGCCTCCTGGAAGAGCTGCAGAGCTGGAATGAGCAGTGAGACAGCCACAGCTGCCAGCAGAACAGGGCCCTTTATGATGTCATGGTGCCAGTTTCCAAGGCATCCCACTGTGACCTGCACAGTGTTCCGTGGGATGCAAACTAGCCTCATGCTTTCTTCTGCGGGCAGCCATTTTGTATTTTTCTGCCTCTGGGGGCGGCCATTTTGAAACCCCACTGCCAAGCTTCTATTGCCATGCACAGAAAATGGCGCTTGCAAGCTCCTAAAATCAAGACACCTGCCTTCCAGGAAAATAGATGCCACACATGCTGGGGGTGCTGCCATCACCTTTTAATCTTTTGTGATCTGCATCAACCCCCATTTGCACAACTTCTAACTACTTTGCCATGATCCCTTTAGATGTTGCAAAAACGTGTGGAATTGGAGCAAAATGCTGTAAAAATCAAGCTGGCATAACCTACTTTGACAGGTTCCACTTAGAAGGCTAGGGGAGGGGCACTGGCACAATAGGTTGGATGTAGGGAACTTAAATGTTCTCCATGAAGCAAGTCTTACACCCAGGTAGACACTTCCCCTAGATGTAGACCTTTCATTCCAAAGCAAAAGTTTGACTTTTAACAGGATTAATAAAGACTGGTGTTTAGCAGACAGGGGCAAGCAGCCCAGGCTGATTCTACTTTGCATTGATAAAGCTGGGGGTGGGGACGTCTAGATTAAGACTTGCCCTGCCGCTATTATGCTCCAAAAACATATCTGTATGCAGGACTAAAGAAGACAGCCCTGTAATCCCATGCAAAAGAACATGATGCATGATTTTTGTGCTTTTAGCATTATGTTCTGCTATGCGCTTTAAATCTTCCCTAAGCCCAACTTGCTTGGCACGGGCCATTACCCCTCCTGGGGTTTCCATGAACCCAGAGATGACTGCCCCAGTGCACAACATCTCCCGCTGCCTCCTGGAAGAGCTGCAGAGCTGGAATGAGCAGTGAGACAGCCACAGCTGCCAGCAGAACAGGGCCCTTTATGATGTCATGGTGCCAGTTTCCAAGGCATCCCACTGTGACCTGCACAGTGTTCCGTGGGATGCAAACTAGCCTCATGCTTTCTTCTGCGGGCAGCCATTTTGTATTTTTCTGCCTCTGGGGGCGGCCATTTTGAAACCCCACTGCCAAGCTTCTATTGCCATGCACAGAAAATGGCGCTTGCAAGCTCCTAAAATCAAGACACCTGCCTTCCAGGAAAATAGATGCCACACATGCTGGGGGTGCTGCCATCACCTTTTAATCTTTTGTGATCTGCATCAACCCCCATTTGCACAACTTCTAACTACTTTGCCATGATCCCTTTAGATGTTGCAAAAACGTGTGGAATTGGAGCAAAATGCTGTAAAAATCAAGCTGGCATAACCTACTTTGACAGGTTCCACTTAGAAGGCTAGTGGAGGGGGGGGGGGGCACTGGCACAATAGGTTGGATGTAGGGAACTTAAATGTTCTCCATGAAGCAAGTCTTACACCCAGGTAGACACTTCCCCTAGATGTAGACCTTTCATTCCAAAGCAAAAGTTTGACTTTTAACAGGATTAATAAAGACTGGTGTTTAGCAGACAGGGGCAAGCAGCCCAGGCTGATTCTACTTTGCATTGATAAAGCTGGGGTTGGGGACGTCTAGATTAAGACTTGCCCTGCCGCTATTATGCTCCAAAAACATATCTGTATGCAGGACTAAAGAAGACAGCCCTGTAATCCCATGCAAAAGAACATGATGCATGATTTTTGTGCTTTTAGCATTATGGTCTGCTATGCGCTTTAAATCTTCCCTAAGCCCAACTTGCTTGGCACGGGCCATTACCCCTCCTGGGGTTTCCATGAACCCAGAGATGACTGCCCCAGTGCACAACATCTCCCGCTGCCTCCTGGAAGAGCTGCAGAGCTGGAATGAGCAGTGAGACAGCCACAGCTGCCAGCAGAACAGGGCCCTTTATGATGTCATGGTGCCAGTTTCCAAGGCATCCCACTGTGACCTGCACAGTGTTCCGTGGGATGCAAACTAGCCTCATGCTTTCTTCTGCGGGCAGCCATTTTGTATTTTTCTGCCTCTGGGGGCGGCCATTTTGAAACCCCACTGCCAAGCTTCTATTGCCATGCACAGAAAATGGCGCTTGCAAGCTCCTAAAATCAAGACACCTGCCTTCCAGGAAAATAGATGCCACACATGCTGGGGGTGCTGCCATCACCTTTTAATCTTTTGTGATCTGCATCAACCCCCATTTGCACAACTTCTAACTACTTTGCCATGATCCCTTTAGATGTTGCAAAAACGTGTGGAATTGGAGCAAAATGCTGTAAAAATCAAGCTGGCATAACCTACTTTGACAGGTTCCACTTAGAAGGCTAGGGGAGGGGCACTGGCACAATAGGTTGGATGTAGGGAACTTAAATGTTCTCCATGAAGCAAGTCTTACACCCAGGTAGACACTTCCCCTAGATGTAGACCTTTCATTCCAAAGCAAAAGTTTGACTTTTAACAGGATTAATAAAGACTGGTGTTTAGCAGACAGGGGCAAGCAGCCCAGGCTGATTCTACTTTGCATTGATAAAGCTGGGGGTGGGGACGTCTAGATTAAGACTTGCCCTGCCGCTATTATGCTCCAAAAACATATCTGTATGCAGGACTAAAGAAGACAGCCCTGTAATCCCATGCAAAAGAACATGATGCATGATTTTTGTGCTTTTAGCATTATGTTCTGCTATGCGCTTTAAATCTTCCCTAAGCCCAACTTGCTTGGCACGGGCCATTACCCCTCCTGGGGTTTCCATGAACCCAGAGATGACTGCCCCAGTGCACAACATCTCCCGCTGCCTCCTGGAAGAGCTGCAGAGCTGGAATGAGCAGTGAGACAGCCACAGCTGCCAGCAGAACAGGGCCCTTTATGATGTCATGGTGCCAGTTTCCAAGGCATCCCACTGTGACCTGCACAGTGTTCCGTGGGATGCAAACTAGCCTCATGCTTTCTTCTGCGGGCAGCCATTTTGTATTTTTCTGCCTCTGGGGGCGGCCATTTTGAAACCCCACTGCCAAGCTTCTATTGCCATGCACAGAAAATGGCGCTTGCAAGCTCCTAAAATCAAGACACCTGCCTTCCAGGAAAATAGATGCCACACATGCTGGGGGTGCTGCCATCACCTTTTAATCTTTTGTGATCTGCATCAACCCCCATTTGCACAACTTCTAACTACTTTGCCATGATCCCTTTAGATGTTGCAAAAACGTGTGGAATTGGAGCAAAATGCTGTAAAAATCAAGCTGGCATAACCTACTTTGACAGGTTCCACTTAGAAGGCTAGGGGAGGGGCACTGGCACAATAGGTTGGATGTAGGGAACTTAAATGTTCTCCATGAAGCAAGTCTTACACCCAGGTAGACACTTCCCCTAGATGTAGACCTTTCATTCCAAAGCAAAAGTTTGACTTTTAACAGGATTAATAAAGACTGGTGTTTAGCAGACAGGGGCAAGCAGCCCAGGCTGATTCTACTTTGCATTGATAAAGCTGGGGGTGGGGACGTCTAGATTAAGACTTGCCCTGCCGCTATTATGCTCCAAAAACATATCTGTATGCAGGACTAAAGAAGACAGCCCTGTAATCCCATGCAAAAGAACATGATGCATGATTTTTGTGCTTTTAGCATTATGTTCTGCTATGCGCTTTAAATCTTCCCTAAGCCCAACTTGCTTGGCACGGGCCATTACCCCTCCTGGGGTTTCCATGAACCCAGAGATGACTGCCCCAGTGCACAACATCTCCCGCTGCCTCCTGGAAGAGCTGCAGAGCTGGAATGAGCAGTGAGACAGCCACAGCTGCCAGCAGAACAGGGCCCTTTATGATGTCATGGTGCCAGTTTCCAAGGCATCCCACTGTGACCTGCACAGTGTTCCGTGGGATGCAAACTAGCCTCATGCTTTCTTCTGCGGGCAGCCATTTTGTATTTTTCTGCCTCTGGGGGCGGCCATTTTGAAACCCCACTGCCAAGCTTCTATTGCCATGCACAGAAAATGGCGCTTGCAAGCTCCTAAAATCAAGACACCTGCCTTCCAGGAAAATAGATGCCACACATGCTGGGGGTGCTGCCATCACCTTTTAATCTTTTGTGATCTGCATCAACCCCCATTTGCACAACTTCTAACTACTTTGCCATGATCCCTTTAGATGTTGCAAAAACGTGTGGAATTGGAGCAAAATGCTGTAAAAATCAAGCTGGCATAACCTACTTTGACAGGTTCCACTTAGAAGGCTAGTGGAGGGGGGGGGGGGCACTGGCACAATAGGTTGGATGTAGGGAACTTAAATGTTCTCCATGAAGCAAGTCTTACACCCAGGTAGACACTTCCCCTAGATGTAGACCTTTCATTCCAAAGCAAAAGTTTGACTTTTAACAGGATTAATAAAGACTGGTGTTTAGCAGACAGGGTCAAGCAGCCCAGGCTGATTCTACTTTGCATTGATAAAGCTGGGGGTGGGGACGTCTAGATTAAGACTTGCCCTGCCGCTATTATGCTCCAAAAACATATCTGTATGCAGGACTAAAGAAGACAGCCCTGTAATCCCATGCAAAAGAACATGATGCATGATTTTTGTGCTTTTAGCATTATGGTCTGCTATGCGCTTTAAATCTTCCCTAAGCCCAACTTGCTTGGCACGGGCCATTACCCCTCCTGGGGTTTCCATGAACCCAGAGATGACTGCCCCAGTGCACAACATCTCCCGCTGCCTCCTGGAAGAGCTGCAGAGCTGGAATGAGCAGTGAGACAGCCACAGCTGCCAGCAGAACAGGGCCCTTTATGATGTCATGGTGCCAGTTTCCAAGGCATCCCACTGTGACCTGCACAGTGTTCCGTGGGATGCAAACTAGCCTCATGCTTTCTTCTGCGGGCAGCCATTTTGTATTTTTCTGCCTCTGGGGGCGGCCATTTTGAAACCCCACTGCCAAGCTTCTATTGCCATGCACAGAAAATGGCGCTTGCAAGCTCCTAAAATCAAGACACCTGCCTTCCAGGAAAATAGATGCCACACATGCTGGGGGTGCTGCCATCACCTTTTAATCTTTTGTGATCTGCATCAACCCCCATTTGCACAACTTCTAACTACTTTGCCATGATCCCTTTAGATGTTGCAAAAACGTGTGGAATTGGAGCAAAATGCTGTAAAAATCAAGCTGGCATAACCTACTTTGACAGGTTCCACTTAGAAGGCTAGTGGAGGGGGGGGGGGGCACTGGCACAATAGGTTGGATGTAGGGAACTTAAATGTTCTCCATGAAGCAAGTCTTACACCCAGGTAGACACTTCCCCTAGATGTAGACCTTTCATTCCAAAGCAAAAGTTTGACTTTTAACAGGATTAATAAAGACTGGTGTTTAGCAGACAGGGGCAAGCAGCCCAGGCTGATTCTACTTTGCATTGATAAAGCTGGGGGTGGGGACGTCTAGATTAAGACTTGCCCTGCCGCTATTATGCTCCAAAAACATATCTGTATGCAGGACTAAAGAAGACAGCCCTGTAATCCCATGCAAAAGAACATGATGCATGATTTTTGTGCTTTTAGCATTATGGTCTGCTATGCGCTTTAAATCTTCCCTAAGCCCAACTTGCTTGGCACGGGCCATTACCCCTCCTGGGGTTTCCATGAACCCAGAGATGACTGCCCCAGTGCACAACATCTCCCGCTGCCTCCTGGAAGAGCTGCAGAGCTGGAATGAGCAGTGAGACAGCCACAGCTGCCAGCAGAACAGGGCCCTTTATGATGTCATGGTGCCAGTTTCCAAGGCATCCCACTGTGACCTGCACAGTGTTCCGTGGGATGCAAACTAGCCTCATGCTTTCTTCTGCGGGCAGCCATTTTGTATTTTTCTGCCTCTGGGGGCGGCCATTTTGAAACCCCACTGCCAAGCTTCTATTGCCATGCACAGAAAATGGCGCTTGCAAGCTCCTAAAATCAAGACACCTGCCTTCCAGGAAAATAGATGCCACACATGCTGGGGGTGCTGCCATCACCTTTTAATCTTTTGTGATCTGCATCAACCCCCATTTGCACAACTTCTAACTACTTTGCCATGATCCCTTTAGATGTTGCAAAAACGTGTGGAATTGGAGCAAAATGCTGTAAAAATCAAGCTGGCATAACCTACTTTGACAGGTTCCACTTAGAAGGCTAGTGGAGGGGGGGGGGGGGGCACTGGCACAATAGGTTGGATGTAGGGAACTTAAATGTTCTCCATGAAGCAAGTCTTACACCCAGGTAGACACTTCCCCTAGATGTAGACCTTTCATTCCAAAGCAAAAGTTTGACTTTTAACAGGATTAATAAAGACTGGTGTTTAGCAGACAGGGGCAAGCAGCCCAGGCTGATTCTACTTTGCATTGATAAAGCTGGGGGTGGGGACGTCTAGATTAAGACTTGCCCTGCCGCTATTATGCTCCAAAAACATATCTGTATGCAGGACTAAAGAAGACAGCCCTGTAATCCCATGCAAAAGAACATGATGCATGATTTTTGTGCTTTTAGCATTATGGTCTGCTATGCGCTTTAAATCTTCCCTAAGCCCAACTTGCTTGGCACGGGCCATTACCCCTCCTGGGGTTTCCATGAACCCAGAGATGACTGCCCCAGTGCACAACATCTCCCGCTGCCTCCTGGAAGAGCTGCAGAGCTGGAATGAGCAGTGAGACAGCCACAGCTGCCAGCAGAACAGGGCCCTTTATGATGTCATGGTGCCAGTTTCCAAGGCATCCCACTGTGACCTGCACAGTGTTCCGTGGGATGCAAACTAGCCTCATGCTTTCTTCTGCGGGCAGCCATTTTGTATTTTTCTGCCTCTGGGGGCGGCCATTTTGAAACCCCACTGCCAAGCTTCTATTGCCATGCACAGAAAATGGCGCTTGCAAGCTCCTAAAATCAAGACACCTGCCTTCCAGGAAAATAGATGCCACACATGCTGGGGGTGCTGCCATCACCTTTTAATCTTTTGTGATCTGCATCAACCCCCATTTGCACAACTTCTAACTACTTTGCCATGATCCCTTTAGATGTTGCAAAAACGTGTGGAATTGGAGCAAAATGCTGTAAAAATCAAGCTGGCATAACCTACTTTGACAGGTTCCACTTAGAAGGCTAGTGGAGGGGGGGGGGGGGGCACTGGCACAATAGGTTGGATGTAGGGAACTTAAATGTTCTCCATGAAGCAAGTCTTACACCCAGGTAGACACTTCCCCTAGATGTAGACCTTTCATTCCAAAGCAAAAGTTTGACTTTTAACAGGATTAATAAAGACTGGTGTTTAGCAGACAGGGGCAAGCAGCCCAGGCTGATTCTACTTTGCATTGATAAAGCTGGGGGTGGGGACGTCTAGATTAAGACTTGCCCTGCCGCTATTATGCTCCAAAAACATATCTGTATGCAGGACTAAAGAAGACAGCCCTGTAATCCCATGCAAAAGAACATGATGCATGATTTTTGTGCTTTTAGCATTATGGTCTGCTATGCGCTTTAAATCTTCCCTAAGCCCAACTTGCTTGGCACGGGCCATTACCCCTCCTGGGGTTTCCATGAACCCAGAGATGACTGCCCCAGTGCACAACATCTCCCGCTGCCTCCTGGAAGAGCTGCAGAGCTGGAATGAGCAGTGAGACAGCCACAGCTGCCAGCAGAACAGGGCCCTTTATGATGTCATGGTGCCAGTTTCCAAGGCATCCCACTGTGACCTGCACAGTGTTCCGTGGGATGCAAACTAGCCTCATGCTTTCTTCTGCGGGCAGCCATTTTGTATTTTTCTGCCTCTGGGGGCGGCCATTTTGAAACCCCACTGCCAAGCTTCTATTGCCATGCACAGAAAATGGCGATTGCAAGCTCCTAAAATCAAGACACCTGCCTTCCAGGAAAATAGATGCCACACATGCTGGGGGTGCTGCCATCACCTTTTAATCTTTTGTGATCTGCATCAACCCCCATTTGCACAACTTCTAACTACTTTGCCATGATCCCTTTAGATGTTGCAAAAACGTGTGGAATTGGAGCAAAATGCTGTAAAAATCAAGCTGGCATAACCTACTTTGACAGGTTCCACTTAGAAGGCTAGTGGAGGGGGGGGGGCACTGGCACAATAGGTTGGATGTAGGGAACTTAAATGTTCTCCATGAAGCAAGTCTTACACCCAGGTAGACACTTCCCCTAGATGTAGACCTTTCATTCCAAAGCAAAAGTTTGACTTTTAACAGGATTAATAAAGACTGGTGTTTAGCAGACAGGGGCAAGCAGCCCAGGCTGATTCTACTTTGCATTGATAAAGCTGGGGGTGGGGACGTCTAGATTAAGACTTGCCCTGCCGCTATTATGCTCCAAAAACATATCTGTATGCAGGACTAAAGAAGACAGCCCTGTAATCCCATGCAAAAGAACATGATGCATGATTTTTGTGCTTTTAGCATTATGGTCTGCTATGCGCTTTAAATCTTCCCTAAGCCCAACTTGCTTGGCACGGGCCATTACCCCTCCTGGGGTTTCCATGAACCCAGAGATGACTGCCCCAGTGCACAACATCTCCCGCTGCCTCCTGGAAGAGCTGCAGAGCTGGAATGAGCAGTGAGACAGCCACAGCTGCCAGCAGAACAGGGCCCTTTATGATGTCATGGTGCCAGTTTCCAAGGCATCCCACTGTGACCTGCACAGTGTTCCGTGGGATGCAAACTAGCCTCATGCTTTCTTCTGCGGGCAGCCATTTTGTATTTTTCTGCCTCTGGGGGCGGCCATTTTGAAACCCCACTGCCAAGCTTCTATTGCCATGCACAGAAAATGGCGATTGCAAGCTCCTAAAATCAAGACACCTGCCTTCCAGGAAAATAGATGCCACACATGCTGGGGGTGCTGCCATCACCTTTTAATCTTTTGTGATCTGCATCAACCCCCATTTGCACAACTTCTAACTACTTTGCCATGATCCCTTTAGATGTTGCAAAAACGTGTGGAATTGGAGCAAAATGCTGTAAAAATCAAGCTGGCATAACCTACTTTGACAGGTTCCACTTAGAAGGCTAGTGGAGGGGGGGGGGGGCACTGGCACAATAGGTTGGATGTAGGGAACTTAAATGTTCTCCATGAAGCAAGTCTTACACCCAGGTAGACACTTCCCCTAGATGTAGACCTTTCATTCCAAAGCAAAAGTTTGACTTTTAACAGGATTAATAAAGACTGGTGTTTAGCAGACAGGGGAAAGCAGCCCAGGCTGATTCTACTTTGCATTGATAAAGCTGGGGGTGGGGACGTCTAGATTAAGACTTGCCCTGCCGCTATTATGCTCCAAAAACATATCTGTATGCAGGACTAAAGAAGACAGCCCTGTAATCCCATGCAAAAGAACATGATGCATGATTTTTGTGCTTTTAGCATTATGGTCTGCTATGCGCTTTAAATCTTCCCTAAGCCCAACTTGCTTGGCACGGGCCATTACCCCTCCTGGGGTTTCCATGAACCCAGAGATGACTGCCCCAGTGCACAACATCTCCCGCTGCCTCCTGGAAGAGCTGCAGAGCTGGAATGAGCAGTGAGACAGCCACAGCTGCCAGCAGAACAGGGCCCTTTATGATGTCATGGTGCCAGTTTCCAAGGCATCCCACTGTGACCTGCACAGTGTTCCGTGGGATGCAAACTAGCCTCATGCTTTCTTCTGCGGGCAGCCATTTTGTATTTTTCTGCCTCTGGGGGCGGCCATTTTGAAACCCCACTGCCAAGCTTCTATTGCCATGCACAGAAAATGGCGCTTGCAAGCTCCTAAAATCAAGACACCTGCCTTCCAGGAAAATAGATGCCACACATGCTGGGGGTGCTGCCATCACCTTTTAATCTTTTGTGATCTGCATCAACCCCCATTTGCACAACTTCTAACTACTTTGCCATGATCCCTTTAGATGTTGCAAAAACGTGTGGAATTGGAGCAAAATGCTGTAAAAATCAAGCTGGCATAACCTACTTTGACAGGTTCCACTTAGAAGGCTAGTGGAGGGGGGGGGGGCACTGGCACAATAGGTTGGATGTAGGGAACTTAAATGTTCTCCATGAAGCAAGTCTTACACCCAGGTAGACACTTCCCCTAGATGTAGACCTTTCATTCCAAAGCAAAAGTTTGACTTTTAACAGGATTAATAAAGACTGGTGTTTAGCAGACAGGGGCAAGCAGCCCAGGCTGATTCTACTTTGCATTGATAAAGCTGGGGGTGGGGACGTCTAGATTAAGACTTGCCCTGCCGCTATTATGCTCCAAAAACATATCTGTATGCAGGACTAAAGAAGACAGCCCTGTAATCCCATGCAAAAGAACATGATGCATGATTTTTGTGCTTTTAGCATTATGGTCTGCTATGCGCTTTAAATCTTCCCTAAGCCCAACTTGCTTGGCACGGGCCATTACCCCTCCTGGGGTTTCCATGAACCCAGAGATGACTGCCCCAGTGCACAACATCTCCCGCTGCCTCCTGGAAGAGCTGCAGAGCTGGAATGAGCAGTGAGACAGCCACAGCTGCCAGCAGAACAGGGCCCTTTATGATGTCATGGTGCCAGTTTCCAAGGCATCCCACTGTGACCTGCACAGTGTTCCGTGGGATGCAAACTAGCCTCATGCTTTCTTCTGCGGGCAGCCATTTTGTATTTTTCTGCCTCTGGGGGCGGCCATTTTGAAACCCCACTGCCAAGCTTCTATTGCCATGCACAGAAAATGGCGCTTGCAAGCTCCTAAAATCAAGACACCTGCCTTCCAGGAAAATAGATGCCACACATGCTGGGGGTGCTGCCATCACCTTTTAATCTTTTGTGATCTGCATCAACCCCCATTTGCACAACTTCTAACTACTTTGCCATGATCCCTTTAGATGTTGCAAAAACGTGTGGAATTGGAGCAAAATGCTGTAAAAATCAAGCTGGCATAACCTACTTTGACAGGTTCCACTTAGAAGGCTAGGGGAGGGGGGGGGGGCACTGGCACAATAGGTTGGATGTAGGGAACTTAAATGTTCTCCATGAAGCAAGTCTTACACCCAGGTAGACACTTCCCCTAGATGTAGACCTTTCATTCCAAAGCAAAAGTTTGACTTTTAACAGGATTAATAAAGACTGGTGTTTAGCAGACAGGGGCAAGCAGCCCAGGCTGATTCTACTTTGCATTGATAAAGCTGGGGGTGGGGACGTCTAGATTAAGACTTGCCCTGCCGCTATTATGCTCCAAAAACATATCTGTATGCAGGACTAAAGAAGACAGCCCTGTAATCCCATGCAAAAGAACATGATGCATGATTTTTGTGCTTTTAGCATTATGGTCTGCTATGCGCTTTAAATCTTCCCTAAGCCCAACTTGCTTGGCACGGGCCATTACCCCTCCTGGGGTTTCCATGAACCCAGAGATGACTGCCCCAGTGCACAACATCTCCCGCTGCCTCCTGGAAGAGCTGCAGAGCTGGAATGAGCAGTGAGACAGCCACAGCTGCCAGCAGAACAGGGCCCTTTATGATGTCATGGTGCCAGTTTCCAAGGCATCCCACTGTGACCTGCACAGTGTTCCGTGGGATGCAACCTAGCCTCATGCTTTCTTCTGCGGGCAGCCATTTTGTATTTTTCTGCCTCTGGGGGCGGCCATTTTGAAACCCCACTGCCAAGCTTCTATTGCCATGCACAGAAAATGGCGCTTGCAAGCTCCTAAAATCAAGACACCTGCCTTCCAGGAAAATAGATGCCACACATGCTGGGGGTGCTGCCATCACCTTTTAATCTTTTGTGATCTGCAGCAACCCCCATTTGCACAACTTCTAACTACTTTGCCATGATCCCTTTAGATGTTGCAAAAACGTGTGGAATTGGAGCAAAATGCTGTAAAAATCAAGCTGGCATAACCTACTTTGACAGGTTCCACTTAGAAGGCTAGTGGAGGGGGGGGGGCACTGGCACAATAGGTTGGATGTAGGGAACTTAAATGTTCTCCATGAAGCAAGTCTTACACCCAGGTAGACACTTCCCCTAGATGTAGACCTTTCATTCCAAAGCAAAAGTTTGACTTTTAACAGGATTAATAAAGACTGGTGTTTAGCAGACAGGGGCAAGCAGCCCAGGCTGATTCTACTTTGCATTGATAAAGCTGGGGGTGGGGACGTCTAGATTAAGACTTGCCCTGCCGCTATTATGCTCCAAAAACATATCTGTATGCAGGACTAAAGAAGACAGCCCTGTAATCCCATGCAAAAGAACATGATGCATGATTTTTGTGCTTTTAGCATTATGGTCTGCTATGCGCTTTAAATCTTCCCTAAGCCCAACTTGCTTGGCACGGGCCATTACCCCTCCTGGGGTTTCCATGAACCCAGAGATGACTGCCCCAGTGCACAACATCTCCCGCTGCCTCCTGGAAGAGCTGCAGAGCTGGAATGAGCAGTGAGACAGCCACAGCTGCCAGCAGAACAGGGCCCTTTATGATGTCATGGTGCCAGTTTCCAAGGCATCCCACTGTGACCTGCACAGTGTTCCGTGGGATGCAAACTAGCCTCATGCTTTCTTCTGCGGGCAGCCATTTTGTATTTTTCTGCCTCTGGGGGCGGCCATTTTGAAACCCCACTGCCAAGCTTCTATTGCCATGCACAGAAAATGGCGCTTGCAAGCTCCTAAAATCAAGACACCTGCCTTCCAGGAAAATAGATGCCACACATGCTGGGGGTGCTGCCATCACCTTTTAATCTTTTGTGATCTGCATCAACCCCCATTTGCACAACTTCTAACTACTTTGCCATGATCCCTTTAGATGTTGCAAAAACGTGTGGAATTGGAGCAAAATGCTGTAAAAATCAAGCTGGCATAACCTACTTTGACAGGTTCCACTTAGAAGGCTAGGGGAGGGGGGGGGGCACTGGCACAATAGGTTGGATGTAGGGAACTTAAATGTTCTCCATGAAGCAAGTCTTACACCCAGGTAGACACTTCCCCTAGATGTAGACCTTTCATTCCAAAGCAAAAGTTTGACTTTTAACAGGATTAATAAAGACTGGTGTTTAGCAGACAGGGGCAAGCAGCCCAGGCTGATTCTACTTTGCATTGATAAAGCTGGGGGTGGGGACGTCTAGATTAAGACTTGCCCTGCCGCTATTATGCTCCAAAAACATATCTGTATGCAGGACTAAAGAAGACAGCCCTGTAATCCCATGCAAAAGAACATGATGCATGATTTTTGTGCTTTTAGCATTATGGTCTGCTATTCGCTTTAAATCTTCCCTAAGCCCAACTTGCTTGGCACGGGCCATTACCCCTCCTGGGGTTTCCATGAACCCAGAGATGACTGCCCCAGTGCACAACATCTCCCGCTGCCTCCTGGAAGAGCTGCAGAGCTGGAATGAGCAGTGAGACAGCCACAGCTGCCAGCAGAACAGGGCCCTTTATGATGTCATGGTGCCAGTTTCCAAGGCATCCCACTGTGACCTGCACAGTGTTCCGTGGGATGCAAACTAGCCTCATGCTTTCTTCTGCGGGCAGCCATTTTGTATTTTTCTGCCTCTGGGGGCGGCCATTTTGAAACCCCACTGCCAAGCTTCTATTGCCATGCACAGAAAATGGCGCTTGCAAGCTCCTAAAATCAAGACACCTGCCTTCCAGGAAAATAGATGCCACACATGCTGGGGGTGCTGCCATCACCTTTTAATCTTTTGTGATCTGCATCAACCCCCATTTGCACAACTTCTAACTACTTTGCCATGATCCCTTTAGATGTTGCAAAAACGTGTGGAATTGGAGCAAAATGCTGTAAAAATCAAGCTGGCATAACCTACTTTGACAGGTTCCACTTAGAAGGCTAGGGGAGGGGGGGGGCACTGGCACAATAGGTTGGATGTAGGGAACTTAAATGTTCTCCATGAAGCAAGTCTTACACCCAGGTAGACACTTCCCCTAGATGTAGACCTTTCATTCCAAAGCAAAAGTTTGACTTTTAACAGGATTAATAAAGACTGGTGTTTAGCAGACAGGGGCAAGCAGCCCAGGCTGATTCTACTTTGCATTGATAAAGCTGGGGGTGGGGACGTCTAGATTAAGACTTGCCCTGCCGCTATTATGCTCCAAAAACATATCTGTATGCAGGACTAAAGAAGACAGCCCTGTAATCCCATGCAAAAGAACATGATGCATGATTTTTGTGCTTTTAGCATTATGGTCTGCTATGCGCTTTAAATCTTCCCTAAGCCCAACTTGCTTGGCACGGGCCATTACCCCTCCTGGGGTTTCCATGAACCCAGAGATGACTGCCCCAGTGCACAACATCTCCCGCTGCCTCCTGGAAGAGCTGCAGAGCTGGAATGAGCAGTGAGACAGCCACAGCTGCCAGCAGAACAGGGCCCTTTATGATGTCATGGTGCCAGTTTCCAAGGCATCCCACTGTGACCTGCACAGTGTTCCGTGGGATGCAACCTAGCCTCATGCTTTCTTCTGCGGGCAGCCATTTTGTATTTTTCTGCCTCTGGGGGCGGCCATTTTGAAACCCCACTGCCAAGCTTCTATTGCCATGCACAGAAAATGGCGCTTGCAAGCTCCTAAAATCAAGACACCTGCCTTCCAGGAAAATAGATGCCACACATGCTGGGGGTGCTGCCATCACCTTTTAATCTTTTGTGATCTGCATCAACCCCCATTTGCACAACTTCTAACTACTTTGCCATGATCCCTTTAGATGTTGCAAAAACGTGTGGAATTGGAGCAAAATGCTGTAAAAATCAAGCTGGCATAACCTACTTTGACAGGTTCCACTTAGAAGGCTAGTGGAGGGGGGGGGGGCACTGGCACAATAGGTTGGATGTAGGGAACTTAAATGTTCTCCATGAAGCAAGTCTTACACCCAGGTAGACACTTCCCCTAGATGTAGACCTTTCATTCCAAAGCAAAAGTTTGACTTTTAACAGGATTAATAAAGACTGGTGTTTAGCAGACAGGGGCAAGCAGCCCAGGCTGATTCTACTTTGCATTGATAAAGCTGGGGGTGGGGACGTCTAGATTAAGACTTGCCCTGCCGCTATTATGCTCCAAAAACATATCTGTATGCAGGACTAAAGAAGACAGCCCTGTAATCCCATGCAAAAGAACATGATGCATGATTTTTGTGCTTTTAGCATTATGGTCTGCTATGCGCTTTAAATCTTCCCTAAGCCCAACTTGCTTGGCACGGGCCATTACCCCTCCTGGGGTTTCCATGAACCCAGAGATGACTGCCCCAGTGCACAACATCTCCCGCTGCCTCCTGGAAGAGCTGCAGAGCTGGAATGAGCAGTGAGACAGCCACAGCTGCCAGCAGAACAGGGCCCTTTATGATGTCATGGTGCCAGTTTCCAAGGCATCCCACTGTGACCTGCACAGTGTTCCGTGGGATGCAAACTAGCCTCATGCTTTCTTCTGCGGGCAGCCATTTTGTATTTTTCTGCCTCTGGGGGTGGCCATTTTGAAACCCCACTGCCAAGCTTCTATTGCCATGCACAGAAAATGGCGCTTGCAAGCTCCTAAAATCAAGACACCTGCCTTCCAGGAAAATAGATGCCACACATGCTGGGGGTGCTGCCATCACCTTTTAATCTTTTGTGATCTGCATCAACCCCCATTTGCACAACTTCTAACTACTTTGCCATGATCCCTTTAGATGTTGCAAAAACGTGTGGAATTGGAGCAAAATGCTGTAAAAATCAAGCTGGCATAACCTACTTTGACAGGTTCCACTTAGAAGGCTAGTGGAGGGGGGGGGGGGCACTGGCACAATAGGTTGGATGTAGGGAACTTAAATGTTCTCCATGAAGCAAGTCTTACACCCAGGTAGACACTTCCCCTAGATGTAGACCTTTCATTCCAAAGCAAAAGTTTGACTTTTAACAGGATTAATAAAGACTGGTGTTTAGCAGACAGGGGCAAGCAGCCCAGGCTGATTCTACTTTGCATTGATAAAGCTGGGGGTGGGGACGTCTAGATTAAGACTTGCCCTGCCGCTATTATGCTCCAAAAACATATCTGTATGCAGGACTAAAGAAGACAGCCCTGTAATCCCATGCAAAAGAACATGATGCATGATTTTTGTGCTTTTAGCATTATGGTCTGCTATGCGCTTTAAATCTTCCCTAAGCCCAACTTGCTTGGCACGGGCCATTACCCCTCCTGGGGTTTCCATGAACCCAGAGATGACTGCCCCAGTGCACAACATCTCCCGCTGCCTCCTGGAAGAGCTGCAGAGCTGGAATGAGCAGTGAGACAGCCACAGCTGCCAGCAGAACAGGGCCCTTTATGATGTCATGGTGCCAGTTTCCAAGGCATCCCACTGTGACCTGCACAGTGTTCCGTGGGATGCAAACTAGCCTCATGCTTTCTTCTGCGGGCAGCCATTTTGTATTTTTCTGCCTCTGGGGGCGGCCATTTTGAAACCCCACTGCCAAGCTTCTATTGCCATGCACAGAAAATGGCGCTTGCAAGCTCCTAAAATCAAGACACCTGCCTTCCAGGAAAATAGATGCCACACATGCTGGGGGTGCTGCCATCACCTTTTAATCTTTTGTGATCTGCATCAACCCCCATTTGCACAACTTCTAACTACTTTGCCATGATCCCTTTAGATGTTGCAAAAACGTGTGGAATTGGAGCAAAATGCTGTAAAAATCAAGCTGGCATAACCTACTTTGACAGGTTCCACTTAGAAGGCTAGGGGAGGGGCACTGGCACAATAGGTTGGATGTAGGGAACTTAAATGTTCTCCATGAAGCAAGTCTTACACCCAGGTAGACACTTCCCCTAGATGTAGACCTTTCATTCCAAAGCAAAAGTTTGACTTTTAACAGGATTAATAAAGACTGGTGTTTAGCAGACAGGGGCAAGCAGCCCAGGCTGATTCTACTTTGCATTGATAAAGCTGGGGGTGGGGACGTCTAGATTAAGACTTGCCCTGCCGCTATTATGCTCCAAAAACATATCTGTATGCAGGACTAAAGAAGACAGCCCTGTAATCCCATGCAAAAGAACATGATGCATGATTTTTGTGCTTTTAGCATTATGGTCTGCTATGCGCTTTAAATCTTCCCTAAGCCCAACTTGCTTGGCACGGGCCATTACCCCTCCTGGGGTTTCCATGAACCCAGAGATGACTGCCCCAGTGCACAACATCTCCCGCTGCCTCCTGGAAGAGCTGCAGAGCTGGAATGAGCAGTGAGACAGCCACAGCTGCCAGCAGAACAGGGCCCTTTATGATGTCATGGTGCCAGTTTCCAAGGCATCCCACTGTGACCTGCACAGTGTTCCGTGGGATGCAAACTAGCCTCATGCTTTCTTCTGCGGGCAGCCATTTTGTATTTTTCTGCCTCTGGGGGCGGCCATTTTGAAACCCCACTGCCAAGCTTCTATTGCCATGCACAGAAAATGGCGCTTGCAAGCTCCTAAAATCAAGACACCTGCCTTCCAGGAAAATAGATGCCACACATGCTGGGGGTGCTGCCATCACCTTTTAATCTTTTGTGATCTGCATCAACCCCCATTTGCACAACTTCTAACTACTTTGCCATGATCCCTTTAGATGTTGCAAAAACGTGTGGAATTGGAGCAAAATGCTGTAAAAATCAAGCTGGCATAACCTACTTTGACAGGTTCCACTTAGAAGGCTAGTGGAGGGGGGGGGGGGGCACTGGCACAATAGGTTGGATGTAGGGAACTTAAATGTTCTCCATGAAGCAAGTCTTACACCCAGGTAGACACTTCCCCTAGATGTAGACCTTTCATTCCAAAGCAAAAGTTTGACTTTTAACAGGATTAATAAAGACTGGTGTTTAGCAGACAGGGGCAAGCAGCCCAGGCTGATTCTACTTTGCATTGATAAAGCTGGGGGTGGGGACGTCTAGATTAAGACTTGCCCTGCCGCTATTATGCTCCAAAAACATATCTGTATGCAGGACTAAAGAAGACAGCCCTGTAATCCCATGCAAAAGAACATGATGCATGATTTTTGTGCTTTTAGCATTATGGTCTGCTATGCGCTTTAAATCTTCCCTAAGCCCAACTTGCTTGGCACGGGCCATTACCCCTCCTGGGGTTTCCATGAACCCAGAGATGACTGCCCCAGTGCACAACATCTCCCGCTGCCTCCTGGAAGAGCTGCAGAGCTGGAATGAGCAGTGAGACAGCCACAGCTGCCAGCAGAACAGGGCCCTTTATGATGTCATGGTGCCAGTTTCCAAGGCATCCCACTGTGACCTGCACAGTGTTCCGTGGGATGCAAACTAGCCTCATGATTTCTTCTGCGGGCAGCCATTTTGTATTTTTCTGCCTCTGGGGGCGGCCATTTTGAAACCCCACTGCCAAGCTTCTATTGCCATGCACAGAAAATGGCGCTTGCAAGCTCCTAAAATCAAGACACCTGCCTTCCAGGAAAATAGATGCCACACATGCTGGGGGTGCTGCCATCACCTTTTAATCTTTTGTGATCTGCATCAACCCCCATTTGCACAACTTCTAACTACTTTGCCATGATCCCTTTAGATGTTGCAAAAACGTGTGGAATTGGAGCAAAATGCTGTAAAAATCAAGCTGGCATAACCTACTTTGACAGGTTCCACTTAGAAGGCTAGTGGAGGGGGGGGGCACTGGCACAATAGGTTGGATGTAGGGAACTTAAATGTTCTCCATGAAGCAAGTCTTACACCCAGGTAGACACTTCCCCTAGATGTAGACCTTTCATTCCAAAGCAAAAGTTTGACTTTTAACAGGATTAATAAAGACTGGTGTTTAGCAGACAGGGGCAAGCAGCCCAGGCTGATTCTACTTTGCATTGATAAAGCTGGGGGTGGGGACGTCTAGATTAAGACTTGCCCTGCCGCTATTATGCTCCAAAAACATATCTGTATGCAGGACTAAAGAAGACAGCCCTGTAATCCCATGCAAAAGAACATGATGCATGATTTTTGTGCTTTTAGCATTATGGTCTGCTATGCGCTTTAAATCTTCCCTAAGCCCAACTTGCTTGGCACGGGCCATTACCCCTCCTGGGGTTTCCATGAACCCAGAGATGACTGCCCCAGTGCACAACATCTCCCGCTGCCTCCTGGAAGAGCTGCAGAGCTGGAATGAGCAGTGAGACAGCCACAGCTGCCAGCAGAACAGGGCCCTTTATGATGTCATGGTGCCAGTTTCCAAGGCATCCCACTGTGACCTGCACAGTGTTCCGTGGGATGCAAACTAGCCTCATGCTTTCTTCTGCGGGCAGCCATTTTGTATTTTTCTGCCTCTGGGGGCGGCCATTTTGAAACCCCACTGCCAAGCTTCTATTGCCATGCACAGAAAATGGCGCTTGCAAGCTCCTAAAATCAAGACACCTGCCTTCCAGGAAAATAGATGCCACACATGCTGGGGGTGCTGCCATCACCTTTTAATCTTTTGTGATCTGCATCAACCCCCATTTGCACAACTTCTAACTACTTTGCCATGATCCCTTTAGATGTTGCAAAAACGTGTGGAATTGGAGCAAAATGCTGTAAAAATCAAGCTGGCATAACCTACTTTGACAGGTTCCACTTAGAAGGCTAGGGGAGGGGGGGGGGGGGGGGCACTGGCACAATAGGTTGGATGTAGGGAACTTAAATGTTCTCCATGAAGCAAGTCTTACACCCAGGTAGACACTTCCCCTAGATGTAGACCTTTCATTCCAAAGCAAAAGTTTGACTTTTAACAGGATTAATAAAGACTGGTGTTTAGCAGACAGGGGCAAGCAGCCCAGGCTGATTCTACTTTGCATTGATAAAGCTGGGGGTGGGGACGTCTAGATTAAGACTTGCCCTGCCGCTATTATGCTCCAAAAACATATCTGTATGCAGGACTAAAGAAGACAGCCCTGTAATCCCATGCAAAAGAACATGATGCATGATTTTTGTGCTTTTAGCATTATGGTCTGCTATGCGCTTTAAATCTTCCCTAAGCCCAACTTGCTTGGCACGGGCCATTACCCCTCCTGGGGTTTCCATGAACCCAGAGATGACTGCCCCAGTGCACAACATCTCCCGCTGCCTCCTGGAAGAGCTGCAGAGCTGGAATGAGCAGTGAGACAGCCACAGCTGCCAGCAGAACAGGGCCCTTTATGATGTCATGGTGCCAGTTTCCAAGGCATCCCACTGTGACCTGCACAGTGTTCCGTGGGATGCAAACTAGCCTCATGCTTTCTTCTGCGGGCAGCCATTTTGTATTTTTCTGCCTCTGGGGGCGGCCATTTTGAAACCCCACTGCCAAGCTTCTATTGCCATGCACAGAAAATGGCGCTTGCAAGCTCCTAAAATCAAGACACCTGCCTTCCAGGAAAATAGATGCCACACATGCTGGGGGTGCTGCCATCACCTTTTAATCTTTTGTGATCTGCATCAACCCCCATTTGCACAACTTCTAACTACTTTGCCATGATCCCTTTAGATGTTGCAAAAACGTGTGGAATTGGAGCAAAATGCTGTAAAAATCAAGCTGGCATAACCTACTTTGACAGGTTCCACTTAGAAGGCTAGGGGAGGGGGGGGGGGGGCACTGGCACAATAGGTTGGATGTAGGGAACTTAAATGTTCTCCATGAAGCAAGTCTTACACCCAGGTAGACACTTCCCCTAGATGTAGACCTTTCATTCCAAAGCAAAAGTTTGACTTTTAACAGGATTAATAAAGACTGGTGTTTAGCAGACAGGGGCAAGCAGCCCAGGCTGATTCTACTTTGCATTGATAAAGCTGGGGGTGGGGACGTCTAGATTAAGACTTGCCCTGCCGCTATTATGCTCCAAAAACATATCTGTATGCAGGACTAAAGAAGACAGCCCTGTAATCCCATGCAAAAGAACATGATGCATGATTTTTGTGCTTTTAGCATTATGGTCTGCTATGCGCTTTAAATCTTCCCTAAGCCCAACTTGCTTGGCACGGGCCATTACCCCTCCTGGGGTTTCCATGAACCCAGAGATGACTGCCCCAGTGCACAACATCTCCCGCTGCCTCCTGGAAGAGCTGCAGAGCTGGAATGAGCAGTGAGACAGCCACAGCTGCCAGCAGAACAGGGCCCTTTATGATGTCATGGTGCCAGTTTCCAAGGCATCCCACTGTGACCTGCACAGTGTTCCGTGGGATGCAAACTAGCCTCATGCTTTCTTCTGCGGGCAGCCATTTTGTATTTTTCTGCCTCTGGGGGCGGCCATTTTGAAACCCCACTGCCAAGCTTCTATTGCCATGCACAGAAAATGGCGCTTGCAAGCTCCTAAAATCAAGACACTTGCCTTCCAGGAAAATAGATGCCACACATGCTGGGGGTGCTGCCATCACCTTTTAATCTTTTGTGATCTGCATCAACCCCCATTTGCACAACTTCTAACTACTTTGCCATGATCCCTTTAGGTGTTGCAAAAACGTGTGGAATTGGAGCAAAATGCTGTAAAAATCAAGCTGGCATAACCTACTTTGACAGGTTCCACTTAGAAGGCTAGTGGAGGGGGGGGGGGCACTGGCACAATAGGTTGGATGTAGGGAACTTAAATGTTCTCCATGAAGCAAGTCTTACACCCAGGTAGACACTTCCCCTAGATGTAGACCTTTCATTCCAAAGCAAAAGTTTGACTTTTAACAGGATTAATAAAGACTGGTGTTTAGCAGACAGGGGCAAGCAGCCCAGGCTGATTCTACTTTGCATTGATAAAGCTGGGGGTGGGGACGTCTAGATTAAGACTTGCCCTGCCGCTATTATGCTCCAAAAACATATCTGTATGCAGGACTAAAGAAGACAGCCCTGTAATCCCATGCAAAAGAACATGATGCATGATTTTTGTGCTTTTAGCATTATGGTCTGCTATGCGCTTTAAATCTTCCCTAAGCCCAACTTGCTTGGCACGGGCCATTACCCCTCCTGGGGTTTCCATGAACCCAGAGATGACTGCCCCAGTGCACAACATCTCCCGCTGCCTCCTGGAAGAGCTGCAGAGCTGGAATGAGCAGTGAGACAGCCACAGCTGCCAGCAGAACAGGGCCCTTTATGATGTCATGGTGCCAGTTTTCAAGGCATCCCACTGTGACCTGCACAGTGTTCCGTGGGATGCAAACTAGCCTCATGCTTTCTTCTGCGGGCAGCCATTTTGTATTTTTCTGCCTCTGGGGGCGGCCATTTTGAAACCCCACTGCCAAGCTTCTATTGCCATGCACAGAAAATGGCGCTTGCAAGCTCCTAAAATCAAGACACCTGCCTTCCAGGAAAATAGATGCCACACATGCTGGGGGTGCTGCCATCACCTTTTAATCTTTTGTGATCTGCATCAACCCCCATTTGCACAACTTCTAACTACTTTGCCATGATCCCTTTAGATGTTGCAAAAACGTGTGGAATTGGAGCAAAATGCTGTAAAAATCAAGCTGGCATAACCTACTTTGACAGGTTCCACTTAGAAGGCTAGTGGAGGGGGGGGGGCACTGGCACAATAGGTTGGATGTAGGGAACTTAAATGTTCTCCATGAAGCAAGTCTTACACCCAGGTAGACACTTCCCCTAGATGTAGACCTTTCATTCCAAAGCAAAAGTTTGACTTTTAACAGGATTAATAAAGACTGGTGTTTAGCAGACAGGGGCAAGCAGCCCAGGCTGATTCTACTTTGCATTGATAAAGCTGGGGGTGGGGACGTCTAGATTAAGACTTGCCCTGCCGCTATTATGCTCCAAAAACATATCTGTATGCAGGACTAAAGAAGACAGCCCTGTAATCCCATGCAAAAGAACATGATGCATGATTTTTGTGCTTTTAGCATTATGGTCTGCTATGCGCTTTAAATCTTCCCTAAGCCCAACTTGCTTGGCACGGGCCATTACCCCTCCTGGGGTTTCCATGAACCCAGAGATGACTGCCCCAGTGCACAACATCTCCCGCTGCCTCCTGGAAGAGCTGCAGAGCTGGAATGAGCAGTGAGACAGCCACAGCTGCCAGTAGAACAGGGCCCTTTATGATGTCATGGTGCCAGTTTCCAAGGCATCCCACTGTGACCTGCACAGTGTTCCGTGGGATGCAAACTAGCCTCATGCTTTCTTCTGCGGGCAGCCATTTTGTATTTTTCTGCCTCTGGGGGCGGCCATTTTGAAACCCCACTGCCAAGCTTCTATTGCCATGCACAGAAAATGGCGCTTGCAAGCTCCTAAAATCAAGACACCTGCCTTCCAGGAAAATAGATGCCACACATGCTGGGGGTGCTGCCATCACCTTTTAATCTTTTGTGATCTGCATCAACCCCCATTTGCACAACTTCTAACTACTTTGCCATGATCCCTTTAGATGTTGCAAAAACGTGTGGAATTGGAGCAAAATGCTGTAAAAATCAAGCTGGCATAACCTACTTTGACAGGTTCCACTTAGAAGGCTAGGGGAGGGGGGGGGGCACTGGCACAATAGGTTGGATGTAGGGAACTTAAATGTTCTCCATGAAGCAAGTCTTACACCCAGGTAGACACTTCCCCTAGATGTAGACCTTTCATTCCAAAGCAAAAGTTTGACTTTTAACAGGATTAATAAAGACTGGTGTTTAGCAGACAGGGGCAAGCAGCCCAGGCTGATTCTACTTTGCATTGATAAAGCTGGGGGTGGGGACGTCTAGATTAAGACTTGCCCTGCCGCTATTATGCTCCAAAAACATATCTGTATGCAGGACTAAAGAAGACAGCCCTGTAATCCCATGCAAAAGAACATGATGCATGATTTTTGTGCTTTTAGCATTATGGTCTGCTATGCGCTTTAAATCTTCCCTAAGCCCAACTTGCTTGGCACGGGCCATTACCCCTCCTGGGGTTTCCATGAACCCAGAGATGACTGCCCCAGTGCACAACATCTCCCGCTGCCTCCTGGAAGAGCTGCAGAGCTGGAATGAGCAGTGAGACAGCCACAGCTGCCAGCAGAACAGGGCCCTTTATGATGTCATGGTGCCAGTTTCCAAGGCATCCCACTGTGACCTGCACAGTGTTCCGTGGGATGCAAACTAGCCTCATGCTTTCTTCTGCGGGCAGCCATTTTGTATTTTTCTGCCTCTGGGGGCGGCCATTTTGAAACCCCACTGCCAAGCTTCTATTGCCATGCACAGAAAATGGCGCTTGCAAGCTCCTAAAATCAAGACACCTGCCTTCCAGGAAAATAGATGCCACACATGCTGGGGGTGCTGCCATCACCTTTTAATCTTTTGTGATCTGCATCAACCCCCATTTGCACAACTTCTAACTACTTTGCCATGATCCCTTTAGGTGTTGCAAAAACGTGTGGAATTGGAGCAAAATGCTGTAAAAATCAAGCTGGCATAACCTACTTTGACAGGTTCCACTTAGAAGGCTAGTGGAGGGGGGGGGGCACTGGCACAATAGGTTGGATGTAGGGAACTTAAATGTTCTCCATGAAGCAAGTCTTACACCCAGGTAGACACTTCCCCTAGATGTAGACCTTTCATTCCAAAGCAAAAGTTTGACTTTTAACAGGATTAATAAAGACTGGTGTTTAGCAGACAGGGGCAAGCAGCCCAGGCTGATTCTACTTTGCATTGATAAAGCTGGGGGTGGGGACGTCTAGATTAAGACTTGCCCTGCCGCTATTATGCTCCAAAAACATATCTGTATGCAGGACTAAAGAAGACAGCCCTGTAATCCCATGCAAAAGAACATGATGCATGATTTTTGTGCTTTTAGCATTATGGTCTGCTATGCGCTTTAAATCTTCCCTAAGCCCAACTTGCTTGGCACGGGCCATTACCCCTCCTGGGGTTTCCATGAACCCAGAGATGACTGCCCCAGTGCACAACATCTCCCGCTGCCTCCTGGAAGAGCTGCAGAGCTGGAATGAGCAGTGAGACAGCCACAGCTGCCAGCAGAACAGGGCCCTTTATGATGTCATGGTGCCAGTTTTCAAGGCATCCCACTGTGACCTGCACAGTGTTCCGTGGGATGCAAACTAGCCTCATGCTTTCTTCTGCGGGCAGCCATTTTGTATTTTTCTGCCTCTGGGGGCGGCCATTTTGAAACCCCACTGCCAAGCTTCTATTGCCATGCACAGAAAATGGCGCTTGCAAGCTCCTAAAATCAAGACACCTGCCTTCCAGGAAAATAGATGCCACACATGCTGGGGGTGCTGCCATCACCTTTTAATCTTTTGTGATCTGCATCAACCCCCATTTGCACAACTTCTAACTACTTTGCCATGATCCCTTTAGATGTTGCAAAAACGTGTGGAATTGGAGCAAAATGCTGTAAAAATCAAGCTGGCATAACCTACTTTGACAGGTTCCACTTAGAAGGCTAGTGGAGGGGGGGGGGCACTGGCACAATAGGTTGGATGTAGGGAACTTAAATGTTCTCCATGAAGCAAGTCTTACACCCAGGTAGACACTTCCCCTAGATGTAGACCTTTCATTCCAAAGCAAAAGTTTGACTTTTAACAGGATTAATAAAGACTGGTGTTTAGCAGACAGGGGCAAGCAGCCCAGGCTGATTCTACTTTGCATTGATAAAGCTGGGGGTGGGGACGTCTAGATTAAGACTTGCCCTGCCGCTATTATGCTCCAAAAACATATCTGTATGCAGGACTAAAGAAGACAGCCCTGTAATCCCATGCAAAAGAACATGATGCATGATTTTTGTGCTTTTAGCATTATGGTCTGCTATGCGCTTTAAATCTTCCCTAAGCCCAACTTGCTTGGCACGGGCCATTACCCCTCCTGGGGTTTCCATGAACCCAGAGATGACTGCCCCAGTGCACAACATCTCCCGCTGCCTCCTGGAAGAGCTGCAGAGCTGGAATGAGCAGTGAGACAGCCACAGCTGCCAGCAGAACAGGGCCCTTTATGATGTCATGGTGCCAGTTTCCAAGGCATCCCACTGTGACCTGCACAGTGTTCCGTGGGATGCAAACTAGCCTCATGCTTTCTTCTGCGGGCAGCCATTTTGTATTTTTCTGCCTCTGGGGGCGGCCATTTTGAAACCCCACTGCCAAGCTTCTATTGCCATGCACAGAAAATGGCGCTTGCAAGCTCCTAAAATCAAGACACCTGCCTTCCAGGAAAATAGATGCCACACATGCTGGGGGTGCTGCCATCACCTTTTAATCTTTTGTGATCTGCATCAACCCCCATTTGCACAACTTCTAACTACTTTGCCATGATCCCTTTAGGTGTTGCAAAAACGTGTGGAATTGGAGCAAAATGCTGTAAAAATCAAGCTGGCATAACCTACTTTGACAGGTTCCACTTAGAAGGCTAGTGGAGGGGGGGGGGCACTGGCACAATAGGTTGGATGTAGGGAACTTAAATGTTCTCCATGAAGCAAGTCTTACACCCAGGTAGACACTTCCCCTAGATGTAGACCTTTCATTCCAAAGCAAAAGTTTGACTTTTAACAGGATTAATAAAGACTGGTGTTTAGCAGACAGGGGCAAGCAGCCCAGGCTGATTCTACTTTGCATTGATAAAGCTGGGGGTGGGGACGTCTAGATTAAGACTTGCCCTGCCGCTATTATGCTCCAAAAACATATCTGTATGCAGGACTAAAGAAGACAGCCCTGTAATCCCATGCAAAAGAACATGATGCATGATTTTTGTGCTTTTAGCATTATGGTCTGCTATGCGCTTTAAATCTTCCCTAAGCCCAACTTGCTTGGCACGGGCCATTACCCCTCCTGGGGTTTCCATGAACCCAGAGATGACTGCCCCAGTGCACAACATCTCCCGCTGCCTCCTGGAAGAGCTGCAGAGCTGGAATGAGCAGTGAGACAGCCACAGCTGCCAGCAGAACAGGGCCCTTTATGATGTCATGGTGCCAGTTTTCAAGGCATCCCACTGTGACCTGCACAGTGTTCCGTGGGATGCAAACTAGCCTCATGCTTTCTTCTGCGGGCAGCCATTTTGTATTTTTCTGCCTCTGGGGGCGGCCATTTTGAAACCCCACTGCCAAGCTTCTATTGCCATGCACAGAAAATGGCGCTTGCAAGCTCCTAAAATCAAGACACCTGCCTTCCAGGAAAATAGATGCCACACATGCTGGGGGTGCTGCCATCACCTTTTAATCTTTTGTGATCTGCATCAACCCCCATTTGCACAACTTCTAACTACTTTGCCATGATCCCTTTAGATGTTGCAAAAACGTGTGGAATTGGAGCAAAATGCTGTAAAAATCAAGCTGGCATAACCTACTTTGACAGGTTCCACTTAGAAGGCTAGTGGAGGGGGGGGGGGCACTGGCACAATAGGTTGGATGTAGGGAACTTAAATGTTCTCCATGAAGCAAGTCTTACACCCAGGTAGACACTTCCCCTAGATGTAGACCTTTCATTCCAAAGCAAAAGTTTGACTTTTAACAGGATTAATAAAGACTGGTGTTTAGCAGACAGGGGCAAGCAGCCCAGGCTGATTCTACTTTGCATTGATAAAGCTGGGGGTGGGGACGTCTAGATTAAGACTTGCCCTGCCGCTATTATGCTCCAAAAACATATCTGTATGCAGGACTAAAGAAGACAGCCCTGTAATCCCATGCAAAAGAACATGATGCATGATTTTTGTGCTTTTAGCATTATGGTCTGC
Organism: Engystomops pustulosus; assembly: GCF_040894005.1. Taxonomy (NCBI): domain Eukaryota; kingdom Metazoa; phylum Chordata; class Amphibia; order Anura; family Leptodactylidae; genus Engystomops; species Engystomops pustulosus. The sequence continues at coordinate 51,076,498 of NC_092413.1, forward strand.
TATGCGCTTTAAATCTTCCCTAAGCCCAACTTGCTTGGCACGGGCCATTACCCCTCCTGGGGTTTCCATGAACCCAGAGATGACTGCCCCAGTGCACAACATCTCCCGCTGCCTCCTGGAAGAGCTGCAGAGCTGGAATGAGCAGTGAGACAGCCACAGCTGCCAGTAGAACAGGGCCCTTTATGATGTCATGGTGCCAGTTTCCAAGGCATCCCACTGTGACCTGCACAGTGTTCCGTGGGATGCAAACTAGCCTCATGCTTTCTTCTGCGGGCAGCCATTTTGTATTTTTCTGCCTCTGGGGGCGGCCATTTTGAAACCCCACTGCCAAGCTTCTATTGCCATGCACAGAAAATGGCGCTTGCAAGCTCCTAAAATCAAGACACCTGCCTTCCAGGAAAATAGATGCCACACATGCTGGGGGTGCTGCCATCACCTTTTAATCTTTTGTGATCTGCATCAACCCCCATTTGCACAACTTCTAACTACTTTGCCATGATCCCTTTAGATGTTGCAAAAACGTGTGGAATTGGAGCAAAATGCTGTAAAAATCAAGCTGGCATAACCTACTTTGACAGGTTCCACTTAGAAGGCTAGGGGAGGGGGGGGGGGCACTGGCACAATAGGTTGGATGTAGGGAACTTAAATGTTCTCCATGAAGCAAGTCTTACACCCAGGTAGACACTTCCCCTAGATGTAGACCTTTCATTCCAAAGCAAAAGTTTGACTTTTAACAGGATTAATAAAGACTGGTGTTTAGCAGACAGGGGCAAGCAGCCCAGGCTGATTCTACTTTGCATTGATAAAGCTGGGGGTGGGGACGTCTAGATTAAGACTTGCCCTGCCGCTATTATGCTCCAAAAACATATCTGTATGCAGGACTAAAGAAGACAGCCCTGTAATCCCATGCAAAAGAACATGATGCATGATTTTTGTGCTTTTAGCATTATGGTCTGCTATGCGCTTTAAATCTTCCCTAAGCCCAACTTGCTTGGCACGGGCCATTACCCCTCCTGGGGTTTCCATGAACCCAGAGATGACTGCCCCAGTGCACAACATCTCCCGCTGCCTCCTGGAAGAGCTGCAGAGCTGGAATGAGCAGTGAGACAGCCACAGCTGCCAGCAGAACAGGGCCCTTTATGATGTCATGGTGCCAGTTTCCAAGGCATCCCACTGTGACCTGCACAGTGTTCCGTGGGATGCAAACTAGCCTCATGCTTTCTTCTGCGGGCAGCCATTTTGTATTTTTCTGCCTCTGGGGGCGGCCATTTTGAAACCCCACTGCCAAGCTTCTATTGCCATGCACAGAAAATGGCGCTTGCAAGCTCCTAAAATCAAGACACCTGCCTTCCAGGAAAATAGATGCCACACATGCTGGGGGTGCTGCCATCACCTTTTAATCTTTTGTGATCTGCATCAACCCCCATTTGCACAACTTCTAACTACTTTGCCATGATCCCTTTAGGTGTTGCAAAAACGTGTGGAATTGGAGCAAAATGCTGTAAAAATCAAGCTGGCATAACCTACTTTGACAGGTTCCACTTAGAAGGCTAGTGGAGGGGGGGGGGGCACTGGCACAATAGGTTGGATGTAGGGAACTTAAATGTTCTCCATGAAGCAAGTCTTACACCCAGGTAGACACTTCCCCTAGATGTAGACCTTTCATTCCAAAGCAAAAGTTTGACTTTTAACAGGATTAATAAAGACTGGTGTTTAGCAGACAGGGGCAAGCAGCCCAGGCTGATTCTACTTTGCATTGATAAAGCTGGGGGTGGGGACGTCTAGATTAAGACTTGCCCTGCCGCTATTATGCTCCAAAAACATATCTGTATGCAGGACTAAAGAAGACAGCCCTGTAATCCCATGCAAAAGAACATGATGCATGATTTTTGTGCTTTTAGCATTATGGTCTGCTATGCGCTTTAAATCTTCCCTAAGCCCAACTTGCTTGGCACGGGCCATTACCCCTCCTGGGGTTTCCATGAACCCAGAGATGACTGCCCCAGTGCACAACATCTCCCGCTGCCTCCTGGAAGAGCTGCAGAGCTGGAATGAGCAGTGAGACAGCCACAGCTGCCAGCAGAACAGGGCCCTTTATGATGTCATGGTGCCAGTTTTCAAGGCATCCCACTGTGACCTGCACAGTGTTCCGTGGGATGCAAACTAGCCTCATGCTTTCTTCTGCGGGCAGCCATTTTGTATTTTTCTGCCTCTGGGGGCGGCCATTTTGAAACCCCACTGCCAAGCTTCTATTGCCATGCACAGAAAATGGCGCTTGCAAGCTCCTAAAATCAAGACACCTGCCTTCCAGGAAAATAGATGCCACACATGCTGGGGGTGCTGCCATCACCTTTTAATCTTTTGTGATCTGCATCAACCCCCATTTGCACAACTTCTAACTACTTTGCCATGATCCCTTTAGATGTTGCAAAAACGTGTGGAATTGGAGCAAAATGCTGTAAAAATCAAGCTGGCATAACCTACTTTGACAGGTTCCACTTAGAAGGCTAGTGGAGGGGGGGGGGCACTGGCACAATAGGTTGGATGTAGGGAACTTAAATGTTCTCCATGAAGCAAGTCTTACACCCAGGTAGACACTTCCCCTAGATGTAGACCTTTCATTCCAAAGCAAAAGTTTGACTTTTAACAGGATTAATAAAGACTGGTGTTTAGCAGACAGGGGCAAGCAGCCCAGGCTGATTCTACTTTGCATTGATAAAGCTGGGGGTGGGGACGTCTAGATTAAGACTTGCCCTGCCGCTATTATGCTCCAAAAACATATCTGTATGCAGGACTAAAGAAGACAGCCCTGTAATCCCATGCAAAAGAACATGATGCATGATTTTTGTGCTTTTAGCATTATGGTCTGCTATGCGCTTTAAATCTTCCCTAAGCCCAACTTGCTTGGCACGGGCCATTACCCCTCCTGGGGTTTCCATGAACCCAGAGATGACTGCCCCAGTGCACAACATCTCCCGCTGCCTCCTGGAAGAGCTGCAGAGCTGGAATGAGCAGTGAGACAGCCACAGCTGCCAGTAGAACAGGGCCCTTTATGATGTCATGGTGCCAGTTTCCAAGGCATCCCACTGTGACCTGCACAGTGTTCCGTGGGATGCAAACTAGCCTCATGCTTTCTTCTGCGGGCAGCCATTTTGTATTTTTCTGCCTCTGGGGGCGGCCATTTTGAAACCCCACTGCCAAGCTTCTATTGCCATGCACAGAAAATGGCGCTTGCAAGCTCCTAAAATCAAGACACCTGCCTTCCAGGAAAATAGATGCCACACATGCTGGGGGTGCTGCCATCACCTTTTAATCTTTTGTGATCTGCATCAACCCCCATTTGCACAACTTCTAACTACTTTGCCATGATCCCTTTAGATGTTGCAAAAACGTGTGGAATTGGAGCAAAATGCTGTAAAAATCAAGCTGGCATAACCTACTTTGACAGGTTCCACTTAGAAGGCTAGGGGAGGGGGGGGGGCACTGGCACAATAGGTTGGATGTAGGGAACTTAAATGTTCTCCATGAAGCAAGTCTTACACCCAGGTAGACACTTCCCCTAGATGTAGACCTTTCATTCCAAAGCAAAAGTTTGACTTTTAACAGGATTAATAAAGACTGGTGTTTAGCAGACAGGGGCAAGCAGCCCAGGCTGATTCTACTTTGCATTGATAAAGCTGGGGGTGGGGACGTCTAGATTAAGACTTGCCCTGCCGCTATTATGCTCCAAAAACATATCTGTATGCAGGACTAAAGAAGACAGCCCTGTAATCCCATGCAAAAGAACATGATGCATGATTTTTGTGCTTTTAGCATTATGGTCTGCTATGCGCTTTAAATCTTCCCTAAGCCCAACTTGCTTGGCACGGGCCATTACCCCTCCTGGGGTTTCCATGAACCCAGAGATGACTGCCCCAGTGCACAACATCTCCCGCTGCCTCCTGGAAGAGCTGCAGAGCTGGAATGAGCAGTGAGACAGCCACAGCTGCCAGCAGAACAGGGCCCTTTATGATGTCATGGTGCCAGTTTCCAAGGCATCCCACTGTGACCTGCACAGTGTTCCGTGGGATGCAAACTAGCCTCATGCTTTCTTCTGCGGGCAGCCATTTTGTATTTTTCTGCCTCTGGGGGCGGCCATTTTGAAACCCCACTGCCAAGCTTCTATTGCCATGCACAGAAAATGGCGCTTGCAAGCTCCTAAAATCAAGACACCTGCCTTCCAGGAAAATAGATGCCACACATGCTGGGGGTGCTGCCATCACCTTTTAATCTTTTGTGATCTGCATCAACCCCCATTTGCACAACTTCTAACTACTTTGCCATGATCCCTTTAGGTGTTGCAAAAACGTGTGGAATTGGAGCAAAATGCTGTAAAAATCAAGCTGGCATAACCTACTTTGACAGGTTCCACTTAGAAGGCTAGTGGAGGGGGGGGGGGCACTGGCACAATAGGTTGGATGTAGGGAACTTAAATGTTCTCCATGAAGCAAGTCTTACACCCAGGTAGACACTTCCCCTAGATGTAGACCTTTCATTCCAAAGCAAAAGTTTGACTTTTAACAGGATTAATAAAGACTGGTGTTTAGCAGACAGGGGCAAGCAGCCCAGGCTGATTCTACTTTGCATTGATAAAGCTGGGGGTGGGGACGTCTAGATTAAGACTTGCCCTGCCGCTATTATGCTCCAAAAACATATCTGTATGCAGGACTAAAGAAGACAGCCCTGTAATCCCATGCAAAAGAACATGATGCATGATTTTTGTGCTTTTAGCATTATGGTCTGCTATGCGCTTTAAATCTTCCCTAAGCCCAACTTGCTTGGCACGGGCCATTACCCCTCCTGGGGTTTCCATGAACCCAGAGATGACTGCCCCAGTGCACAACATCTCCCGCTGCCTCCTGGAAGAGCTGCAGAGCTGGAATGAGCAGTGAGACAGCCACAGCTGCCAGTAGAACAGGGCCCTTTATGATGTCATGGTGCCAGTTTCCAAGGCATCCCACTGTGACCTGCACAGTGTTCCGTGGGATGCAAACTAGCCTCATGCTTTCTTCTGCGGGCAGCCATTTTGTATTTTTCTGCCTCTGGGGGCGGCCATTTTGAAACCCCACTGCCAAGCTTCTATTGCCATGCACAGAAAATGGCGCTTGCAAGCTCCTAAAATCAAGACACCTGCCTTCCAGGAAAATAGATGCCACACATGCTGGGGGTGCTGCCATCACCTTTTAATCTTTTGTGATCTGCATCAACCCCCATTTGCACAACTTCTAACTACTTTGCCATGATCCCTTTAGATGTTGCAAAAACGTGTGGAATTGGAGCAAAATGCTGTAAAAATCAAGCTGGCATAACCTACTTTGACAGGTTCCACTTAGAAGGCTAGGGGAGGGGGGGGGGCACTGGCACAATAGGTTGGATGTAGGGAACTTAAATGTTCTCCATGAAGCAAGTCTTACACCCAGGTAGACACTTCCCCTAGATGTAGACCTTTCATTCCAAAGCAAAAGTTTGACTTTTAACAGGATTAATAAAGACTGGTGTTTAGCAGACAGGGGCAAGCAGCCCAGGCTGATTCTACTTTGCATTGATAAAGCTGGGGGTGGGGACGTCTAGATTAAGACTTGCCCTGCCGCTATTATGCTCCAAAAACATATCTGTATGCAGGACTAAAGAAGACAGCCCTGTAATCCCATGCAAAAGAACATGATGCATGATTTTTGTGCTTTTAGCATTATGGTCTGCTATGCGCTTTAAATCTTCCCTAAGCCCAACTTGCTTGGCACGGGCCATTACCCCTCCTGGGGTTTCCATGAACCCAGAGATGACTGCCCCAGTGCACAACATCTCCCGCTGCCTCCTGGAAGAGCTGCAGAGCTGGAATGAGCAGTGAGACAGCCACAGCTGCCAGCAGAACAGGGCCCTTTATGATGTCATGGTGCCAGTTTCCAAGGCATCCCACTGTGACCTGCACAGTGTTCCGTGGGATGCAAACTAGCCTCATGCTTTCTTCTGCGGGCAGCCATTTTGTATTTTTCTGCCTCTGGGGGCGGCCATTTTGAAACCCCACTGCCAAGCTTCTATTGCCATGCACAGAAAATGGCGCTTGCAAGCTCCTAAAATCAAGACACCTGCCTTCCAGGAAAATAGATGCCACACATGCTGGGGGTGCTGCCATCACCTTTTAATCTTTTGTGATCTGCATCAACCCCCATTTGCACAACTTCTAACTACTTTGCCATGATCCCTTTAGGTGTTGCAAAAACGTGTGGAATTGGAGCAAAATGCTGTAAAAATCAAGCTGGCATAACCTACTTTGACAGGTTCCACTTAGAAGGCTAGTGGAGGGGGGGGGGCACTGGCACAATAGGTTGGATGTAGGGAACTTAAATGTTCTCCATGAAGCAAGTCTTACACCCAGGTAGACACTTCCCCTAGATGTAGACCTTTCATTCCAAAGCAAAAGTTTGACTTTTAACAGGATTAATAAAGACTGGTGTTTAGCAGACAGGGGCAAGCAGCCCAGGCTGATTCTACTTTGCATTGATAAAGCTGGGGGTGGGGACGTCTAGATTAAGACTTGCCCTGCCGCTATTATGCTCCAAAAACATATCTGTATGCAGGACTAAAGAAGACAGCCCTGTAATCCCATGCAAAAGAACATGATGCATGATTTTTGTGCTTTTAGCATTATGGTCTGCTATGCGCTTTAAATCTTCCCTAAGCCCAACTTGCTTGGCACGGGCCATTACCCCTCCTGGGGTTTCCATGAACCCAGAGATGACTGCCCCAGTGCACAACATCTCCCGCTGCCTCCTGGAAGAGCTGCAGAGCTGGAATGAGCAGTGAGACAGCCACAGCTGCCAGCAGAACAGGGCCCTTTATGATGTCATGGTGCCAGTTTTCAAGGCATCCCACTGTGACCTGCACAGTGTTCCGTGGGATGCAAACTAGCCTCATGCTTTCTTCTGCGGGCAGCCATTTTGTATTTTTCTGCCTCTGGGGGCGGCCATTTTGAAACCCCACTGCCAAGCTTCTATTGCCATGCACAGAAAATGGCGCTTGCAAGCTCCTAAAATCAAGACACCTGCCTTCCAGGAAAATAGATGCCACACATGCTGGGGGTGCTGCCATCACCTTTTAATCTTTTGTGATCTGCATCAACCCCCATTTGCACAACTTCTAACTACTTTGCCATGATCCCTTTAGATGTTGCAAAAACGTGTGGAATTGGAGCAAAATGCTGTAAAAATCAAGCTGGCATAACCTACTTTGACAGGTTCCACTTAGAAGGCTAGTGGAGGGGGGGGGCACTGGCACAATAGGTTGGATGTAGGGAACTTAAATGTTCTCCATGAAGCAAGTCTTACACCCAGGTAGACACTTCCCCTAGATGTAGACCTTTCATTCCAAAGCAAAAGTTTGACTTTTAACAGGATTAATAAAGACTGGTGTTTAGCAGACAGGGGCAAGCAGCCCAGGCTGATTCTACTTTGCATTGATAAAGCTGGGGGTGGGGACGTCTAGATTAAGACTTGCCCTGCCGCTATTATGCTCCAAAAACATATCTGTATGCAGGACTAAAGAAGACAGCCCTGTAATCCCATGCAAAAGAACATGATGCATGATTTTTGTGCTTTTAGCATTATGGTCTGCTATGCGCTTTAAATCTTCCCTAAGCCCAACTTGCTTGGCACGGGCCATTACCCCTCCTGGGGTTTCCATGAACCCAGAGATGACTGCCCCAGTGCACAACATCTCCCGCTGCCTCCTGGAAGAGCTGCAGAGCTGGAATGAGCAGTGAGACAGCCACAGCTGCCAGTAGAACAGGGCCCTTTATGATGTCATGGTGCCAGTTTCCAAGGCATCCCACTGTGACCTGCACAGTGTTCCGTGGGATGCAAACTAGCCTCATGCTTTCTTCTGCGGGCAGCCATTTTGTATTTTTCTGCCTCTGGGGGCGGCCATTTTGAAACCCCACTGCCAAGCTTCTATTGCCATGCACAGAAAATGGCGCTTGCAAGCTCCTAAAATCAAGACACCTGCCTTCCAGGAAAATAGATGCCACACATGCTGGGGGTGCTGCCATCACCTTTTAATCTTTTGTGATCTGCATCAACCCCCATTTGCACAACTTCTAACTACTTTGCCATGATCCCTTTAGATGTTGCAAAAACGTGTGGAATTGGAGCAAAATGCTGTAAAAATCAAGCTGGCATAACCTACTTTGACAGGTTCCACTTAGAAGGCTAGGGGAGGGGGGGGGGCACTGGCACAATAGGTTGGATGTAGGGAACTTAAATGTTCTCCATGAAGCAAGTCTTACACCCAGGTAGACACTTCCCCTAGATGTAGACCTTTCATTCCAAAGCAAAAGTTTGACTTTTAACAGGATTAATAAAGACTGGTGTTTAGCAGACAGGGGCAAGCAGCCCAGGCTGATTCTACTTTGCATTGATAAAGCTGGGGGTGGGGACGTCTAGATTAAGACTTGCCCTGCCGCTATTATGCTCCAAAAACATATCTGTATGCAGGACTAAAGAAGACAGCCCTGTAATCCCATGCAAAAGAACATGATGCATGATTTTTGTGCTTTTAGCATTATGGTCTGCTATGCGCTTTAAATCTTCCCTAAGCCCAACTTGCTTGGCACGGGCCATTACCCCTCCTGGGGTTTCCATGAACCCAGAGATGACTGCCCCAGTGCACAACATCTCCCGCTGCCTCCTGGAAGAGCTGCAGAGCTGGAATGAGCAGTGAGACAGCCACAGCTGCCAGCAGAACAGGGCCCTTTATGATGTCATGGTGCCAGTTTCCAAGGCATCCCACTGTGACCTGCACAGTGTTCCGTGGGATGCAAACTAGCCTCATGCTTTCTTCTGCGGGCAGCCATTTTGTATTTTTCTGCCTCTGGGGGCGGCCATTTTGAAACCCCACTGCCAAGCTTCTATTGCCATGCACAGAAAATGGCGCTTGCAAGCTCCTAAAATCAAGACACCTGCCTTCCAGGAAAATAGATGCCACACATGCTGGGGGTGCTGCCATCACCTTTTAATCTTTTGTGATCTGCATCAACCCCCATTTGCACAACTTCTAACTACTTTGCCATGATCCCTTTAGGTGTTGCAAAAACGTGTGGAATTGGAGCAAAATGCTGTAAAAATCAAGCTGGCATAACCTACTTTGACAGGTTCCACTTAGAAGGCTAGTGGAGGGGGGGGGGCACTGGCACAATAGGTTGGATGTAGGGAACTTAAATGTTCTCCATGAAGCAAGTCTTACACCCAGGTAGACACTTCCCCTAGATGTAGACCTTTCATTCCAAAGCAAAAGTTTGACTTTTAACAGGATTAATAAAGACTGGTGTTTAGCAGACAGGGGCAAGCAGCCCAGGCTGATTCTACTTTGCATTGATAAAGCTGGGGGTGGGGACGTCTAGATTAAGACTTGCCCTGCCGCTATTATGCTCCAAAAACATATCTGTATGCAGGACTAAAGAAGACAGCCCTGTAATCCCATGCAAAAGAACATGATGCATGATTTTTGTGCTTTTAGCATTATGGTCTGCTATGCGCTTTAAATCTTCCCTAAGCCCAACTTGCTTGGCACGGGCCATTACCCCTCCTGGGGTTTCCATGAACCCAGAGATGACTGCCCCAGTGCACAACATCTCCTGCTGCCTCCTGGAAGAGCTGCAGAGCTGGAATGAGCAGTGAGACAGCCACAGCTGCCAGCAGAACAGGGCCCTTTATGATGTCATGGTGCCAGTTTCCAAGGCATCCCACTGTGACCTGCACAGTGTTCCGTGGGATGCAAACTAGCCTCATGCTTTCTTCTGCGGGCAGCCATTTTGTATTTTTCTGCCTCTGGGGGCGGCCATTTTGAAACCCCACTGCCAAGCTTCTATTGCCATGCACAGAAAATGGCGCTTGCAAGCTCCTAAAATCAAGACACCTGCCTTCCAGGAAAATAGATGCCACACATGCTGGGGGTGCTGCCATCACCTTTTAATCTTTTGTGATCTGCATCAACCCCCATTTGCACAACTTCTAACTACTTTGCCATGATCCCTTTAGATGTTGCAAAAACGTGTGGAATTGGAGCAAAATGCTGTAAAAATCAAGCTGGCATAACCTACTTTGACAGGTTCCACTTAGAAGGCTAGTGGAGGGGGGGGGGGGGCACTGGCACAATAGGTTGGATGTAGGGAACTTAAATGTTCTCCATGAAGCAAGTCTTACACCCAGGTAGACACTTCCCCTAGATGTAGACCTTTCATTCCAAAGCAAAAGTTTGACTTTTAACAGGATTAATAAAGACTGGTGTTTAGCAGACAGGGGCAAGCAGCCCAGGCTGATTCTACTTTGCATTGATAAAGCTGGGGGTGGGGACGTCTAGATTAAGACTTGCCCTGCCGCTATTATGCTCCAAAAACATATCTGTATGCAGGACTAAAGAAGACAGCCCTGTAATCCCATGCAAAAGAACATGATGCATGATTTTTGTGCTTTTAGCATTATGGTCTGCTATGCGCTTTAAATCTTCCCTAAGCCCAACTTGCTTGGCACGGGCCATTACCCCTCCTGGGGTTTCCATGAACCCAGAGATGACTGCCCCAGTGCACAACATCTCCCGCTGCCTCCTGGAAGAGCTGCAGAGCTGGAATGAGCAGTGAGACAGCCACAGCTGCCAGCAGAACAGGGCCCTTTATGATGTCATGGTGCCAGTTTCCAAGGCATCCCACTGTGACCTGCACAGTGTTCCGTGGGATGCAAACTAGCCTCATGCTTTCTTCTGCGGGCAGCCATTTTGTATTTTTCTGCCTCTGGGGGCGGCCATTTTGAAACCCCACTGCCAAGCTTCTATTGCCATGCACAGAAAATGGCGCTTGCAAGCTCCTAAAATCAAGACACCTGCCTTCCAGGAAAATAGATGCCACACATGCTGGGGGTGCTGCCATCACCTTTTAATCTTTTGTGATCTGCATCAACCCCCATTTGCACAACTTCTAACTACTTTGCCATGATCCCTTTAGATGTTGCAAAAACGTGTGGAATTGGAGCAAAATGCTGTAAAAATCAAGCTGGCATAACCTACTTTGACAGGTTCCACTTAGAAGGCTAGTGGAGGGGGGGGGGGGGGGCACTGGCACAATAGGTTGGATGTAGGGAACTTAAATGTTCTCCATGAAGCAAGTCTTACACCCAGGTAGACACTTCCCCTAGATGTAGACCTTTCATTCCAAAGCAAAAGTTTGACTTTTAACAGGATTAATAAAGACTGGTGTTTAGCAGACAGGGGCAAGCAGCCCAGGCTGATTCTACTTTGCATTGATAAAGCTGGGGGTGGGGACGTCTAGATTAAGACTTGCCCTGCCGCTATTATGCTCCAAAAACATATCTGTATGCAGGACTAAAGAAGACAGCCCTGTAATCCCATGCAAAAGAACATGATGCATGATTTTTGTGCTTTTAGCATTATGGTCTGCTATGCGCTTTAAATCTTCCCTAAGCCCAACTTGCTTGGCACGGGCCATTACCCCTCCTGGGGTTTCCATGAACCCAGAGATGACTGCCCCAGTGCACAACATCTCCCGCTGCCTCCTGGAAGAGCTGCAGAGCTGGAATGAGCAGTGAGACAGCCACAGCTGCCAGCAGAACAGGGCCCTTTATGATGTCATGGTGCCAGTTTCCAAGGCATCCCACTGTGACCTGCACAGTGTTCCGTGGGATGCAAACTAGCCTCATGCTTTCTTCTGCGGGCAGCCATTTTGTATTTTTCTGCCTCTGGGGGCGGCCATTTTGAAACCCCACTGCCAAGCTTCTATTGCCATGCACAGAAAATGGCGCTTGCAAGCTCCTAAAATCAAGACACCTGCCTTCCAGGAAAATAGATGCCACACATGCTGGGGGTGCTGCCATCACCTTTTAATCTTTTGTGATCTGCATCAACCCCCATTTGCACAACTTCTAACTACTTTGCCATGATCCCTTTAGATGTTGCAAAAACGTGTGGAATTGGAGCAAAATGCTGTAAAAATCAAGCTGGCATAACCTACTTTGACAGGTTCCACTTAGAAGGCTAGGGGAGGGGGGGGGGCACTGGCACAATAGGTTGGATGTAGGGAACTTAAATGTTCTCCATGAAGCAAGTCTTACACCCAGGTAGACACTTCCCCTAGATGTAGACCTTTCATTCCAAAGCAAAAGTTTGACTTTTAACAGGATTAATAAAGACTGGTGTTTAGCAGACAGGGGCAAGCAGCCCAGGCTGATTCTACTTTGCATTGATAAAGCTGGGGGTGGGGACGTCTAGATTAAGACTTGCCCTGCCGCTATTATGCTCCAAAAACATATCTGTATGCAGGACTAAAGAAGACAGCCCTGTAATCCCATGCAAAAGAACATGATGCATGATTTTTGTGCTTTTAGCATTATGGTCTGCTATGCGCTTTAAATCTTCCCTAAGCCCAACTTGCTTGGCACGGGCCATTACCCCTCCTGGGGTTTCCATGAACCCAGAGATGACTGCCCCAGTGCACAACATCTCCCGCTGCCTCCTGGAAGAGCTGCAGAGCTGGAATGAGCAGTGAGACAGCCACAGCTGCCAGCAGAACAGGGCCCTTTATGATGTCATGGTGCCAGTTTCCAAGGCATCCCACTGTGACCTGCACAGTGTTCCGTGGGATGCAAACTAGCCTCATGCTTTCTTCTGCGGGCAGCCATTTTGTATTTTTCTGCCTCTGGGGGCGGCCATTTTGAAACCCCACTGCCAAGCTTCTATTGCCATGCACAGAAAATGGCGCTTGCAAGCTCCTAAAATCAAGACACCTGCCTTCCAGGAAAATAGATGCCACACATGCTGGGGGTGCTGCCATCACCTTTTAATCTTTTGTGATCTGCATCAACCCCCATTTGCACAACTTCTAACTACTTTGCCATGATCCCTTTAGATGTTGCAAAAACGTGTGGAATTGGAGCAAAATGCTGTAAAAATCAAGCTGGCATAACCTACTTTGACAGGTTCCACTTAGAAGGCTAGGGGAGGGGGGGGGGGGCACTGGCACAATAGGTTGGATGTAGGGAACTTAAATGTTCTCCATGAAGCAAGTCTTACACCCAGGTAGACACTTCCCCTAGATGTAGACCTTTCATTCCAAAGCAAAAGTTTGACTTTTAACAGGATTAATAAAGACTGGTGTTTAGCAGACAGGGGCAAGCAGCCCAGGCTGATTCTACTTTGCATTGATAAAGCTGGGGGTGGGGACGTCTAGATTAAGACTTGCCCTGCCGCTATTATGCTCCAAAAACATATCTGTATGCAGGACTAAAGAAGACAGCCCTGTAATCCCATGCAAAAGAACATGATGCATGATTTTTGTGCTTTTAGCATTATGGTCTGCTATGCGCTTTAAATCTTCCCTAAGCCCAACTTGCTTGGCACGGGCCATTACCCCTCCTGGGGTTTCCATGAACCCAGAGATGACTGCCCCAGTGCACAACATCTCCCGCTGCCTCCTGGAAGAGCTGCAGAGCTGGAATGAGCAGTGAGACAGCCACAGCTGCCAGCAGAACAGGGCCCTTTATGATGTCATGGTGCCAGTTTCCAAGGCATCCCACTGTGACCTGCACAGTGTTCCGTGGGATGCAAACTAGCCTCATGCTTTCTTCTGCGGGCAGCCATTTTGTATTTTTCTGCCTCTGGGGGCGGCCATTTTGAAACCCCACTGCCAAGCTTCTATTGCCATGCACAGAAAATGGCGCTTGCAAGCTCCTAAAATCAAGACACCTGCCTTCCAGGAAAATAGATGCCACACATGCTGGGGGTGCTGCCATCACCTTTTAATCTTTTGTGATCTGCATCAACCCCCATTTGCACAACTTCTAACTACTTTGCCATGATCCCTTTAGATGTTGCAAAAACGTGTGGAATTGGAGCAAAATGCTGTAAAAATCAAGCTGGCATAACCTACTTTGACAGGTTCCACTTAGAAGGCTAGGGGAGGGGGGGGGGGGGCACTGGCACAATAGGTTGGATGTAGGGAACTTAAATGTTCTCCATGAAGCAAGTCTTACACCCAGGTAGACACTTCCCCTAGATGTAGACCTTTCATTCCAAAGCAAAAGTTTGACTTTTAACAGGATTAATAAAGACTGGTGTTTAGCAGACAGGGGCAAGCAGCCCAGGCTGATTCTACTTTGCATTGATAAAGCTGGGGGTGGGGACGTCTAGATTAAGACTTGCCCTGCCGCTATTATGCTCCAAAAACATATCTGTATGCAGGACTAAAGAAGACAGCCCTGTAATCCCATGCAAAAGAACATGATGCATGATTTTTGTGCTTTTAGCATTATGGTCTGCTATGCGCTTTAAATCTTCCCTAAGCCCAACTTGCTTGGCACGGGCCATTACCCCTCCTGGGGTTTCCATGAACCCAGAGATGACTGCCCCAGTGCACAACATCTCCCGCTGCCTCCTGGAAGAGCTGCAGAGCTGGAATGAGCAGTGAGACAGCCACAGCTGCCAGCAGAACAGGGCCCTTTATGATGTCATGGTGCCAGTTTCCAAGGCATCCCACTGTGACCTGCACAGTGTTCCGTGGGATGCAAACTAGCCTCATGCTTTCTTCTGCGGGCAGCCATTTTGTATTTTTCTGCCTCTGGGGGCGGCCATTTTGAAACCCCACTGCCAAGCTTCTATTGCCATGCACAGAAAATGGCGCTTGCAAGCTCCTAAAATCAAGACACCTGCCTTCCAGGAAAATAGATGCCACACATGCTGGGGGTGCTGCCATCACCTTTTAATCTTTTGTGATCTGCATCAACCCCCATTTGCACAACTTCTAACTACTTTGCCATGATCCCTTTAGATGTTGCAAAAACGTGTGGAATTGGAGCAAAATGCTGTAAAAATCAAGCTGGCATAACCTACTTTGACAGGTTCCACTTAGAAGGCTAGGGGAGGGGGGGGGGGGCACTGGCACAATAGGTTGGATGTAGGGAACTTAAATGTTCTCCATGAAGCAAGTCTTACACCCAGGTAGACACTTCCCCTAGATGTAGACCTTTCATTCCAAAGCAAAAGTTTGACTTTTAACAGGATTAATAAACACTGGTGTTTAGCAGACAGGGGCAAGCAGCCCAGGCTGATTCTACTTTGCATTGATAAAGCTGGGGGTGGGGACGTCTAGATTAAGACTTGCCCTGCCGCTATTATGCTCCAAAAACATATCTGTATGCAGGACTAAAGAAGACAGCCCTGTAATCCCATGCAAAAGAACATGATGCATGATTTTTGTGCTTTTAGCATTATGGTCTGCTATGCGCTTTAAATCTTCCCTAAGCCCAACTTGCTTGGCACGGGCCATTACCCCTCCTGGGGTTTCCATGAACCCAGAGATGACTGCCCCAGTGCACAACATCTCCCGCTGCCTCCTGGAAGAGCTGCAGAGCTGGAATGAGCAGTGAGACAGCCACAGCTGCCAGCAGAACAGGGCCCTTTATGATGTCATGGTGCCAGTTTCCAAGGCATCCCACTGTGACCTGCACAGTGTTCCGTGGGATGCAAACTAGCCTCATGCTTTCTTCTGCGGGCAGCCATTTTGTATTTTTCTGCCTCTGGGGGCGGCCATTTTGAAACCCCACTGCCAAGCTTCTATTGCCATGCACAGAAAATGGCGCTTGCAAGCTCCTAAAATCAAGACACCTGCCTTCCAGGAAAATAGATGCCACACATGCTGGGGGTGCTGCCATCACCTTTTAATCTTTTGTGATCTGCATCAACCCCCATTTGCACAACTTCTAACTACTTTGCCATGATCCCTTTAGATGTTGCAAAAACGTGTGGAATTGGAGCAAAATGCTGTAAAAATCAAGCTGGCATAACCTACTTTGACAGGTTCCACTTAGAAGGCTAGTGGAGGGGGGGGGGGGCACTGGCACAATAGGTTGGATGTAGGGAACTTAAATGTTCTCCATGAAGCAAGTCTTACACCCAGGTAGACACTTCCCCTAGATGTAGACCTTTCATTCCAAAGCAAAAGTTTGACTTTTAACAGGATTAATAAAGACTGGTGTTTAGCAGACAGGGGCAAGCAGCCCAGGCTGATTCTACTTTGCATTGATAAAGCTGGGGGTGGGGACGTCTAGATTAAGACTTGCCCTGCCGCTATTATGCTCCAAAAACATATCTGTATGCAGGACTAAAGAAGACAGCCCTGTAATCCCATGCAAAAGAACATGATGCATGATTTTTGTGCTTTTAGCATTATGGTCTGCTATGCGCTTTAAATCTTCCCTAAGCCCAACTTGCTTGGCACGGGCCATTACCCCTCCTGGGGTTTCCATGAACCCAGAGATGACTGCCCCAGTGCACAACATCTCCCGCTGCCTCCTGGAAGAGCTGCAGAGCTGGAATGAGCAGTGAGACAGCCACAGCTGCCAGCAGAACAGGGCCCTTTATGATGTCATGGTGCCAGTTTCCAAGGCATCCCACTGTGACCTGCACAGTGTTCCGTGGGATGCAAACTAGCCTCATGCTTTCTTCTGCGGGCAGCCATTTTGTATTTTTCTGCCTCTGGGGGCGGCCATTTTGAAACCCCACTGCCAAGCTTCTATTGCCATGCACAGCAAATGGCGCTTGCAAGCTCCTAAAATCAAGACACCTGCCTTCCAGGAAAATAGATGCCACACATGCTGGGGGTGCTGCCATCACCTTTTAATCTTTTGTGATCTGCATCAACCCCCATTTGCACAACTTCTAACTACTTTGCCATGATCCCTTTAGATGTTGCAAAAACGTGTGGAATTGGAGCAAAATGCTGTAAAAATCAAGCTGGCATAACCTACTTTGACAGGTTCCACTTAGAAGGCTAGTGGAGGGGGGGGGGGGCACTGGCACAATAGGTTGGATGTAGGGAACTTAAATGTTCTCCATGAAGCAAGTCTTACACCCAGGTAGACACTTCCCCTAGATGTAGACCTTTCATTCCAAAGCAAAAGTTTGACTTTTAACAGGATTAATAAAGACTGGTGTTTAGCAGACAGGGGCAAGCAGCCCAGGCTGATTCTACTTTGCATTGATAAAGCTGGGGGTGGGGACGTCTAGATTAAGACTTGCCCTGCCGCTATTATGCTCCAAAAACATATCTGTATGCAGGACTAAAGAAGACAGCCCTGTAATCCCATGCAAAAGAACATGATGCATGATTTTTGTGCTTTTAGCATTATGGTCTGCTATGCGCTTTAAATCTTCCCTAAGCCCAACTTGCTTGGCACGGGCCATTACCCCTCCTGGGGTTTCCATGAACCCAGAGATGACTGCCCCAGTGCACAACATCTCCCGCTGCCTCCTGGAAGAGCTGCAGAGCTGGAATGAGCAGTGAGACAGCCACAGCTGCCAGCAGAACAGGGCCCTTTATGATGTCATGGTGCCAGTTTCCAAGGCATCCCACTGTGACCTGCACAGTGTTCCGTGGGATGCAAACTAGCCTCATGCTTTCTTCTGCGGGCAGCCATTTTGTATTTTTCTGCCTCTGGGGGCGGCCATTTTGAAACCCCACTGCCAAGCTTCTATTGCCATGCACAGCAAATGGCGCTTGCAAGCTCCTAAAATCAAGACACCTGCCTTCCAGGAAAATAGATGCCACACATGCTGGGGGTGCTGCCATCACCTTTTAATCTTTTGTGATCTGCATCAACCCCCATTTGCACAACTTCTAACTACTTTGCCATGATCCCTTTAGATGTTGCAAAAACGTGTGGAATTGGAGCAAAATGCTGTAAAAATCAAGCTGGCATAACCTACTTTGACAGGTTCCACTTAGAAGGCTAGTGGAGGGGGGGGGGGCACTGGCACAATAGGTTGGATGTAGGGAACTTAAATGTTCTCCATGAAGCAAGTCTTACACCCAGGTAGACACTTCCCCTAGATGTAGACCTTTCATTCCAAAGCAAAAGTTTGACTTTTAACAGGATTAATAAAGACTGGTGTTTAGCAGACAGGGGCAAGCAGCCCAGGCTGATTCTACTTTGCATTGATAAAGCTGGGGGTGGGGACGTCTAGATTAAGACTTGCCCTGCCGCTATTATGCTCCAAAAACATATCTGTATGCAGGACTAAAGAAGACAGCCCTGTAATCCCATGCAAAAGAACATGATGCATGATTTTTGTGCTTTTAGCATTATGGTCTGCTATGCGCTTTAAATCTTCCCTAAGCCCAACTTGCTTGGCACGGGCCATTACCCCTCCTGGGGTTTCCATGAACCCAGAGATGACTGCCCCAGTGCACAACATCTCCCGCTGCCTCCTGGAAGAGCTGCAGAGCTGGAATGAGCAGTGAGACAGCCACAGCTGCCAGCAGAACA
This sequence comes from Engystomops pustulosus, assembly GCF_040894005.1. Classification (NCBI taxonomy): domain Eukaryota; kingdom Metazoa; phylum Chordata; class Amphibia; order Anura; family Leptodactylidae; genus Engystomops; species Engystomops pustulosus. Next base: position 51,094,857 of record NC_092413.1, read on the forward strand.
GGGCCCTTTATGATGTCATGGTGCCAGTTTCCAAGGCATCCCACTGTGACCTGCACAGTGTTCCGTGGGATGCAAACTAGCCTCATGCTTTCTTCTGCGGGCAGCCATTTTGTATTTTTCTGCCTCTGGGGGCGGCCATTTTGAAACCCCACTGCCAAGCTTCTATTGCCATGCACAGAAAATGGCGCTTGCAAGCTCCTAAAATCAAGACACCTGCCTTCCAGGAAAATAGATGCCACACATGCTGGGGGTGCTGCCATCACCTTTTAATCTTTTGTGATCTGCATCAACCCCCATTTGCACAACTTCTAACTACTTTGCCATGATCCCTTTAGATGTTGCAAAAACGTGTGGAATTGGAGCAAAATGCTGTAAAAATCAAGCTGGCATAACCTACTTTGACAGGTTCCACTTAGAAGGCTAGTGGAGGGGGGGGGGGCACTGGCACAATAGGTTGGATGTAGGGAACTTAAATGTTCTCCATGAAGCAAGTCTTACACCCAGGTAGACACTTCCCCTAGATGTAGACCTTTCATTCCAAAGCAAAAGTTTGACTTTTAACAGGATTAATAAAGACTGGTGTTTAGCAGACAGGGGCAAGCAGCCCAGGCTGATTCTACTTTGCATTGATAAAGCTGGGGGTGGGGACGTCTAGATTAAGACTTGCCCTGCCGCTATTATGCTCCAAAAACATATCTGTATGCAGGACTAAAGAAGACAGCCCTGTAATCCCATGCAAAAGAACATGATGCATGATTTTTGTGCTTTTAGCATTATGGTCTGCTATGCGCTTTAAATCTTCCCTAAGCCCAACTTGCTTGGCACGGGCCATTACCCCTCCTGGGGTTTCCATGAACCCAGAGATGACTGCCCCAGTGCACAACATCTCCCGCTGCCTCCTGGAAGAGCTGCAGAGCTGGAATGAGCAGTGAGACAGCCACAGCTGCCAGCAGAACAGGGCCCTTTATGATGTCATGGTGCCAGTTTCCAAGGCATCCCACTGTGACCTGCACAGTGTTCCGTGGGATGCAAACTAGCCTCATGCTTTCTTCTGCGGGCAGCCATTTTGTATTTTTCTGCCTCTGGGGGCGGCCATTTTGAAACCCCACTGCCAAGCTTCTATTGCCATGCACAGAAAATGGCGCTTGCAAGCTCCTAAAATCAAGACACCTGCCTTCCAGGAAAATAGATGCCACACATGCTGGGGGTGCTGCCATCACCTTTTAATCTTTTGTGATCTGCATCAACCCCCATTTGCACAACTTCTAACTACTTTGCCATGATCCCTTTAGATGTTGCAAAAACGTGTGGAATTGGAGCAAAATGCTGTAAAAATCAAGCTGGCATAACCTACTTTGACAGGTTCCACTTAGAAGGCTAGTGGAGGGGGGGGCACTGGCACAATAGGTTGGATGTAGGGAACTTAAATGTTCTCCATGAAGCAAGTCTTACACCCAGGTAGACACTTCCCCTAGATGTAGACCTTTCATTCCAAAGCAAAAGTTTGACTTTTAACAGGATTAATAAAGACTGGTGTTTAGCAGACAGGGGCAAGCAGCCCAGGCTGATTCTACTTTGCATTGATAAAGCTGGGGGTGGGGACGTCTAGATTAAGACTTGCCCTGCCGCTATTATGCTCCAAAAACATATCTGTATGCAGGACTAAAGAAGACAGCCCTGTAATCCCATACAAAAGAACATGATGCATGATTTTTGTGCTTTTAGCATTATGGTCTGCTATGCGCTTTAAATCTTCCCTAAGCCCAACTTGCTTGGCACGGGCCATTACCCCTCCTGGGGTTTCCATGAACCCAGAGATGACTGCCCCAGTGCACAACATCTCCCGCTGCCTCCTGGAAGAGCTGCAGAGCTGGAATGAGCAGTGAGACAGCCACAGCTGCCAGCAGAACAGGGCCCTTTATGATGTCATGGTGCCAGTTTCCAAGGCATCCCACTGTGACCTGCACAGTGTTCCGTGGGATGCAAACTAGCCTCATGCTTTCTTCTGCGGGCAGCCATTTTGTATTTTTCTGCCTCTGGGGGCGGCCATTTTGAAACCCCACTGCCAAGCTTCTATTGCCATGCACAGAAAATGGCGCTTGCAAGCTCCTAAAATCAAGACACCTGCCTTCCAGGAAAATAGATGCCACACATGCTGGGGGTGCTGCCATCACCTTTTAATCTTTTGTGATCTGCATCAACCCCCATTTGCACAACTTCTAACTACTTTGCCATGATCCCTTTAGATGTTGCAAAAACGTGTGGAATTGGAGCAAAATGCTGTAAAAATCAAGCTGGCATAACCTACTTTGACAGGTTCCACTTAGAAGGCTAGTGGAGGGGGGGGGGGGGGGCACTGGCACAATAGGTTGGATGTAGGGAACTTAAATGTTCTCCATGAAGCAAGTCTTACACCCAGGTAGACACTTCCCCTAGATGTAGACCTTTCATTCCAAAGCAAAAGTTTGACTTTTAACAGGATTAATAAAGACTGGTGTTTAGCAGACAGGGGCAAGCAGCCCAGGCTGATTCTACTTTGCATTGATAAAGCTGGGGGTGGGGACGTCTAGATTAAGACTTGCCCTGCCGCTATTATGCTCCAAAAACATATCTGTATGCAGGACTAAAGAAGACAGCCCTGTAATCCCATGCAAAAGAACATGATGCATGATTTTTGTGCTTTTAGCATTATGGTCTGCTATGCGCTTTAAATCTTCCCTAAGCCCAACTTGCTTGGCACGGGCCATTACCCCTCCTGGGGTTTCCATGAACCCAGAGATGACTGCCCCAGTGCACAACATCTCCCGCTGCCTCCTGGAAGAGCTGCAGAGCTGGAATGAGCAGTGAGACAGCCACAGCTGCCAGCAGAACAGGGCCCTTTATGATGTCATGGTGCCAGTTTCCAAGGCATCCCACTGTGACCTGCACAGTGTTCCGTGGGATGCAAACTAGCCTCATGCTTTCTTCTGCGGGCAGCCATTTTGTATTTTTCTGCCTCTGGGGGCGGCCATTTTGAAACCCCACTGCCAAGCTTCTATTGCCATGCACAGAAAATGGCGCTTGCAAGCTCCTAAAATCAAGACACCTGCCTTCCAGGAAAATAGATGCCACACATGCTGGGGGTGCTGCCATCACCTTTTAATCTTTTGTGATCTGCATCAACCCCCATTTGCACAACTTCTAACTACTTTGCCATGATCCCTTTAGATGTTGCAAAAACGTGTGGAATTGGAGCAAAATGCTGTAAAAATCAAGCTGGCATAACCTACTTTGACAGGTTCCACTTAGAAGGCTAGTGGAGGGGGGGGGGCACTGGCACAATAGGTTGGATGTAGGGAACTTAAATGTTCTCCATGAAGCAAGTCTTACACCCAGGTAGACACTTCCCCTAGATGTAGACCTTTCATTCCAAAGCAAAAGTTTGACTTTTAACAGGATTAATAAAGACTGGTGTTTAGCAGACAGGGGCAAGCAGCCCAGGCTGATTCTACTTTGCATTGATAAAGCTGGGGGTGGGGACGTCTAGATTAAGACTTGCCCTGCCGCTATTATGCTCCAAAAACATATCTGTATGCAGGACTAAAGAAGACAGCCCTGTAATCCCATGCAAAAGAACATGATGCATGATTTTTGTGCTTTTAGCATTATGGTCTGCTATGCGCTTTAAATCTTCCCTAAGCCCAACTTGCTTGGCACGGGCCATTACCCCTCCTGGGGTTTCCATGAACCCAGAGATGACTGCCCCAGTGCACAACATCTCCCGCTGCCTCCTGGAAGAGCTGCAGAGCTGGAATGAGCAGTGAGACAGCCACAGCTGCCAGCAGAACAGGGCCCTTTATGATGTCATGGTGCCAGTTTCCAAGGCATCCCACTGTGACCTGCACAGTGTTCCGTGGGATGCAAACTAGCCTCATGCTTTCTTCTGCGGGCAGCCATTTTGTATTTTTCTGCCTCTGGGGGCGGCCATTTTGAAACCCCACTGCCAAGCTTCTATTGCCATGCACAGAAAATGGCGCTTGCAAGCTCCTAAAATCAAGACACCTGCCTTCCAGGAAAATAGATGCCACACATGCTGGGGGTGCTGCCATCACCTTTTAATCTTTTGTGATCTGCATCAACCCCCATTTGCACAACTTCTAACTACTTTGCCATGATCCCTTTAGATGTTGCAAAAACGTGTGGAATTGGAGCAAAATGCTGTAAAAATCAAGCTGGCATAACCTACTTTGACAGGTTCCACTTAGAAGGCTAGTGGAGGGGGGGGGGGGCACTGGCACAATAGGTTGGATGTAGGGAACTTAAATGTTCTCCATGAAGCAAGTCTTACACCCAGGTAGACACTTCCCCTAGATGTAGACCTTTCATTCCAAAGCAAAAGTTTGACTTTTAACAGGATTAATAAAGACTGGTGTTTAGCAGACAGGGGCAAGCAGCCCAGGCTGATTCTACTTTGCATTGATAAAGCTGGGGGTGGGGACGTCTAGATTAAGACTTGCCCTGCCGCTATTATGCTCCAAAAACATATCTGTATGCAGGACTAAAGAAGACAGCCCTGTAATCCCATGCAAAAGAACATGATGCATGATTTTTGTGCTTTTAGCATTATGGTCTGCTATGCGCTTTAAATCTTCCCTAAGCCCAACTTGCTTGGCACGGGCCATTACCCCTCCTGGGGTTTCCATGAACCCAGAGATGACTGCCCCAGTGCACAACATCTCCCGCTGCCTCCTGGAAGAGCTGCAGAGCTGGAATGAGCAGTGAGACAGCCACAGCTGCCAGCAGAACAGGGCCCTTTATGATGTCATGGTGCCAGTTTCCAAGGCATCCCACTGTGACCTGCACAGTGTTCCGTGGGATGCAAACTAGCCTCATGCTTTCTTCTGCGGGCAGCCATTTTGTATTTTTCTGCCTCTGGGGGCGGCCATTTTGAAACCCCACTGCCAAGCTTCTATTGCCATGCACAGAAAATGGCGCTTGCAAGCTCCTAAAATCAAGACACCTGCCTTCCAGGAAAATAGATGCCACACATGCTGGGGGTGCTGCCATCACCTTTTAATCTTTTGTGATCTGCATCAACCCCCATTTGCACAACTTCTAACTACTTTGCCATGATCCCTTTAGATGTTGCAAAAACGTGTGGAATTGGAGCAAAATGCTGTAAAAATCAAGCTGGCATAACCTACTTTGACAGGTTCCACTTAGAAGGCTAGTGGAGGGGGGGGGGGGCACTGGCACAATAGGTTGGATGTAGGGAACTTAAATGTTCTCCATGAAGCAAGTCTTACACCCAGGTAGACACTTCCCCTAGATGTAGACCTTTCATTCCAAAGCAAAAGTTTGACTTTTAACAGGATTAATAAAGACTGGTGTTTAGCAGACAGGGGCAAGCAGCCCAGGCTGATTCTACTTTGCATTGATAAAGCTGGGGGTGGGGACGTCTAGATTAAGACTTGCCCTGCCGCTATTATGCTCCAAAAACATATCTGTATGCAGGACTAAAGAAGACAGCCCTGTAATCCCATGCAAAAGAACATGATGCATGATTTTTGTGCTTTTAGCATTATGGTCTGCTATGCGCTTTAAATCTTCCCTAAGCCCAACTTGCTTGGCACGGGCCATTACCCCTCCTGGGGTTTCCATGAACCCAGAGATGACTGCCCCAGTGCACAACATCTCCCGCTGCCTCCTGGAAGAGCTGCAGAGCTGGAATGAGCAGTGAGACAGCCACAGCTGCCAGCAGAACAGGGCCCTTTATGATGTCATGGTGCCAGTTTCCAAGGCATCCCACTGTGACCTGCACAGTGTTCCGTGGGATGCAAACTAGCCTCATGCTTTCTTCTGCGGGCAGCCATTTTGTATTTTTCTGCCTCTGGGGGCGGCCATTTTGAAACCCCACTGCCAAGCTTCTATTGCCATGCACAGAAAATGGCGCTTGCAAGCTCCTAAAATCAAGACACCTGCCTTCCAGGAAAATAGATGCCACACATGCTGGGGGTGCTGCCATCACCTTTTAATCTTTTGTGATCTGCATCAACCCCCATTTGCACAACTTCTAACTACTTTGCCATGATCCCTTTAGATGTTGCAAAAACGTGTGGAATTGGAGCAAAATGCTGTAAAAATCAAGCTGGCATAACCTACTTTGACAGGTTCCACTTAGAAGGCTAGGGGAGGTGGGGGGGGGGGGCACTGGCACAATAGGTTGGATGTAGGGAACTTAAATGTTCTCCATGAAGCAAGTCTTACACCCAGGTAGACACTTCCCCTAGATGTAGACCTTTCATTCCAAAGCAAAAGTTTGACTTTTAACAGGATTAATAAAGACTGGTGTTTAGCAGACAGGGGCAAGCAGCCCAGGCTGATTCTACTTTGCATTGATAAAGCTGGGGGTGGGGACGTCTAGATTAAGACTTGCCCTGCCGCTATTATGCTCCAAAAACATATCTGTATGCAGGACTAAAGAAGACAGCCCTGTAATCCCATGCAAAAGAACATGATGCATGATTTTTGTGCTTTTAGCATTATGGTCTGCTATGCGCTTTAAATCTTCCCTAAGCCCAACTTGCTTGGCACGGGCCATTACCCCTCCTGGGGTTTCCATGAACCCAGAGATGACTGCCCCAGTGCACAACATCTCCCGCTGCCTCCTGGAAGAGCTGCAGAGCTGGAATGAGCAGTGAGACAGCCACAGCTGCCAGCAGAACAGGGCCCTTTATGATGTCATGGTGCCAGTTTCCAAGGCATCCCACTGTGACCTGCACAGTGTTCCGTGGGATGCAAACTAGCCTCATGCTTTCTTCTGCGGGCAGCCATTTTGTATTTTTCTGCCTCTGGGGGCGGCCATTTTGAAACCCCACTGCCAAGCTTCTATTGCCATGCACAGAAAATGGCGCTTGCAAGCTCCTAAAATCAAGACACCTGCCTTCCAGGAAAATAGATGCCACACATGCTGGGGGTGCTGCCATCACCTTTTAATCTTTTGTGATCTGCATCAACCCCCATTTGCACAACTTCTAACTACTTTGCCATGATCCCTTTAGATGTTGCAAAAACGTGTGGAATTGGAGCAAAATGCTGTAAAAATCAAGCTGGCATAACCTACTTTGACAGGTTCCACTTAGAAGGCTAGTGGAGGGGGGGGGGGCACTGGCACAATAGGTTGGATGTAGGGAACTTAAATGTTCTCCATGAAGCAAGTCTTACACCCAGGTAGACACTTCCCCTAGATGTAGACCTTTCATTCCAAAGCAAAAGTTTGACTTTTAACAGGATTAATAAAGACTGGTGTTTAGCAGACAGGGGCAAGCAGCCCAGGCTGATTCTACTTTGCATTGATAAAGCTGGGGGTGGGGACGTCTAGATTAAGACTTGCCCTGCCGCTATTATGCTCCAAAAACATATCTGTATGCAGGACTAAAGAAGACAGCCCTGTAATCCCATGCAAAAGAACATGATGCATGATTTTTGTGCTTTTAGCATTATGGTCTGCTATGCGCTTTAAATCTTCCCTAAGCCCAACTTGCTTGGCACGGGCCATTACCCCTCCTGGGGTTTCCATGAACCCAGAGATGACTGCCCCAGTGCACAACATCTCCCGCTGCCTCCTGGAAGAGCTGCAGAGCTGGAATGAGCAGTGAGACAGCCACAGCTGCCAGCAGAACAGGGCCCTTTATGATGTCATGGTGCCAGTTTCCAAGGCATCCCACTGTGACCTGCACAGTGTTCCGTGGGATGCAAACTAGCCTCATGCTTTCTTCTGCGGGCAGCCATTTTGTATTTTTCTGCCTCTGGGGGCGGCCATTTTGAAACCCCACTGCCAAGCTTCTATTGCCATGCACAGAAAATGGCGCTTGCAAGCTCCTAAAATCAAGACACCTGCCTTCCAGGAAAATAGATGCCACACATGCTGGGGGTGCTGCCATCACCTTTTAATCTTTTGTGATCTGCATCAACCCCCATTTGCACAACTTCTAACTACTTTGCCATGATCCCTTTAGATGTTGCAAAAACGTGTGGAATTGGAGCAAAATGCTGTAAAAATCAAGCTGGCATAACCTACTTTGACAGGTTCCACTTAGAAGGCTAGGGGAGGTGGGGGGGGGGGGCACTGGCACAATAGGTTGGATGTAGGGAACTTAAATGTTCTCCATGAAGCAAGTCTTACACCCAGGTAGACACTTCCCCTAGATGTAGACCTTTCATTCCAAAGCAAAAGTTTGACTTTTAACAGGATTAATAAAGACTGGTGTTTAGCAGACAGGGGCAAGCAGCCCAGGCTGATTCTACTTTGCATTGATAAAGCTGGGGGTGGGGACGTCTAGATTAAGACTTGCCCTGCCGCTATTATGCTCCAAAAACATATCTGTATGCAGGACTAAAGAAGACAGCCCTGTAATCCCATGCAAAAGAACATGATGCATGATTTTTGTGCTTTTAGCATTATGGTCTGCTATGCGCTTTAAATCTTCCCTAAGCCCAACTTGCTTGGCACGGGCCATTACCCCTCCTGGGGTTTCCATGAACCCAGAGATGACTGCCCCAGTGCACAACATCTCCCGCTGCCTCCTGGAAGAGCTGCAGAGCTGGAATGAGCAGTGAGACAGCCACAGCTGCCAGCAGAACAGGGCCCTTTATGATGTCATGGTGCCAGTTTCCAAGGCATCCCACTGTGACCTGCACAGTGTTCCGTGGGATGCAAACTAGCCTCATGCTTTCTTCTGCGGGCAGCCATTTTGTATTTTTCTGCCTCTGGGGGCGGCCATTTTGAAACCCCACTGCCAAGCTTCTATTGCCATGCACAGAAAATGGCGCTTGCAAGCTCCTAAAATCAAGACACCTGCCTTCCAGGAAAATAGATGCCACACATGCTGGGGGTGCTGCCATCACCTTTTAATCTTTTGTGATCTGCATCAACCCCCATTTGCACAACTTCTAACTACTTTGCCATGATCCCTTTAGATGTTGCAAAAACGTGTGGAATTGGAGCAAAATGCTGTAAAAATCAAGCTGGCATAACCTACTTTGACAGGTTCCACTTAGAAGGCTAGGGGAGGTGGGGGGGGGGGGCACTGGCACAATAGGTTGGATGTAGGGAACTTAAATGTTCTCCATGAAGCAAGTCTTACACCCAGGTAGACACTTCCCCTAGATGTAGACCTTTCATTCCAAAGCAAAAGTTTGACTTTTAACAGGATTAATAAAGACTGGTGTTTAGCAGACAGGGGCAAGCAGCCCAGGCTGATTCTACTTTGCATTGATAAAGCTGGGGGTGGGGACGTCTAGATTAAGACTTGCCCTGCCGCTATTATGCTCCAAAAACATATCTGTATGCAGGACTAAAGAAGACAGCCCTGTAATCCCATGCAAAAGAACATGATGCATGATTTTTGTGCTTTTAGCATTATGGTCTGCTATGCGCTTTAAATCTTCCCTAAGCCCAACTTGCTTGGCACGGGCCATTACCCCTCCTGGGGTTTCCATGAACCCAGAGATGACTGCCCCAGTGCACAACATCTCCCGCTGCCTCCTGGAAGAGCTGCAGAGCTGGAATGAGCAGTGAGACAGCCACAGCTGCCAGCAGAACAGGGCCCTTTATGATGTCATGGTGCCAGTTTTCAAGGCATCCCACTGTGACCTGCACAGTGTTCCGTGGGATGCAAACTAGCCTCATGCTTTCTTCTGCGGGCAGCCATTTTGTATTTTTCTGCCTCTGGGGGCGGCCATTTTGAAACCCCACTGCCAAGCTTCTATTGCCATGCACAGAAAATGGCGCTTGCAAGCTCCTAAAATCAAGACACCTGCCTTCCAGGAAAATAGATGCCACACATGCTGGGGGTGCTGCCATCACCTTTTAATCTTTTGTGATCTGCATCAACCCCCATTTGCACAACTTCTAACTACTTTGCCATGATCCCTTTAGATGTTGCAAAAACGTGTGGAATTGGAGCAAAATGCTGTAAAAATCAAGCTGGCATAACCTACTTTGACAGGTTCCACTTAGAAGGCTAGGGGAGGGGGGGGGGCACTGGCACAATAGGTTGGATGTAGGGAACTTAAATGTTCTCCATGAAGCAAGTCTTACACCCAGGTAGACACTTCCCCTAGATGTAGACCTTTCATTCCAAAGCAAAAGTTTGACTTTTAACAGGATTAATAAAGACTGGTGTTTAGCAGACAGGGGCAAGCAGCCCAGGCTGATTCTACTTTGCATTGATAAAGCTGGGGGTGGGGACGTCTAGATTAAGACTTGCCCTGCCGCTATTATGCTCCAAAAACATATCTGTATGCAGGACTAAAGAAGACAGCCCTGTAATCCCATGCAAAAGAACATGATGCATGATTTTTGTGCTTTTAGCATTATGGTCTGCTATGCGCTTTAAATCTTCCCTAAGCCCAACTTGCTTGGCACGGGCCATTACCCCTCCTGGGGTTTCCATGAACCCAGAGATGACTGCCCCAGTGCACAACATCTCCCGCTGCCTCCTGGAAGAGCTGCAGAGCTGGAATGAGCAGTGAGACAGCCACAGCTGCCAGCAGAACAGGGCCCTTTATGATGTCATGGTGCCAGTTTTCAAGGCATCCCACTGTGACCTGCACAGTGTTCCGTGGGATGCAAACTAGCCTCATGCTTTCTTCTGCGGGCAGCCATTTTGTATTTTTCTGCCTCTGGGGGCGGCCATTTTGAAACCCCACTGCCAAGCTTCTATTGCCATGCACAGAAAATGGCGCTTGCAAGCTCCTAAAATCAAGACACCTGCCTTCCAGGAAAATAGATGCCACACATGCTGGGGGTGCTGCCATCACCTTTTAATCTTTTGTGATCTGCATCAACCCCCATTTGCACAACTTCTAACTACTTTGCCATGATCCCTTTAGATGTTGCAAAAACGTGTGGAATTGGAGCAAAATGCTGTAAAAATCAAGCTGGCATAACCTACTTTGACAGGTTCCACTTAGAAGGCTAGGGGAGGGGGGGGGGGGCACTGGCACAATAGGTTGGATGTAGGGAACTTAAATGTTCTCCATGAAGCAAGTCTTACACCCAGGTAGACACTTCCCCTAGATGTAGACCTTTCATTCCAAAGCAAAAGTTTGACTTTTAACAGGATTAATAAAGACTGGTGTTTAGCAGACAGGGGCAAGCAGCCCAGGCTGATTCTACTTTGCATTGATAAAGCTGGGGGTGGGGACGTCTAGATTAAGACTTGCCCTGCCGCTATTATGCTCCAAAAACATATCTGTATGCAGGACTAAAGAAGACAGCCCTGTAATCCCATGCAAAAGAACATGATGCATGATTTTTGTGCTTTTAGCATTATGGTCTGCTATGCGCTTTAAATCTTCCCTAAGCCCAACTTGCTTGGCACGGGCCATTACCCCTCCTGGGGTTTCCATGAACCCAGAGATGACTGCCCCAGTGCACAACATCTCCCGCTGCCTCCTGGAAGAGCTGCAGAGCTGGAATGAGCAGTGAGACAGCCACAGCTGCCAGCAGAACAGGGCCCTTTATGATGTCATGGTGCCAGTTTCCAAGGCATCCCACTGTGACCTGCACAGTGTTCCGTGGGATGCAAACTAGCCTCATGCTTTCTTCTGCGGGCAGCCATTTTGTATTTTTCTGCCTCTGGGGGCGGCCATTTTGAAACCCCACTGCCAAGCTTCTATTGCCATGCACAGAAAATGGCGCTTGCAAGCTCCTAAAATCAAGACACCTGCCTTCCAGGAAAATAGATGCCACACATGCTGGGGGTGCTGCCATCACCTTTTAATCTTTTGTGATCTGCATCAACCCCCATTTGCACAACTTCTAACTACTTTGCCATGATCCCTTTAGATGTTGCAAAAACGTGTGGAATTGGAGCAAAATGCTGTAAAAATCAAGCTGGCATAACCTACTTTGACAGGTTCCACTTAGAAGGCTAGGGGAGGGGGGGGGGGGCACTGGCACAATAGGTTGGATGTAGGGAACTTAAATGTTCTCCATGAAGCAAGTCTTACACCCAGGTAGACACTTCCCCTAGATGTAGACCTTTCATTCCAAAGCAAAAGTTTGACTTTTAACAGGATTAATAAAGACTGGTGTTTAGCAGACAGGGGCAAGCAGCCCAGGCTGATTCTACTTTGCATTGATAAAGCTGGGGGTGGGGACGTCTAGATTAAGACTTGCCCTGCCGCTATTATGCTCCAAAAACATATCTGTATGCAGGACTAAAGAAGACAGCCCTGTAATCCCATGCAAAAGAACATGATGCATGATTTTTGTGCTTTTAGCATTATGGTCTGCTATGCGCTTTAAATCTTCCCTAAGCCCAACTTGCTTGGCACGGGCCATTACCCCTCCTGGGGTTTCCATGAACCCAGAGATGACTGCCCCAGTGCACAACATCTCCCGCTGCCTCCTGGAAGAGCTGCAGAGCTGGAATGAGCAGTGAGACAGCCACAGCTGCCAGCAGAACAGGGCCCTTTATGATGTCATGGTGCCAGTTTCCAAGGCATCCCACTGTGACCTGCACAGTGTTCCGTGGGATGCAAACTAGCCTCATGCTTTCTTCTGCGGGCAGCCATTTTGTATTTTTCTGCCTCTGGGGGCGGCCATTTTGAAACCCCACTGCCAAGCTTCTATTGCCATGCACAGAAAATGGCGCTTGCAAGCTCCTAAAATCAAGACACCTGCCTTCCAGGAAAATAGATGCCACACATGCTGGGGGTGCTGCCATCACCTTTTAATCTTTTGTGATCTGCATCAACCCCCATTTGCACAACTTCTAACTACTTTGCCATGATCCCTTTAGATGTTGCAAAAACGTGTGGAATTGGAGCAAAATGCTGTAAAAATCAAGCTGGCATAACCTACTTTGACAGGTTCCACTTAGAAGGCTAGGGGAGGGGGGGGGGCACTGGCACAATAGGTTGGATGTAGGGAACTTAAATGTTCTCCATGAAGCAAGTCTTACACCCAGGTAGACACTTCCCCTAGATGTAGACCTTTCATTCCAAAGCAAAAGTTTGACTTTTAACAGGATTAATAAAGACTGGTGTTTAGCAGACAGGGGCAAGCAGCCCAGGCTGATTCTACTTTGCATTGATAAAGCTGGGGACGTCTAGATTAAGACTTGCCCTGCCGCTATTATGCTCCAAAAACATATCTGTATGCAGGACTAAAGAAGACAGCCCTGTAATCCCATGCAAAAGAACATGATGCATGATTTTTGTGCTTTTAGCATTATGGTCTGCTATGCGCTTTAAATCTTCCCTAAGCCCAACTTGCTTGGCACGGGCCATTACCCCTCCTGGGGTTTCCATGAACCCAGAGATGACTGCCCCAGTGCACAACATCTCCCGCTGCCTCCTGGAAGAGCTGCAGAGCTGGAATGAGCAGTGAGACAGCCACAGCTGCCAGCAGAACAGGGCCCTTTATGATGTCATGGTGCCAGTTTCCAAGGCATCCCACTGTGACCTGCACAGTGTTCCGTGGGATGCAAACTAGCCTCATGCTTTCTTCTGCGGGCAGCCATTTTGTATTTTTCTGCCTCTGGGGGCGGCCATTTTGAAACCCCACTGCCAAGCTTCTATTGCCATGCACAGAAAATGGCGCTTGCAAGCTCCTAAAATCAAGACACCTGCCTTCCAGGAAAATAGATGCCACACATGCTGGGGGTGCTGCCATCACCTTTTAATCTTTTGTGATCTGCATCAACCCCCATTTGCACAACTTCTAACTACTTTGCCATGATCCCTTTAGATGTTGCAAAAACGTGTGGAATTGGAGCAAAATGCTGTAAAAATCAAGCTGGCATAACCTACTTTGACAGGTTCCACTTAGAAGGCTAGGGGAGGGGGGGGGGGGGCACTGGCACAATAGGTTGGATGTAGGGAACTTAAATGTTCTCCATGAAGCAAGTCTTACACCCAGGTAGACACTTCCCCTAGATGTAGACCTTTCATTCCAAAGCAAAAGTTTGACTTTTAACAGGATTAATAAACACTGGTGTTTAGCAGACAGGGGCAAGCAGCCCAGGCTGATTCTACTTTGCATTGATAAAGCTGGGGGTGGGGACGTCTAGATTAAGACTTGCCCTGCCGCTATTATGCTCCAAAAACATATCTGTATGCAGGACTAAAGAAGACAGCCCTGTAATCCCATGCAAAAGAACATGATGCATGATTTTTGTGCTTTTAGCATTATGGTCTGCTATGCGCTTTAAATCTTCCCTAAGCCCAACTTGCTTGGCACGGGCCATTACCCCTCCTGGGGTTTCCATGAACCCAGAGATGACTGCCCCAGTGCACAACATCTCCCGCTGCCTCCTGGAAGAGCTGCAGAGCTGGAATGAGCAGTGAGACAGCCACAGCTGCCAGCAGAACAGGGCCCTTTATGATGTCATGGTGCCAGTTTCCAAGGCATCCCACTGTGACCTGCACAGTGTTCCGTGGGATGCAAACTAGCCTCATGCTTTCTTCTGCGGGCAGCCATTTTGTATTTTTCTGCCTCTGGGGGCGGCCATTTTGAAACCCCACTGCCAAGCTTCTATTGCCATGCACAGAAAATGGCGCTTGCAAGCTCCTAAAATCAAGACACCTGCCTTCCAGGAAAATAGATGCCACACATGCTGGGGGTGCTGCCATCACCTTTTAATCTTTTGTGATCTGCATCAACCCCCATTTGCACAACTTCTAACTACTTTGCCATGATCCCTTTAGATGTTGCAAAAACGTGTGGAATTGGAGCAAAATGCTGTAAAAATCAAGCTGGCATAACCTACTTTGACAGGTTCCACTTAGAAGGCTAGGGGAGGGGGGGGGCACTGGCACAATAGGTTGGATGTAGGGAACTTAAATGTTCTCCATGAAGCAAGTCTTACACCCAGGTAGACACTTCCCCTAGATGTAGACCTTTCATTCCAAAGCAAAAGTTTGACTTTTAACAGGATTAATAAAGACTGGTGTTTAGCAGACAGGGGCAAGCAGCCCAGGCTGATTCTACTTTGCATTGATAAAGCTGGGGGTGGGGACGTCTAGATTAAGACTTGCCCTGCCGCTATTATGCTCCAAAAACATATCTGTATGCAGGACTAAAGAAGACAGCCCTGTAATCCCATGCAAAAGAACATGATGCATGATTTTTGTGCTTTTAGCATTATGGTCTGCTATGCGCTTTAAATCTTCCCTAAGCCCAACTTGCTTGGCACGGGCCATTACCCCTCCTGGGGTTTCCATGAACCCAGAGATGACTGCCCCAGTGCACAACATCTCCCGCTGCCTCCTGGAAGAGCTGCAGAGCTGGAATGAGCAGTGAGACAGCCACAGCTGCCAGCAGAACAGGGCCCTTTATGATGTCATGGTGCCAGTTTCCAAGGCATCCCACTGTGACCTGCACAGTGTTCCGTGGGATGCAAACTAGCCTCATGCTTTCTTCTGCGGGCAGCCATTTTGTATTTTTCTGCCTCTGGGGGCGGCCATTTTGAAACCCCACTGCCAAGCTTCTATTGCCATGCACAGAAAATGGCGCTTGCAAGCTCCTAAAATCAAGACACCTGCCTTCCAGGAAAATAGATGCCACACATGCTGGGGGTGCTGCCATCACCTTTTAATCTTTTGTGATCTGCATCAACCCCCATTTGCACAACTTCTAACTACTTTGCCATGATCCCTTTAGATGTTGCAAAAACGTGTGGAATTGGAGCAAAATGCTGTAAAAATCAAGCTGGCATAACCTACTTTGACAGGTTCCACTTAGAAGGCTAGTGGAGGGGGGGGGGGCACTGGCACAATAGGTTGGATGTAGGGAACTTAAATGTTCTCCATGAAGCAAGTCTTACACCCAGGTAGACACTTCCCCTAGATGTAGACCTTTCATTCCAAAGCAAAAGTTTGACTTTTAACAGGATTAATAAAGACTGGTGTTTAGCAGACAGGGGCAAGCAGCCCAGGCTGATTCTACTTTGCATTGATAAAGCTGGGGGTGGGGACGTCTAGATTAAGACTTGCCCTGCCGCTATTATGCTCCAAAAACATATCTGTATGCAGGACTAAAGAAGACAGCCCTGTAATCCCATGCAAAAGAACATGATGCATGATTTTTGTGCTTTTAGCATTATGGTCTGCTATGCGCTTTAAATCTTCCCTAAGCCCAACTTGCTTGGCACGGGCCATTACCCCTCCTGGGGTTTCCATGAACCCAGAGATGACTGCCCCAGTGCACAACATCTCCCGCTGCCTCCTGGAAGAGCTGCAGAGCTGGAATGAGCAGTGAGACAGCCACAGCTGCCAGCAGAACAGGGCCCTTTATGATGTCATGGTGCCAGTTTCCAAGGCATCCCACTGTGACCTGCACAGTGTTCCGTGGGATGCAAACTAGCCTCATGCTTTCTTCTGCGGGCAGCCATTTTGTATTTTTCTGCCTCTGGGGGCGGCCATTTTGAAACCCCACTGCCAAGCTTCTATTGCCATGCACAGCAAATGGCGCTTGCAAGCTCCTAAAATCAAGACACCTGCCTTCCAGGAAAATAGATGCCACACATGCTGGGGGTGCTGCCATCACCTTTTAATCTTTTGTGATCTGCATCAACCCCCATTTGCACAACTTCTAACTACTTTGCCATGATCCCTTTAGATGTTGCAAAAACGTGTGGAATTGGAGCAAAATGCTGTAAAAATCAAGCTGGCATAACCTACTTTGACAGGTTCCACTTAGAAGGCTAGTGGAGGGGGGGGGGGGCACTGGCACAATAGGTTGGATGTAGGGAACTTAAATGTTCTCCATGAAGCAAGTCTTACACCCAGGTAGACACTTCCCCTAGATGTAGACCTTTCATTCCAAAGCAAAAGTTTGACTTTTAACAGGATTAATAAAGACTGGTGTTTAGCAGACAGGGGCAAGCAGCCCAGGCTGATTCTACTTTGCATTGATAAAGCTGGGGGTGGGGACGTCTAGATTAAGACTTGCCCTGCCGCTATTATGCTCCAAAAACATATCTGTATGCAGGACTAAAGAAGACAGCCCTGTAATCCCATGCAAAAGAACATGATGCATGATTTTTGTGCTTTTAGCATTATGGTCTGCTATGCGCTTTAAATCTTCCCTAAGCCCAACTTGCTTGGCACGGGCCATTACCCCTCCTGGGGTTTCCATGAACCCAGAGATGACTGCCCCAGTGCACAACATCTCCCGCTGCCTCCTGGAAGAGCTGCAGAGCTGGAATGAGCAGTGAGACAGCCACAGCTGCCAGCAGAACAGGGCCCTTTATGATGTCATGGTGCCAGTTTCCAAGGCATCCCACTGTGACCTGCACAGTGTTCCGTGGGATGCAAACTAGCCTCATGCTTTCTTCTGCGGGCAGCCATTTTGTATTTTTCTGCCTCTGGGGGCGGCCATTTTGAAACCCCACTGCCAAGCTTCTATTGCCATGCACAGAAAATGGCGCTTGCAAGCTCCTAAAATCAAGACACCTGCCTTCCAGGAAAATAGATGCCACACATGCTGGGGGTGCTGCCATCACCTTTTAATCTTTTGTGATCTGCATCAACCCCCATTTGCACAACTTCTAACTACTTTGCCATGATCCCTTTAGATGTTGCAAAAACGTGTGGAATTGGAGCAAAATGCTGTAAAAATCAAGCTGGCATAACCTACTTTGACAGGTTCCACTTAGAAGGCTAGTGGAGGGGGGGGGGGCACTGGCACAATAGGTTGGATGTAGGGAACTTAAATGTTCTCCATGAAGCAAGTCTTACACCCAGGTAGACACTTCCCCTAGATGTAGACCTTTCATTCCAAAGCAAAAGTTTGACTTTTAACAGGATTAATAAAGACTGGTGTTTAGCAGACAGGGGCAAGCAGCCCAGGCTGATTCTACTTTGCATTGATAAAGCTGGGGGTGGGGACGTCTAGATTAAGACTTGCCCTGCCGCTATTATGCTCCAAAAACATATCTGTATGCAGGACTAAAGAAGACAGCCCTGTAATCCCATGCAAAAGAACATGATGCATGATTTTTGTGCTTTTAGCATTATGGTCTGCTATGCGCTTTAAATCTTCCCTAAGCCCAACTTGCTTGGCACGGGCCATTACCCCTCCTGGGGTTTCCATGAACCCAGAGATGACTGCCCCAGTGCACAACATCTCCCGCTGCCTCCTGGAAGAGCTGCAGAGCTGGAATGAGCAGTGAGACAGCCACAGCTGCCAGCAGAACAGGGCCCTTTATGATGTCATGGTGCCAGTTTCCAAGGCATCCCACTGTGACCTGCACAGTGTTCCGTGGGATGCAAACTAGCCTCATGCTTTCTTCTGCGGGCAGCCATTTTGTATTTTTCTGCCTCTGGGGGCGGCCATTTTGAAACCCCACTGCCAAGCTTCTATTGCCATGCACAGAAAATGGCGCTTGCAAGCTCCTAAAATCAAGACACCTGCCTTCCAGGAAAATAGATGCCACACATGCTGGGGGTGCTGCCATCACCTTTTAATCTTTTGTGATCTGCATCAACCCCCATTTGCACAACTTCTAACTACTTTGCCATGATCCCTTTAGATGTTGCAAAAACGTGTGGAATTGGAGCAAAATGCTGTAAAAATCAAGCTGGCATAACCTACTTTGACAGGTTCCACTTAGAAGGCTAGTGGAGGGGGGGGCACTGGCACAATAGGTTGGATGTAGGGAACTTAAATGTTCTCCATGAAGCAAGTCTTACACCCAGGTAGACACTTCCCCTAGATGTAGACCTTTCATTCCAAAGCAAAAGTTTGACTTTTAACAGGATTAATAAAGACTGGTGTTTAGCAGACAGGGGCAAGCAGCCCAGGCTGATTCTACTTTGCATTGATAAAGCTGGGGGTGGGGACGTCTAGATTAAGACTTGCCCTGCCGCTATTATGCTCCAAAAACATATCTGTATGCAGGACTAAAGAAGACAGCCCTGTAATCCCATACAAAAGAACATGATGCATGATTTTTGTGCTTTTAGCATTATGGTCTGCTATGCGCTTTAAATCTTCCCTAAGCCCAACTTGCTTGGCACGGGCCATTACCCCTCCTGGGGTTTCCATGAACCCAGAGATGACTGCCCCAGTGCACAACATCTCCCGCTGCCTCCTGGAAGAGCTGCAGAGCTGGAATGAGCAGTGAGACAGCCACAGCTGCCAGCAGAACAGGGCCCTTTATGATGTCATGGTGCCAGTTTCCAAGGCATCCCACTGTGACCTGCACAGTGTTCCGTGGGATGCAAACTAGCCTCATGCTTTCTTCTGCGGGCAGCCATTTTGTATTTTTCTGCCTCTGGGGGCGGCCATTTTGAAACCCCACTGCCAAGCTTCTATTGCCATGCACAGAAAATGGCGCTTGCAAGCTCCTAAAATCAAGACACCTGCCTTCCAGGAAAATAGATGCCACACATGCTGGGGGTGCTGCCATCACCTTTTAATCTTTTGTGATCTGAATCAACCCCCATTTGCACAACTTCTAACTACTTTGCCATGATCCCTTTAGATGTTGCAAAAACGTGTGGAATTGGAGCAAAATGCTGTAAAAATCAAGCTGGCATAACCTACTTTGACAGGTTCCACTTAGAAGGCTAGTGGAGGGGGGGGGGGGGGCACTGGCACAATAGGTTGGATGTAGGGAACTTAAATGTTCTCCATGAAGCAAGTCTTACACCCAGGTAGACACTTCCCCTAGATGTAGACCTTTCATTCCAAAGCAAAAGTTTGACTTTTAACAGGATTAATAAAGACTGGTGTTTAGCAGACAGGGGCAAGCAGCCCAGGCTGATTCTACTTTGCATTGATAAAGCTGGGGGTGGGGACGTCTAGATTAAGACTTGCCCTGCCGCTATTATGCTCCAAAAACATATCTGTATGCAGGACTAAAGAAGACAGCCCTGTAATCCCATGCAAAAGAACATGATGCATGATTTTTGTGCTTTTAGCATTATGGTCTGCTATGCGCTTTAAATCTTCCCTAAGCCCAACTTGCTTGGCACGGGCCATTACCCCTCCTGGGGTTTCCATGAACCCAGAGATGACTGCCCCAGTGCACAACATCTCCCGCTGCCTCCTGGAAGAGCTGCAGAGCTGGAATGAGCAGTGAGACAGCCACAGCTGCCAGCAGAACAGGGCCCTTTATGATGTCATGGTGCCAGTTTCCAAGGCATCCCACTGTGACCTGCACAGTGTTCCGTGGGATGCAAACTAGCCTCATGCTTTCTTCTGCGGGCAGCCATTTTGTATTTTTCTGCCTCTGGGGGCGGCCATTTTGAAACCCCACTGCCAAGCTTCTATTGCCATGCACAGAAAATGGCGCTTGCAAGCTCCTAAAATCAAGACACCTGCCTTCCAGGAAAATAGATGCCACACATGCTGGGGGTGCTGCCATCACCTTTTAATCTTTTGTGATCTGCATCAACCCCCATTTGCACAACTTCTAACTACTTTGCCATGATCCCTTTAGATGTTGCAAAAACGTGTGGAATTGGAGCAAAATGCTGTAAAAATCAAGCTGGCATAACCTACTTTGACAGGTTCCACTTAGAAGGCTAGTGGAGGGGGGGGGGGCACTGGCACAATAGGTTGGATGTAGGGAACTTAAATGTTCTCCATGAAGCAAGTCTTACACCCAGGTAGACACTTCCCCTAGATGTAGACCTTTCATTCCAAAGCAAAAGTTTGACTTTTAACAGGATTAATAAAGACTGGTGTTTAGCAGACAGGGGCAAGCAGCCCAGGCTGATTCTACTTTGCATTGATAAAGCTGGGGGTGGGGACGTCTAGATTAAGACTTGCCCTGCCGCTATTATGCTCCAAAAACATATCTGTATGCAGGACTAAAGAAGACAGCCCTGTAATCCCATGCAAAAGAACATGATGCATGATTTTTGTGCTTTTAGCATTATGGTCTGCTATGCGCTTTAAATCTTCCCTAAGCCCAACTTGCTTGGCACGGGCCATTACCCCTCCTGGGGTTTCCATGAACCCAGAGATGACTGCCCCAGTGCACAACATCTCCCGCTGCCTCCTGGAAGAGCTGCAGAGCTGGAATGAGCAGTGAGACAGCCACAGCTGCCAGCAGAACAGGGCCCTTTATGATGTCATGGTGCCAGTTTCCAAGGCATCCCACTGTGACCTGCACAGTGTTCCGTGGGATGCAAACTAGCCTCATGCTTTCTTCTGCGGGCAGCCATTTTGTATTTTTCTGCCTCTGGGGGCGGCCATTTTGAAACCCCACTGCCAAGCTTCTATTGCCATGCACAGAAAATGGCGCTTGCAAGCTCCTAAAATCAAGACACCTGCCTTCCAGGAAAATAGATGCCACACATGCTGGGGGTGCTGCCATCACCTTTTAATCTTTTGTGATCTGCATCAACCCCCATTTGCACAACTTCTAACTACTTTGCCATGATCCCTTTAGATGTTGCAAAAACGTGTGGAATTGGAGCAAAATGCTGTAAAAATCAAGCTGGCATAACCTACTTTGACAGGTTCCACTTAGAAGGCTAGTGGAGGGGGGGGGGGGGCACTGGCACAATAGGTTGGATGTAGGGAACTTAAATGTTCTCCATGAAGCAAGTCTTACACCCAGGTAGACACTTCCCCTAGATGTAGACCTTTCATTCCAAAGCAAAAGTTTGACTTTTAACAGGATTAATAAAGACTGGTGTTTAGCAGACAGGGGCAAGCAGCCCAGGCTGATTCTACTTTGCATTGATAAAGCTGGGGGTGGGGACGTCTAGATTAAGACTTGCCCTGCCGCTATTATGCTCCAAAAACATATCTGTATGCAGGACTAAAGAAGACAGCCCTGTAATCCCATGCAAAAGAACATGATGCATGATTTTTGTGCTTTTAGCATTATGGTCTGCTATGCGCTTTAAATCTTCCCTAAGCCCAACTTGCTTGGCACGGGCCATTACCCCTCCTGGGGTTTCCATGAACCCAGAGATGACTGCCCCAGTGCACAACATCTCCCGCTGCCTCCTGGAAGAGCTGCAGAGCTGGAATGAGCAGTGAGACAGCCACAGCTGCCAGCAGAACAGGGCCCTTTATGATGTCATGGTGCCAGTTTCCAAGGCATCCCACTGTGACCTGCACAGTGTTCCGTGGGATGCAAACTAGCCTCATGCTTTCTTCTGCGGGCAGCCATTTTGTATTTTTCTGCCTCTGGGGGCGGCCATTTTGAAACCCCACTGCCAAGCTTCTATTGCCATGCACAGAAAATGGCGCTTGCAAGCTCCTAAAATCAAGACACCTGCCTTCCAGGAAAATAGATGCCACACATGCTGGGGGTGCTGCCATCACCTTTTAATCTTTTGTGATCTGCATCAACCCCCATTTGCACAACTTCTAACTACTTTGCCATGATCCCTTTAGATGTTGCAAAAACGTGTGGAATTGGAGCAAAATGCTGTAAAAATCAAGCT
Source organism: Engystomops pustulosus (assembly GCF_040894005.1). Classification (NCBI taxonomy): domain Eukaryota; kingdom Metazoa; phylum Chordata; class Amphibia; order Anura; family Leptodactylidae; genus Engystomops; species Engystomops pustulosus. The sequence continues at coordinate 51,117,264 of NC_092413.1, forward strand.
GGCATAACCTACTTTGACAGGTTCCACTTAGAAGGCTAGTGGAGGGGGGGGGGGGGGCACTGGCACAATAGGTTGGATGTAGGGAACTTAAATGTTCTCCATGAAGCAAGTCTTACACCCAGGTAGACACTTCCCCTAGATGTAGACCTTTCATTCCAAAGCAAAAGTTTGACTTTTAACAGGATTAATAAAGACTGGTGTTTAGCAGACAGGGGCAAGCAGCCCAGGCTGATTCTACTTTGCATTGATAAAGCTGGGGGTGGGGACGTCTAGATTAAGACTTGCCCTGCCGCTATTATGCTCCAAAAACATATCTGTATGCAGGACTAAAGAAGACAGCCCTGTAATCCCATGCAAAAGAACATGATGCATGATTTTTGTGCTTTTAGCATTATGGTCTGCTATGCGCTTTAAATCTTCCCTAAGCCCAACTTGCTTGGCACGGGCCATTACCCCTCCTGGGGTTTCCATGAACCCAGAGATGACTGCCCCAGTGCACAACATCTCCCGCTGCCTCCTGGAAGAGCTGCAGAGCTGGAATGAGCAGTGAGACAGCCACAGCTGCCAGCAGAACAGGGCCCTTTATGATGTCATGGTGCCAGTTTCCAAGGCATCCCACTGTGACCTGCACAGTGTTCCGTGGGATGCAAACTAGCCTCATGCTTTCTTCTGCGGGCAGCCATTTTGTATTTTTCTGCCTCTGGGGGCGGCCATTTTGAAACCCCACTGCCAAGCTTCTATTGCCATGCACAGAAAATGGCGCTTGCAAGCTCCTAAAATCAAGACACCTGCCTTCCAGGAAAATAGATGCCACACATGCTGGGGGTGCTGCCATCACCTTTTAATCTTTTGTGATCTGCATCAACCCCCATTTGCACAACTTCTAACTACTTTGCCATGATCCCTTTAGATGTTGCAAAAACGTGTGGAATTGGAGCAAAATGCTGTAAAAATCAAGCTGGCATAACCTACTTTGACAGGTTCCACTTAGAAGGCTAGGGGAGGTGGGGGGGGGGGGGGCACTGGCACAATAGGTTGGATGTAGGGAACTTAAATGTTCTCCATGAAGCAAGTCTTACACCCAGGTAGACACTTCCCCTAGATGTAGACCTTTCATTCCAAAGCAAAAGTTTGACTTTTAACAGGATTAATAAAGACTGGTGTTTAGCAGACAGGGGCAAGCAGCCCAGGCTGATTCTACTTTGCATTGATAAAGCTGGGGGTGGGGACGTCTAGATTAAGACTTGCCCTGCCGCTATTATGCTCCAAAAACATATCTGTATGCAGGACTAAAGAAGACAGCCCTGTAATCCCATGCAAAAGAACATGATGCATGATTTTTGTGCTTTTAGCATTATGGTCTGCTATGCGCTTTAAATCTTCCCTAAGCCCAACTTGCTTGGCACGGGCCATTACCCCTCCTGGGGTTTCCATGAACCCAGAGATGACTGCCCCAGTGCACAACATCTCCCGCTGCCTCCTGGAAGAGCTGCAGAGCTGGAATGAGCAGTGAGACAGCCACAGCTGCCAGCAGAACAGGGCCCTTTATGATGTCATGGTGCCAGTTTCCAAGGCATCCCACTGTGACCTGCACAGTGTTCCGTGGGATGCAAACTAGCCTCATGCTTTCTTCTGCGGGCAGCCATTTTGTATTTTTCTGCCTCTGGGGGCGGCCATTTTGAAACCCCACTGCCAAGCTTCTATTGCCATGCACAGAAAATGGCGCTTGCAAGCTCCTAAAATCAAGACACCTGCCTTCCAGGAAAATAGATGCCACACATGCTGGGGGTGCTGCCATCACCTTTTAATCTTTTGTGATCTGCATCAACCCCCATTTGCACAACTTCTAACTACTTTGCCATGATCCCTTTAGATGTTGCAAAAACGTGTGGAATTGGAGCAAAATGCTGTAAAAATCAAGCTGGCATAACCTACTTTGACAGGTTCCACTTAGAAGGCTAGTGGAGGGGGGGGGGGGGGCACTGGCACAATAGGTTGGATGTAGGGAACTTAAATGTTCTCCATGAAGCAAGTCTTACACCCAGGTAGACACTTCCCCTAGATGTAGACCTTTCATTCCAAAGCAAAAGTTTGACTTTTAACAGGATTAATAAAGACTGGTGTTTAGCAGACAGGGGCAAGCAGCCCAGGCTGATTCTACTTTGCATTGATAAAGCTGGGGGTGGGGACGTCTAGATTAAGACTTGCCCTGCCGCTATTATGCTCCAAAAACATATCTGTATGCAGGACTAAAGAAGACAGCCCTGTAATCCCATGCAAAAGAACATGATGCATGATTTTTGTGCTTTTAGCATTATGGTCTGCTATGCGCTTTAAATCTTCCCTAAGCCCAACTTGCTTGGCACGGGCCATTACCCCTCCTGGGGTTTCCATGAACCCAGAGATGACTGCCCCAGTGCACAACATCTCCCGCTGCCTCCTGGAAGAGCTGCAGAGCTGGAATGAGCAGTGAGACAGCCACAGCTGCCAGCAGAACAGGGCCCTTTATGATGTCATGGTGCCAGTTTCCAAGGCATCCCACTGTGACCTGCACAGTGTTCCGTGGGATGCAAACTAGCCTCATGCTTTCTTCTGCGGGCAGCCATTTTGTATTTTTCTGCCTCTGGGGGCGGCCATTTTGAAACCCCACTGCCAAGCTTCTATTGCCATGCACAGAAAATGGCGCTTGCAAGCTCCTAAAATCAAGACACCTGCCTTCCAGGAAAATAGATGCCACACATGCTGGGGGTGCTGCCATCACTTTTTAATCTTTTGTGATCTGCATCAACCCCCATTTGCACAACTTCTAACTACTTTGCCATGATCCCTTTAGATGTTGCAAAAACGTGTGGAATTGGAGCAAAATGCTGTAAAAATCAAGCTGGCATAACCTACTTTGACAGGTTCCACTTAGAAGGCTAGTGGAGGGGGGGGGGGCACTGGCACAATAGGTTGGATGTAGGGAACTTAAATGTTCTCCATGAAGCAAGTCTTACACCCAGGTAGACACTTCCCCTAGATGTAGACCTTTCATTCCAAAGCAAAAGTTTGACTTTTAACAGGATTAATAAAGACTGGTGTTTAGCAGACAGGGGCAAGCAGCCCAGGCTGATTCTACTTTGCATTGATAAAGCTGGGGGTGGGGACGTCTAGATTAAGACTTGCCCTGCCGCTATTATGCTCCAAAAACTTATCTGTATGCAGGACTAAAGAAGACAGCCCTGTAATCCCATGCAAAAGAACATGATGCATGATTTTTGTGCTTTTAGCATTATGGTCTGCTATGCGCTTTAAATCTTCCCTAAGCCCAACTTGCTTGGCACGGGCCATTACCCCTCCTGGGGTTTCCATGAACCCAGAGATGACTGCCCCAGTGCACAACATCTCCCGCTGCCTCCTGGAAGAGCTGCAGAGCTGGAATGAGCAGTGAGACAGCCACAGCTGCCAGCAGAACAGGGCCCTTTATGATGTCATGGTGCCAGTTTCCAAGGCATCCCACTGTGACCTGCACAGTGTTCCGTGGGATGCAAACTAGCCTCATGCTTTCTTCTGCGGGCAGCCATTTTGTATTTTTCTGCCTCTGGGGGCGGCCATTTTGAAACCCCACTGCCAAGCTTCTATTGCCATGCACAGAAAATGGCGCTTGCAAGCTCCTAAAATCAAGACACCTGCCTTCCAGGAAAATAGATGCCACACATGCTGGGGGTGCTGCCATCACCTTTTAATCTTTTGTGATCTGCATCAACCCCCATTTGCACAACTTCTAACTACTTTGCCATGATCCCTTTAGATGTTGCAAAAACGTGTGGAATTGGAGCAAAATGCTGTAAAAATCAAGCTGGCATAACCTACTTTGACAGGTTCCACTTAGAAGGCTAGGGGAGGGGGGGGGGGCACTGGCACAATAGGTTGGATGTAGGGAACTTAAATGTTCTCCATGAAGCAAGTCTTACACCCAGGTAGACACTTCCCCTAGATGTAGACCTTTCATTCCAAAGCAAAAGTTTGACTTTTAACAGGATTAATAAAGACTGGTGTTTAGCAGACAGGGGCAAGCAGCCCAGGCTGATTCTACTTTGCATTGATAAAGCTGGGGGTGGGGACGTCTAGATTAAGACTTGCCCTGCCGCTATTATGCTCCAAAAACATATCTGTATGCAGGACTAAAGAAGACAGCCCTGTAATCCCATGCAAAAGAACATGATGCATGATTTTTGTGCTTTTAGCATTATGGTCTGCTATGCGCTTTAAATCTTCCCTAAGCCCAACTTGCTTGGCACGGGCCATTACCCCTCCTGGGGTTTCCATGAACCCAGAGATGACTGCCCCAGTGCACAACATCTCCCGCTGCCTCCTGGAAGAGCTGCAGAGCTGGAATGAGCAGTGAGACAGCCACAGCTGCCAGCAGAACAGGGCCCTTTATGATGTCATGGTGCCAGTTTCCAAGGCATCCCACTGTGACCTGCACAGTGTTCCGTGGGATGCAAACTAGCCTCATGCTTTCTTCTGCGGGCAGCCATTTTGTATTTTTCTGCCTCTGGGGGCGGCCATTTTGAAACCCCACTGCCAAGCTTCTATTGCCATGCACAGAAAATGGCGCTTGCAAGCTCCTAAAATCAAGACACCTGCCTTCCAGGAAAATAGATGCCACACATGCTGGGGGTGCTGCCATCACCTTTTAATCTTTTGTGATCTGCATCAACCCCCATTTGCACAACTTCTAACTACTTTGCCATGATCCCTTTAGATGTTGCAAAAACGTGTGGAATTGGAGCAAAATGCTGTAAAAATCAAGCTGGCATAACCTACTTTGACAGGTTCCACTTAGAAGGCTAGTGGAGGGGGGGGGGGGCACTGGCACAATAGGTTGGATGTAGGGAACTTAAATGTTCTCCATGAAGCAAGTCTTACACCCAGGTAGACACTTCCCCTAGATGTAGACCTTTCATTCCAAAGCAAAAGTTTGACTTTTAACAGGATTAATAAAGACTGGTGTTTAGCAGACAGGGGCAAGCAGCCCAGGCTGATTCTACTTTGCATTGATAAAGCTGGGGGTGGGGACGTCTAGATTAAGACTTGCCCTGCCGCTATTATGCTCCAAAAACTTATCTGTATGCAGGACTAAAGAAGACAGCCCTGTAATCCCATGCAAAAGAACATGATGCATGATTTTTGTGCTTTTAGCATTATGGTCTGCTATGCGCTTTAAATCTTCCCTAAGCCCAACTTGCTTGGCACGGGCCATTACCCCTCCTGGGGTTTCCATGAACCCAGAGATGACTGCCCCAGTGCACAACATCTCCCGCTGCCTCCTGGAAGAGCTGCAGAGCTGGAATGAGCAGTGAGACAGCCACAGCTGCCAGCAGAACAGGGCCCTTTATGATGTCATGGTGCCAGTTTCCAAGGCATCCCACTGTGACCTGCACAGTGTTCCGTGGGATGCAAACTAGCCTCATGCTTTCTTCTGCGGGCAGCCATTTTGTATTTTTCTGCCTCTGGGGGCGGCCATTTTGAAACCCCACTGCCAAGCTTCTATTGCCATGCACAGAAAATGGCGCTTGCAAGCTCCTAAAATCAAGACACCTGCCTTCCAGGAAAATAGATGCCACACATGCTGGGGGTGCTGCCATCACCTTTTAATCTTTTGTGATCTGCATCAACCCCCATTTGCACAACTTCTAACTACTTTGCCATGATCCCTTTAGATGTTGCAAAAACGTGTGGAATTGGAGCAAAATGCTGTAAAAATCAAGCTGGCATAACCTACTTTGACAGGTTCCACTTAGAAGGCTAGTGGAGGGGGGGGGGGGCACTGGCACAATAGGTTGGATGTAGGGAACTTAAATGTTCTCCATGAAGCAAGTCTTACACCCAGGTAGACACTTCCCCTAGATGTAGACCTTTCATTCCAAAGCAAAAGTTTGACTTTTAACAGGATTAATAAAGACTGGTGTTTAGCAGACAGGGGCAAGCAGCCCAGGCTGATTCTACTTTGCATTGATAAAGCTGGGGGTGGGGACGTCTAGATTAAGACTTGCCCTGCCGCTATTATGCTCCAAAAACATATCTGTATGCAGGACTAAAGAAGACAGCCCTGTAATCCCATGCAAAAGAACATGATGCATGATTTTTGTGCTTTTAGCATTATGGTCTGCTATGCGCTTTAAATCTTCCCTAAGCCCAACTTGCTTGGCACGGGCCATTACCCCTCCTGGGGTTTCCATGAACCCAGAGATGACTGCCCCAGTGCACAACATCTCCCGCTGCCTCCTGGAAGAGCTGCAGAGCTGGAATGAGCAGTGAGACAGCCACAGCTGCCAGCAGAACAGGGCCCTTTATGATGTCATGGTGCCAGTTTCCAAGGCATCCCACTGTGACCTGCACAGTGTTCCGTGGGATGCAAACTAGCCTCATGCTTTCTTCTGCGGGCAGCCATTTTGTATTTTTCTGCCTCTGGGGGCGGCCATTTTGAAACCCCACTGCCAAGCTTCTATTGCCATGCACAGAAAATGGCGCTTGCAAGCTCCTAAAATCAAGACACCTGCCTTCCAGGAAAATAGATGCCACACATGCTGGGGGTGCTGCCATCACCTTTTAATCTTTTGTGATCTGCATCAACCCCCATTTGCACAACTTCTAACTACTTTGCCATGATCCCTTTAGATGTTGCAAAAACGTGTGGAATTGGAGCAAAATGCTGTAAAAATCAAGCTGGCATAACCTACTTTGACAGGTTCCACTTAGAAGGCTAGGGGAGGGGGGGGGCACTGGCACAATAGGTTGGATGTAGGGAACTTAAATGTTCTCCATGAAGCAAGTCTTACACCCAGGTAGACACTTCCCCTAGATGTAGACCTTTCATTCCAAAGCAAAAGTTTGACTTTTAACAGGATTAATAAAGACTGGTGTTTAGCAGACAGGGGCAAGCAGCCCAGGCTGATTCTACTTTGCATTGATAAAGCTGGGGGTGGGGACGTCTAGATTAAGACTTGCCCTGCCGCTATTATGCTCCAAAAACATATCTGTATGCAGGACTAAAGAAGACAGCCCTGTAATCCCATGCAAAAGAACATGATGCATGATTTTTGTGCTTTTAGCATTATGGTCTGCTATGCGCTTTAAATCTTCCCTAAGCCCAACTTGCTTGGCACGGGCCATTACCCCTCCTGGGGTTTCCATGAACCCAGAGATGACTGCCCCAGTGCACAACATCTCCCGCTGCCTCCTGGAAGAGCTGCAGAGCTGGAATGAGCAGTGAGACAGCCACAGCTGCCAGCAGAACAGGGCCCTTTATGATGTCATGGTGCCAGTTTCCAAGGCATCCCACTGTGACCTGCACAGTGTTCCGTGGGATGCAAACTAGCCTCATGCTTTCTTCTGCGGGCAGCCATTTTGTATTTTTCTGCCTCTGGGGGCGGCCATTTTGAAACCCCACTGCCAAGCTTCTATTGCCATGCACAGAAAATGGCGCTTGCAAGCTCCTAAAATCAAGACACCTGCCTTCCAGGAAAATAGATGCCACACATGCTGGGGGTGCTGCCATCACCTTTTAATCTTTTGTGATCTGCATCAACCCCCATTTGCACAACTTCTAACTACTTTGCCATGATCCCTTTAGATGTTGCAAAAACGTGTGGAATTGGAGCAAAATGCTGTAAAAATCAAGCTGGCATAACCTACTTTGACAGGTTCCACTTAGAAGGCTAGTGGAGGGGGGGGGGGCACTGGCACAATAGGTTGGATGTAGGGAACTTAAATGTTCTCCATGAAGCAAGTCTTACACCCAGGTAGACACTTCCCCTAGATGTAGACCTTTCATTCCAAAGCAAAAGTTTGACTTTTAACAGGATTAATAAAGACTGGTGTTTAGCAGACAGGGGCAAGCAGCCCAGGCTGATTCTACTTTGCATTGATAAAGCTGGGGGTGGGGACGTCTAGATTAAGACTTGCCCTGCCGCTATTATGCTCCAAAAACATATCTGTATGCAGGACTAAAGAAGACAGCCCTGTAATCCCATGCAAAAGAACATGATGCATGATTTTTGTGCTTTTAGCATTATGGTCTGCTATGCGCTTTAAATCTTCCCTAAGCCCAACTTGCTTGGCACGGGCCATTACCCCTCCTGGGGTTTCCATGAACCCAGAGATGACTGCCCCAGTGCACAACATCTCCCGCTGCCTCCTGGAAGAGCTGCAGAGCTGGAATGAGCAGTGAGACAGCCACAGCTGCCAGCAGAACAGGGCCCTTTATGATGTCATGGTGTCAGTTTTCAAGGCATCCCACTGTGACCTGCACAGTGTTCCGTGGGATGCAAACTAGCCTCATGCTTTCTTCTGCGGGCAGCCATTTTGTATTTTTCTGCCTCTGGGGGCGGCCATTTTGAAACCCCACTGCCAAGCTTCTATTGCCATGCACAGAAAATGGCGCTTGCAAGCTCCTAAAATCAAGACACCTGCCTTCCAGGAAAATAGATGCCACACATGCTGGGGGTGCTGCCATCACCTTTTAATCTTTTGTGATCTGCATCAACCCCCATTTGCACAACTTCTAACTACTTTGCCATGATCCCTTTAGATGTTGCAAAAACGTGTGGAATTGGAGCAAAATGCTGTAAAAATCAAGCTGGCATAACCTACTTTGACAGGTTCCACTTAGAAGGCTAGTGGAGGGGGGGGGGGCACTGGCACAATAGGTTGGATGTAGGGAACTTAAATGTTCTCCATGAAGCAAGTCTTACACCCAGGTAGACACTTCCCCTAGATGTAGACCTTTCATTCCAAAGCAAAAGTTTGACTTTTAACAGGATTAATAAAGACTGGTGTTTAGCAGACAGGGGCAAGCAGCCCGGGCTGATTCTACTTTGCATTGATAAAGCTGGGGGTGGGGACGTCTAGATTAAGACTTGCCCTGCCGCTATTATGCTCCAAAAACATATCTGTATGCAGGACTAAAGAAGACAGCCCTGTAATCCCATGCAAAAGAACATGATGCATGATTTTTGTGCTTTTAGCATTATGGTCTGCTATGCGCTTTAAATCTTCCCTAAGCCCAACTTGCTTGGCACGGGCCATTACCCCTCCTGGGGTTTCCATGAACCCAGAGATGACTGCCCCAGTGCACAACATCTCCCGCTGCCTCCTGGAAGAGCTGCAGAGCTGGAATGAGCAGTGAGACAGCCACAGCTGCCAGCAGAACAGGGCCCTTTATGATGTCATGGTGCCAGTTTCCAAGGCATCCCACTGTGACCTGCACAGTGTTCCGTGGGATGCAAACTAGCCTCATGCTTTCTTCTGCGGGCAGCCATTTTGTATTTTTCTGCCTCTGGGGGCGGCCATTTTGAAACCCCACTGCCAAGCTTCTATTGCCATGCACAGAAAATGGCGCTTGCAAGCTCCTAAAATCAAGACACCTGCCTTCCAGGAAAATAGATGCCACACATGCTGGGGGTGCTGCCATCACCTTTTAATCTTTTGTGATCTGCATCAACCCCCATTTGCACAACTTCTAACTACTTTGCCATGATCCCTTTAGATGTTGCAAAAACGTGTGGAATTGGAGCAAAATGCTGTAAAAATCAAGCTGGCATAACCTACTTTGACAGGTTCCACTTAGAAGGCTAGTGGAGGGGGGGGGGGGGCACTGGCACAATAGGTTGGATGTAGGGAACTTAAATGTTCTCCATGAAGCAAGTCTTACACCCAGGTAGACACTTCCCCTAGATGTAGACCTTTCATTCCAAAGCAAAAGTTTGACTTTTAACAGGATTAATAAAGACTGGTGTTTAGCAGACAGGGGCAAGCAGCCCAGGCTGATTCTACTTTGCATTGATAAAGCTGGGGGTGGGGACGTCTAGATTAAGACTTGCCCTGCCGCTATTATGCTCCAAAAACATATCTGTATGCAGGACTAAAGAAGACAGCCCTGTAATCCCATGCAAAAGAACATGATGCATGATTTTTGTGCTTTTAGCATTATGGTCTGCTATGCGCTTTAAATCTTCCCTTAGCCCAACTTGCTTGGCACGGGCCATTACCCCTCCTGGGGTTTCCATGAACCCAGAGATGACTGCCCCAGTGCACAACATCTCCCGCTGCCTCCTGGAAGAGCTGCAGAGCTGGAATGAGCAGTGAGACAGCCACAGCTGCCAGCAGAACAGGGCCCTTTATGATGTCATGGTGCCAGTTTCCAAGGCATCCCACTGTGACCTGCACAGTGTTCCGTGGGATGCAAACTAGCCTCATGCTTTCTTCTGCGGGCAGCCATTTTGTATTTTTCTGCCTCTGGGGGCGGCCATTTTGAAACCCCACTGCCAAGCTTCTATTGCCATGCACAGAAAATGGCGCTTGCAAGCTCCTAAAATCAAGACACCTGCCTTCCAGGAAAATAGATGCCACACATGCTGGGGGTGCTGCCATCACCTTTTAATCTTTTGTGATCTGCATCAACCCCCATTTGCACAACTTCTAACTACTTTGCCATGATCCCTTTAGATGTTGCAAAAACGTGTGGAATTGGAGCAAAATGCTGTAAAAATCAAGCTGGCATAACCTACTTTGACAGGTTCCACTTAGAAGGCTAGTGGAGGGGGGGGGGGGGCACTGGCACAATAGGTTGGATGTAGGGAACTTAAATGTTCTCCATGAAGCAAGTCTTACACCCAGGTAGACACTTCCCCTAGATGTAGACCTTTCATTCCAAAGCAAAAGTTTGACTTTTAACAGGATTAATAAAGACTGGTGTTTAGCAGACAGGGGCAAGCAGCCCAGGCTGATTCTACTTTGCATTGATAAAGCTGGGGGTGGGGACGTCTAGATTAAGACTTGCCCTGCCGCTATTATGCTCCAAAAACATATCTGTATGCAGGACTAAAGAAGACAGCCCTGTAATCCCATGCAAAAGAACATGATGCATGATTTTTGTGCTTTTAGCATTATGGTCTGCTATGCGCTTTAAATCTTCCCTAAGCCCAACTTGCTTGGCACGGGCCATTACCCCTCCTGGGGTTTCCATGAACCCAGAGATGACTGCCCCAGTGCACAACATCTCCCGCTGCCTCCTGGAAGAGCTGCAGAGCTGGAATGAGCAGTGAGACAGCCACAGCTGCCAGCAGAACAGGGCCCTTTATGATGTCATGGTGCCAGTTTCCAAGGCATCCCACTGTGACCTGCACAGTGTTCCGTGGGATGCAAACTAGCCTCATGCTTTCTTCTGCGGGCAGCCATTTTGTATTTTTCTGCCTCTGGGGGCGGCCATTTTGAAACCCCACTGCCAAGCTTCTATTGCCATGCACAGAAAATGGCGCTTGCAAGCTCCTAAAATCAAGACACCTGCCTTCCAGGAAAATAGATGCCACACATGCTGGGGGTGCTGCCATCACCTTTTAATCTTTTGTGATCTACATCAACCCCCATTTGCACAACTTCTAACTACTTTGCCATGATCCCTTTAGATGTTGCAAAAACGTGTGGAATTGGAGCAAAATGCTGTAAAAATCAAGCTGGCATAACCTACTTTGACAGGTTCCACTTAGAAGGCTAGTGGAGGGGGGGGGGGGGGCACTGGCACAATAGGTTGGATGTAGGGAACTTAAATGTTCTCCATGAAGCAAGTCTTACACCCAGGTAGACACTTCCCCTAGATGTAGACCTTTCATTCCAAAGCAAAAGTTTGACTTTTAACAGGATTAATAAAGACTGGTGTTTAGCAGACAGGGGCAAGCAGCCCAGGCTGATTCTACTTTGCATTGATAAAGCTGGGGGTGGGGACGTCTAGATTAAGACTTGCCCTGCCGCTATTATGCTCCAAAAACATATCTGTATGCAGGACTAAAGAAGACAGCCCTGTAATCCCATGCAAAAGAACATGATGCATGATTTTTGTGCTTTTAGCATTATGGTCTGCTATGCGCTTTAAATCTTCCCTAAGCCCAACTTGCTTGGCACGGGCCATTACCCCTCCTGGGGTTTCCATGAACCCAGAGATGACTGCCCCAGTGCACAACATCTCCCGCTGCCTCCTGGAAGAGCTGCAGAGCTGGAATGAGCAGTGAGACAGCCACAGCTGCCAGCAGAACAGGGCCCTTTATGATGTCATGGTGCCAGTTTCCAAGGCATCCCACTGTGACCTGCACAGTGTTCCGTGGGATGCAAACTAGCCTCATGCTTTCTTCTGCGGGCAGCCATTTTGTATTTTTCTGCCTCTGGGGGCGGCCATTTTGAAACCCCACTGCCAAGCTTCTATTGCCATGCACAGAAAATGGCGCTTGCAAGCTCCTAAAATCAAGACACCTGCCTTCCAGGAAAATAGATGCCACACATGCTGGGGGTGCTGCCATCACCTTTTAATCTTTTGTGATCTGCATCAACCCCCATTTGCACAACTTCTAACTACTTTGCCATGATCCCTTTAGATGTTGCAAAAACGTGTGGAATTGGAGCAAAATGCTGTAAAAATCAAGCTGGCATAACCTACTTTGACAGGTTCCACTTAGAAGGCTAGTGGAGGGGGGGGGGGCACTGGCACAATAGGTTGGATGTAGGGAACTTAAATGTTCTCCATGAAGCAAGTCTTACACCCAGGTAGACACTTCCCCTAGATGTAGACCTTTCATTCCAAAGCAAAAGTTTGACTTTTAACAGGATTAATAAAGACTGGTGTTTAGCAGACAGGGGCAAGCAGCCCAGGCTGATTCTACTTTGCATTGATAAAGCTGGGGGTGGGGACGTCTAGATTAAGACTTGCCCTGCCGCTATTATGCTCCAAAAACATATCTGTATGCAGGACTAAAGAAGACAGCCCTGTAATCCCATGCAAAAGAACATGATGCATGATTTTTGTGCTTTTAGCATTATGGTCTGCTATGCGCTTTAAATCTTCCCTAAGCCCAACTTGCTTGGCACGGGCCATTACCCCTCCTGGGGTTTCCATGAACCCAGAGATGACTGCCCCAGTGCACAACATCTCCCGCTGCCTCCTGGAAGAGCTGCAGAGCTGGAATGAGCAGTGAGACAGCCACAGCTGCCAGCAGAACAGGGCCCTTTATGATGTCATGGTGCCAGTTTCCAAGGCATCCCACTGTGACCTGCACAGTGTTCCGTGGGATGCAAACTAGCCTCATGCTTTCTTCTGCGGGCAGCCATTTTGTATTTTTCTGCCTCTGGGGGCGGCCATTTTGAAACCCCACTGCCAAGCTTCTATTGCCATGCACAGAAAATGGCGCTTGCAAGCTCCTAAAATCAAGACACCTGCCTTCCAGGAAAATAGATGCCACACATGCTGGGGGTGCTGCCATCACCTTTTAATCTTTTGTGATCTGCATCAACCCCCATTTGCACAACTTCTAACTACTTTGCCATGATCCCTTTAGATGTTGCAAAAACGTGTGGAATTGGAGCAAAATGCTGTAAAAATCAAGCTGGCATAACCTACTTTGACAGGTTCCACTTAGAAGGCTAGTGGAGGGGGGGGGGGGGCACTGGCACAATAGGTTGGATGTAGGGAACTTAAATGTTCTCCATGAAGCAAGTCTTACACCCAGGTAGACACTTCCCCTAGATGTAGACCTTTCATTCCAAAGCAAAAGTTTGACTTTTAACAGGATTAATAAAGACTGGTGTTTAGCAGACAGGGGCAAGCAGCCCAGGCTGATTCTACTTTGCATTGATAAAGCTGGGGGTGGGGACGTCTAGATTAAGACTTGCCCTGCCGCTATTATGCTCCAAAAACATATCTGTATGCAGGACTAAAGAAGACAGCCCTGTAATCCCATGCAAAAGAACATGATGCATGATTTTTGTGCTTTTAGCATTATGGTCTGCTATGCGCTTTAAATCTTCCCTAAGCCCAACTTGCTTGGCACGGGCCATTACCCCTCCTGGGTTTCCATGAACCCAGAGATGACTGCCCCAGTGCACAACATCTCCCGCTGCCTCCTGGAAGAGCTGCAGAGCTGGAATGAGCAGTGAGACAGCCACAGCTGCCAGCAGAACAGGGCCCTTTATGATGTCATGGTGCCAGTTTCCAAGGCATCCCACTGTGACCTGCACAGTGTTCCGTGGGATGCAAACTAGCCTCATGCTTTCTTCTGCGGGCAGCAATTTTGTATTTTTCTGCCTCTGGGGGCGGCCATTTTGAAACCCCACTGCCAAGCTTCTATTGCCATGCACAGAAAATGGCGCTTGCAAGCTCCTAAAATCAAGACACCTGCCTTCCAGGAAAATAGATGCCACACATGCTGGGGGTGCTGCCATCACCTTTTAATCTTTTGTGATCTGCATCAACCCCCATTTGCACAACTTCTAACTACTTTGCCATGATCCCTTTAGATGTTGCAAAAACGTGTGGAATTGGAGCAAAATGCTGTAAAAATCAAGCTGGCATAACCTACTTTGACAGGTTCCACTTAGAAGGCTAGTGGAGGGGGGGGGGGGGCACTGGCACAATAGGTTGGATGTAGGGAACTTAAATGTTCTCCATGAAGCAAGTCTTACACCCAGGTAGACACTTCCCCTAGATGTAGACCTTTCATTCCAAAGCAAAAGTTTGACTTTTAACAGGATTAATAAAGACTGGTGTTTAGCAGACAGGGGCAAGCAGCCCAGGCTGATTCTACTTTGCATTGATAAAGCTGGGGGTGGGGACGTCTAGATTAAGACTTGCCCTGCCGCTATTATGCTCCAAAAACATATCTGTATGCAGGACTAAAGAAGACAGCCCTGTAATCCCATGCAAAAGAACATGATGCATGATTTTTGTGCTTTTAGCATTATGGTCTGCTATGCGCTTTAAATCTTCCCTAAGCCCAACTTGCTTGGCACGGGCCATTACCCCTCCTGGGGTTTCCATGAACCCAGAGATGACTGCCCCAGTGCACAACATCTCCCGCTGCCTCCTGGAAGAGCTGCAGAGCTGGAATGAGCAGTGAGACAGCCACAGCTGCCAGCAGAACAGGGCCCTTTATGATGTCATGGTGCCAGTTTCCAAGGCATCCCACTGTGACCTGCACAGTGTTCCGTGGGATGCAAACTAGCCTCATGCTTTCTTCTGCGGGCAGCCATTTTGTATTTTTCTGCCTCTGGGGGCGGCCATTTTGAAACCCCACTGCCAAGCTTCTATTGCCATGCACAGAAAATGGCGCTTGCAAGCTCCTAAAATCAAGACACCTGCCTTCCAGGAAAATAAATGCCACACATGCTGGGGGTGCTGCCATCACCTTTTAATCTTTTGTGATCTGCATCAACCCCCATTTGCACAACTTCTAACTACTTTGCCATGATCCCTTTAGATGTTGCAAAAACGTGTGGAATTGGAGCAAAATGCTGTAAAAATCAAGCTGGCATAACCTACTTTGACAGGTTCCACTTAGAAGGCTAGTGGAGGGGGGGGGGGGGCACTGGCACAATAGGTTGGATGTAGGGAACTTAAATGTTCTCCATGAAGCAAGTCTTACACCCAGGTAGACACTTCCCCTAGATGTAGACCTTTCATTCCAAAGCAAAAGTTTGACTTTTAACAGGATTAATAAAGACTGGTGTTTAGCAGACAGGGGCAAGCAGCCCAGGCTGATTCTACTTTGCATTGATAAAGCTGGGGGTGGGGACGTCTAGATTAAGACTTGCCCTGCCGCTATTATGCTCCAAAAACATATCTGTATGCAGGACTAAAGAAGACAGCCCTGTAATCCCATGCAAAAGAACATGATGCATGATTTTTGTGCTTTTAGCATTATGGTCTGCTATACGCTTTAAATCTTCCCTAAGCCCAACTTGCTTGGCACGGGCCATTACCCCTCCTGGGGTTTCCATGAACCCAGAGATGACTGCCCCAGTGCACAACATCTCCCGCTGCCTCCTGGAAGAGCTGCAGAGCTGGAATGAGCAGTGAGACAGCCACAGCTGCCAGCAGAACAGGGCCCTTTATGATGTCATGGTGCCAGTTTTCAAGGCATCCCACTGTGACCTGCACAGTGTTCCGTGGGATGCAAACTAGCCTCATGCTTTCTTCTGCGGGCAGCCATTTTGTATTTTTCTGCCTCTGGGGGCGGCCATTTTGAAACCCCACTGCCAAGCTTCTATTGCCATGCACAGAAAATGGCGCTTGCAAGCTCCTAAAATCAAGACACCTGCCTTCCAGGAAAATAGATGCCACACATGCTGGGGGTGCTGCCATCACCTTTTAATCTTTTGTGATCTGCATCAACCCCCATTTGCACAACTTCTAACTACTTTGCCATGATCCCTTTAGATGTTGCAAAAACGTGTGGAATTGGAGCAAAATGCTGTAAAAATCAAGCTGGCATAACCTACTTTGACAGGTTCCACTTAGAAGGCTAGTGGAGGGGGGGGGGGGGCACTGGCACAATAGGTTGGATGTAGGGAACTTAAATGTTCTCCATGAAGCAAGTCTTACACCCAGGTAGACACTTCCCCTAGATGTAGACCTTTCATTCCAAAGCAAAAGTTTGACTTTTAACAGGATTAATAAAGACTGGTGTTTAGCAGACAGGGGCAAGCAGCCCAGGCTGATTCTACTTTGCATTGATAAAGCTGGGGGTGGGGACGTCTAGATTAAGACTTGCCCTGCCGCTATTATGCTCCAAAAACATATCTGTATGCAGGACTAAAGAAGACAGCCCTGTAATCCCATGCAAAAGAACATGATGCATGATTTTTGTGCTTTTAGCATTATGGTCTGCTATGCGCTTTAAATCTTCCCTAAGCCCAACTTGCTTGGCACGGGCCATTACCCCTCCTGGGGTTTCCATGAACCCAGAGATGACTGCCCCAGTGCACAACATCTCCCGCTGCCTCCTGGAAGAGCTGCAGAGCTGGAATGAGCAGTGAGACAGCCACAGCTGCCAGCAGAACAGGGCCCTTTATGATGTCATGGTGCCAGTTTCCAAGGCATCCCACTGTGACCTGCACAGTGTTCCGTGGGATGCAAACTAGCCTCATGCTTTCTTCTGCGGGCAGCCATTTTGTATTTTTCTGCCTCTGGGGGCGGCCATTTTGAAACCCCACTGCCAAGCTTCTATTGCCATGCACAGAAAATGGCGCTTGCAAGCTCCTAAAATCAAGACACCTGCCTTCCAGGAAAATAGATGCCACACATGCTGGGGGTGCTGCCATCACCTTTTAATCTTTTGTGATCTGCATCAACCCCCATTTGCACAACTTCTAACTACTTTGCCATGATCCCTTTAGATGTTGCAAAAACGTGTGGAATTGGAGCAAAATGCTGTAAAAATCAAGCTGGCATAACCTACTTTGACAGGTTCCACTTAGAAGGCTAGTGGAGGGGGGGGGGGGCACTGGCACAATAGGTTGGATGTAGGGAACTTAAATGTTCTCCATGAAGCAAGTCTTACACCCAGGTAGACACTTCCCCTAGATGTAGACCTTTCATTCCAAAGCAAAAGTTTGACTTTTAACAGGATTAATAAAGACTGGTGTTTAGCAGACAGGGGCAAGCAGCCCAGGCTGATTCTACTTTGCATTGATAAAGCTGGGGGTGGGGACGTCTAGATTAAGACTTGCCCTGCCGCTATTATGCTCCAAAAACATATCTGTATGCAGGACTAAAGAAGACAGCCCTGTAATCCCATGCAAAAGAACATGATGCATGATTTTTGTGCTTTTAGCATTATGGTCTGCTATGCGCTTTAAATCTTCCCTAAGCCCAACTTGCTTGGCACGGGCCATTACCCCTCCTGGGTTTCCATGAACCCAGAGATGACTGCCCCAGTGCACAACATCTCCCGCTGCCTCCTGGAAGAGCTGCAGAGCTGGAATGAGCAGTGAGACAGCCACAGCTGCCAGCAGAACAGGGCCCTTTATGATGTCATGGTGCCAGTTTCCAAGGCATCCCACTGTGACCTGCACAGTGTTCCGTGGGATGCAAACTAGCCTCATGCTTTCTTCTGCGGGCAGCCATTTTGTATTTTTCTGCCTCTGGGGGCGGCCATTTTGAAACCCCACTGCCAAGCTTCTATTGCCATGCACAGAAAATGGCGCTTGCAAGCTCCTAAAATCAAGACACCTGCCTTCCAGGAAAATAGATGCCACACATGCTGGGGGTGCTGCCATCACCTTTTAATCTTTTGTGATCTGCATCAACCCCCATTTGCACAACTTCTAACTACTTTGCCATGATCCCTTTAGATGTTGCAAAAACGTGTGGAATTGGAGCAAAATGCTGTAAAAATCAAGCTGGCATAACCTACTTTGACAGGTTCCACTTAGAAGGCTAGTGGAGGGGGGGGGGGGGGCACTGGCACAATAGGTTGGATGTAGGGAACTTAAATGTTCTCCATGAAGCAAGTCTTACACCCAGGTAGACACTTCCCCTAGATGTAGACCTTTCATTCCAAAGCAAAAGTTTGACTTTTAACAGGATTAATAAAGACTGGTGTTTAGCAGACAGGGGCAAGCAGCCCAGGCTGATTCTACTTTGCATTGATAAAGCTGGGGGTGGGGACGTCTAGATTAAGACTTGCCCTGCCGCTATTATGCTCCAAAAACATATCTGTATGCAGGACTAAAGAAGACAGCCCTGTAATCCCATGCAAAAGAACATGATGCATGATTTTTGTGCTTTTAGCATTATGGTCTGCTATGCGCTTTAAATCTTCCCTAAGCCCAACTTGCTTGGCACGGGCCATTACCCCTCCTGGGGTTTCCATGAACCCAGAGATGACTGCCCCAGTGCACAACATCTCCCGCTGCCTCCTGGAAGAGCTGCAGAGCTGGAATGAGCAGTGAGACAGCCACAGCTGCCAGCAGAACAGGGCCCTTTATGATGTCATGGTGCCAGTTTCCAAGGCATCCCACTGTGACCTGCACAGTGTTCCGTGGGATGCAAACTAGCCTCATGCTTTCTTCTGCGGGCAGCCATTTTGTATTTTTCTGCCTCTGGGGGCGGCCATTTTGAAACCCCACTGCCAAGCTTCTATTGCCATGCACAGAAAATGGCGCTTGCAAGCTCCTAAAATCAAGACACCTGCCTTCCAGGAAAATAGATGCCACACATGCTGGGGGTGCTGCCATCACCTTTTAATCTTTTGTGATCTGCATCAACCCCCATTTGCACAACTTCTAACTACTTTGCCATGATCCCTTTAGATGTTGCAAAAACGTGTGGAATTGGAGCAAAATGCTGTAAAAATCAAGCTGGCATAACCTACTTTGACAGGTTCCACTTAGAAGGCTAGTGGAGGGGGGGGGGGGCACTGGCACAATAGGTTGGATGTAGGGAACTTAAATGTTCTCCATGAAGCAAGTCTTACACCCAGGTAGACACTTCCCCTAGATGTAGACCTTTCATTCCAAAGCAAAAGTTTGACTTTTAACAGGATTAATAAAGACTGGTGTTTAGCAGACAGGGGCAAGCAGCCCAGGCTGATTCTACTTTGCATTGATAAAGCTGGGGGTGGGGACGTCTAGATTAAGACTTGCCCTGCCGCTATTATGCTCCAAAAACATATCTGTATGCAGGACTAAAGAAGACAGCCCTGTAATCCCATGCAAAAGAACATGATGCATGATTTTTGTGCTTTTAGCATTATGGTCTGCTATGCGCTTTAAATCTTCCCTAAGCCCAACTTGCTTGGCACGGGCCATTACCCCTCCTGGGGTTTCCATGAACCCAGAGATGACTGCCCCAGTGCACAACATCTCCCGCTGCCTCCTGGAAGAGCTGCAGAGCTGGAATGAGCAGTGAGACAGCCACAGCTGCCAGCAGAACAGGGCCCTTTATGATGTCATGGTGCCAGTTTCCAAGGCATCCCACTGTGACCTGCACAGTGTTCCGTGGGATGCAAACTAGCCTCATGCTTTCTTCTGCGGGCAGCCATTTTGTATTTTTCTGCCTCTGGGGGCGGCCATTTTGAAACCCCACTGCCAAGCTTCTATTGCCATGCACAGAAAATGGCGCTTGCAAGCTCCTAAAATCAAGACACCTGCCTTCCAGGAAAATAGATGCCACACATGCTGGGGGTGCTGCCATCACCTTTTAATCTTTTGTGATCTGCATCAACCCCCATTTGCACAACTTCTAACTACTTTGCCATGATCCCTTTAGATGTTGCAAAAACGTGTGGAATTGGAGCAAAATGCTGTAAAAATCAAGCTGGCATAACCTACTTTGACAGGTTCCACTTAGAAGGCTAGTGGAGGGGGGGGGGGGCACTGGCACAATAGGTTGGATGTAGGGAACTTAAATGTTCTCCATGAAGCAAGTCTTACACCCAGGTAGACACTTCCCCTAGATGTAGACCTTTCATTCCAAAGCAAAAGTTTGACTTTTAACAGGATTAATAAAGACTGGTGTTTAGCAGACAGGGGCAAGCAGCCCAGGCTGATTCTACTTTGCATTGATAAAGCTGGGGGTGGGGACGTCTAGATTAAGACTTGCCCTGCCGCTATTATGCTCCAAAAACATATCTGTATGCAGGACTAAAGAAGACAGCCCTGTAATCCCATGCAAAAGAACATGATGCATGATTTTTGTGCTTTTAGCATTATGGTCTGCTATGCGCTTTAAATCTTCCCTAAGCCCAACTTGCTTGGCACGGGCCATTACCCCTCCTGGGGTTTCCATGAACCCAGAGATGACTGCCCCAGTGCACAACATCTCCCGCTGCCTCC
Source organism: Engystomops pustulosus (assembly GCF_040894005.1). Classification (NCBI taxonomy): domain Eukaryota; kingdom Metazoa; phylum Chordata; class Amphibia; order Anura; family Leptodactylidae; genus Engystomops; species Engystomops pustulosus. The sequence continues at coordinate 51,137,907 of NC_092413.1, forward strand.
TGGAAGAGCTGCAGAGCTGGAATGAGCAGTGAGACAGCCACAGCTGCCAGCAGAACAGGGCCCTTTATGATGTCATGGTGCCAGTTTCCAAGGCATCCCACTGTGACCTGCACAGTGTTCCGTGGGATGCAAACTAGCCTCATGCTTTCTTCTGCGGGCAGCCATTTTGTATTTTTCTGCCTCTGGGGGCGGCCATTTTGAAACCCCACTGCCAAGCTTCTATTGCCATGCACAGAAAATGGCGCTTGCAAGCTCCTAAAATCAAGACACCTGCCTTCCAGGAAAATAGATGCCACACATGCTGGGGGTGCTGCCATCACCTTTTAATCTTTTGTGATCTGCATCAACCCCCATTTGCACAACTTCTAACTACTTTGCCATGATCCCTTTAGATGTTGCAAAAACGTGTGGAATTGGAGCAAAATGCTGTAAAAATCAAGCTGGCATAACCTACTTTGACAGGTTCCACTTAGAAGGCTAGTGGAGGGGGGGGGGGGCACTGGCACAATAGGTTGGATGTAGGGAACTTAAATGTTCTCCATGAAGCAAGTCTTACACCCAGGTAGACACTTCCCCTAGATGTAGACCTTTCATTCCAAAGCAAAAGTTTGACTTTTAACAGGATTAATAAAGACTGGTGTTTAGCAGACAGGGGCAAGCAGCCCAGGCTGATTCTACTTTGCATTGATAAAGCTGGGGGTGGGGACGTCTAGATTAAGACTTGCCCTGCCGCTATTATGCTCCAAAAACATATCTGTATGCAGGACTAAAGAAGACAGCCCTGTAATCCCATGCAAAAGAACATGATGCATGATTTTTGTGCTTTTAGCATTATGGTCTGCTATGCGCTTTAAATCTTCCCTAAGCCCAACTTGCTTGGCACGGGCCATTACCCCTCCTGGGGTTTCCATGAACCCAGAGATGACTGCCCCAGTGCACAACATCTCCCGCTGCCTCCTGGAAGAGCTGCAGAGCTGGAATGAGCAGTGAGACAGCCACAGCTGCCAGCAGAACAGGGCCCTTTATGATGTCATGGTGCCAGTTTCCAAGGCATCCCACTGTGACCTGCACAGTGTTCCGTGGGATGCAAACTAGCCTCATGCTTTCTTCTGCGGGCAGCCATTTTGTATTTTTCTGCCTCTGGGGGCGGCCATTTTGAAACCCCACTGCCAAGCTTCTATTGCCATGCACAGAAAATGGCGCTTGCAAGCTCCTAAAATCAAGACACCTGCCTTCCAGGAAAATAGATGCCACACATGCTGGGGGTGCTGCCATCACCTTTTAATCTTTTGTGATCTGCATCAACCCCCATTTGCACAACTTCTAACTACTTTGCCATGATCCCTTTAGATGTTGCAAAAACGTGTGGAATTGGAGCAAAATGCTGTAAAAATCAAGCTGGCATAACCTACTTTGACAGGTTCCACTTAGAAGGCTAGTGGAGGGGGGGGGGGCACTGGCACAATAGGTTGGATGTAGGGAACTTAAATGTTCTCCATGAAGCAAGTCTTACACCCAGGTAGACACTTCCCCTAGATGTAGACCTTTCATTCCAAAGCAAAAGTTTGACTTTTAACAGGATTAATAAAGACTGGTGTTTAGCAGACAGGGGCAAGCAGCCCAGGCTGATTCTACTTTGCATTGATAAAGCTGGGGGTGGGGACGTCTAGATTAAGACTTGCCCTGCCGCTATTATGCTCCAAAAACATATCTGTATGCAGGACTAAAGAAGACAGCCCTGTAATCCCATGCAAAAGAACATGATGCATGATTTTTGTGCTTTTAGCATTATGGTCTGCTATGCGCTTTAAATCTTCCCTAAGCCCAACTTGCTTGGCACGGGCCATTACCCCTCCTGGGGTTTCCATGAACCCAGAGATGACTGCCCCAGTGCACAACATCTCCCGCTGCCTCCTGGAAGAGCTGCAGAGCTGGAATGAGCAGTGAGACAGCCACAGCTGCCAGCAGAACAGGGCCCTTTATGATGTCATGGTGCCAGTTTTCAAGGCATCCCACTGTGACCTGCACAGTGTTCCGTGGGATGCAAACTAGCCTCATGCTTTCTTCTGCGGGCAGCCATTTTGTATTTTTCTGCCTCTGGGGGCGGCCATTTTGAAACCCCACTGCCAAGCTTCTATTGCCATGCACAGAAAATGGCGCTTGCAAGCTCCTAAAATTAAGACACCTGCCTTCCAGGAAAATAGATGCCACACATGCTGGGGGTGCTGCCATCACCTTTTAATCTTTTGTGATCTGCATCAACCCCCATTTGCACAACTTCTAACTACTTTGCCATGATCCCTTTAGATGTTGCAAAAACGTGTGGAATTGGAGCAAAATGCTGTAAAAATCAAGCTGGCATAACCTACTTTGACAGGTTCCACTTAGAAGGCTAGTGGAGGGGGGGGGGGGGGGCACTGGCACAATAGGTTGGATGTAGGGAACTTAAATGTTCTCCATGAAGCAAGTCTTACACCCAGGTAGACACTTCCCCTAGATGTAGACCTTTCATTCCAAAGCAAAAGTTTGACTTTTAACAGGATTAATAAAGACTGGTGTTTAGCAGACAGGGGCAAGCAGCCCAGGCTGATTCTACTTTGCATTGATAAAGCTGGGGGTGGGGACGTCTAGATTAAGACTTGCCCTGCCGCTATTATGCTCCAAAAACATATCTGTATGCAGGACTAAAGAAGACAGCCCTGTAATCCCATGCAAAAGAACATGATGCATGATTTTTGTGCTTTTAGCATTATGGTCTGCTATGCGCTTTAAATCTTCCCTAAGCCCAACTTGCTTGGCACGGGCCATTACCCCTCCTGGGGTTTCCATGAACCCAGAGATGACTGCCCCAGTGCACAACATCTCCCGCTGCCTCCTGGAAGAGCTGCAGAGCTGGAATGAGCAGTGAGACAGCCACAGCTGCCAGCAGAACAGGGCCCTTTATGATGTCATGGTGCCAGTTTCCAAGGCATCCCACTGTGACCTGCACAGTGTTCCGTGGGATGCAAACTAGCCTCATGCTTTCTTCTGCGGGCAGCCATTTTGTATTTTTCTGCCTCTGGGGGCGGCCATTTTGAAACCCCACTGCCAAGCTTCTATTGCCATGCACAGAAAATGGCGCTTGCAAGCTCCTAAAATCAAGACACCTGCCTTCCAGGAAAATAGATGCCACACATGCTGGGGGTGCTGCCATCACCTTTTAATCTTTTGTGATCTGCATCAACCCCCATTTGCACAACTTCTAACTACTTTGCCATGATCCCTTTAGATGTTGCAAAAACGTGTGGAATTGGAGCAAAATGCTGTAAAAATCAAGCTGGCATAACCTACTTTGACAGGTTCCACTTAGAAGGCTAGTGGAGGGGGGGGGGGGGCACTGGCACAATAGGTTGGATGTAGGGAACTTAAATGTTCTCCATGAAGCAAGTCTTACACCCAGGTAGACACTTCCCCTAGATGTAGACCTTTCATTCCAAAGCAAAAGTTTGACTTTTAACAGGATTAATAAAGACTGGTGTTTAGCAGACAGGGGCAAGCAGCCCAGGCTGATTCTACTTTGCATTGATAAAGCTGGGGGTGGGGACGTCTAGATTAAGACTTGCCCTGCCGCTATTATGCTCCAAAAACATATCTGTATGCAGGACTAAAGAAGACAGCCCTGTAATCCCATGCAAAAGAACATGATGCATGATTTTTGTGCTTTTAGCATTATGGTCTGCAATGCGCTTTAAATCTTCCCTAAGCCCAACTTGCTTGGCACGGGCCATTACCCCTCCTGGGGTTTCCATGAACCCAGAGATGACTGCCCCAGTGCACAACATCTCCCGCTGCCTCCTGGAAGAGCTGCAGAGCTGGAATGAGCAGTGAGACAGCCACAGCTGCCAGCAGAACAGGGCCCTTTATGATGTCATGGTGCCAGTTTCCAAGGCATCCCACTGTGACCTGCACAGTGTTCCGTGGGATGCAAACTAGCCTCATGCTTTCTTCTGCGGGCAGCCATTTTGTATTTTTCTGCCTCTGGGGGCGGCCATTTTGAAACCCCACTGCCAAGCTTCTATTGCCATGCACAGAAAATGGCGCTTGCAAGCTCCTAAAATCAAGACACCTGCCTTCCAGGAAAATAGATGCCACACATGCTGGGGGTGCTGCCATCACCTTTTAATCTTTTGTGATCTGCATCAACCCCCATTTGCACAACTTCTAACTACTTTGCCATGATCCCTTTAGATGTTGCAAAAACGTGTGGAATTGGAGCAAAATGCTGTAAAAATCAAGCTGGCATAACCTACTTTGACAGGTTCCACTTAGAAGGCTAGTGGAGGGGGGGGGGGGGGCACTGGCACAATAGGTTGGATGTAGGGAACTTAAATGTTCTCCATGAAGCAAGTCTTACACCCAGGTAGACACTTCCCCTAGATGTAGACCTTTCATTCCAAAGCAAAAGTTTGACTTTTAACCGGATTAATAAAGACTGGTGTTTAGCAGACAGGGGCAAGCAGCCCAGGCTGATTCTACTTTGCATTGATAAAGCTGGGGGTGGGGACGTCTAGATTAAGACTTGCCCTGCCGCTATTATGCTCCAAAAACATATCTGTATGCAGGACTAAAGAAGACAGCCCTGTAATCCCATGCAAAAGAACATGATGCATGATTTTTGTGCTTTTAGCATTATGGTCTGCTATGCGCTTTAAATCTTCCCTAAGCCCAACTTGCTTGGCACGGGCCATTACCCCTCCTGGGGTTTCCATGAACCCAGAGATGACTGCCCCAGTGCACAACATCTCCCGCTGCCTCCTGGAAGAGCTGCAGAGCTGGAATGAGCAGTGAGACAGCCACAGCTGCCAGCAGAACAGGGCCCTTTATGATGTCATGGTGCCAGTTTTCAAGGCATCCCACTGTGACCTGCACAGTGTTCCGTGGGATGCAAACTAGCCTCATGCTTTCTTCTGCGGGCAGCCATTTTGTATTTTTCTGCCTCTGGGGGCGGCCATTTTGAAACCCCACTGCCAAGCTTCTATTGCCATGCACAGAAAATGGCGCTTGCAAGCTCCTAAAATCAAGACACCTGCCTTCCAGGAAAATAGATGCCACACATGCTGGGGGTGCTGCCATCACCTTTTAATCTTTTGTGATCTGCATCAACCCCCATTTGCACAACTTCTAACTACTTTGCCATGATCCCTTTAGATGTTGCAAAAACGTGTGGAATTGGAGCAAAATGCTGTAAAAATCAAGCTGGCATAACCTACTTTGACAGGTTCCACTTAGAAGGCTAGTGGAGGGGGGGGGGGGGCACTGGCACAATAGGTTGGATGTAGGGAACTTAAATGTTCTCCATGAAGCAAGTCTTACACCCAGGTAGACACTTCCCCTAGATGTAGACCTTTCATTCCAAAGCAAAAGTTTGACTTTTAACAGGATTAATAAAGACTGGTGTTTAGCAGACAGGGGCAAGCAGCCCAGGCTGATTCTACTTTGCATTGATAAAGCTGGGGGTGGGGACGTCTAGATTAAGACTTGCCCTGCCGCTATTATGCTCCAAAAACATATCTGTATGCAGGACTAAAGAAGACAGCCCTGTAATCCCATGCAAAAGAACATGATGCATGATTTTTGTGCTTTTAGCATTATGGTCTGCTATGCGCTTTAAATCTTCCCTAAGCCCAACTTGCTTGGCACGGGCCATTACCCCTCCTGGGGTTTCCATGAACCCAGAGATGACTGCCCCAGTGCACAACATCTCCCGCTGCCTCCTGGAAGAGCTGCAGAGCTGGAATGAGCAGTGAGACAGCCACAGCTGCCAGCAGAACAGGGCCCTTTATGATGTCATGGTGCCAGTTTCCAAGGCATCCCACTGTGACCTGCACAGTGTTCCGTGGGATGCAAACTAGCCTCATGCTTTCTTCTGCGGGCAGCCATTTTGTATTTTTCTGCCTCTGGGGGCGGCCATTTTGAAACCCCACTGCCAAGCTTCTATTGCCATGCACAGAAAATGGCGCTTGCAAGCTCCTAAAATCAAGACACCTGCCTTCCAGGAAAATAGATGCCACACATGCTGGGGGTGCTGCCATCACCTTTTAATCTTTTGTGATCTGCATCAACCCCCATTTGCACAACTTCTAACTACTTTGCCATGATCCCTTTAGATGTTGCAAAAACGTGTGGAATTGGAGCAAAATGCTGTAAAAATCAAGCTGGCATAACCTACTTTGACAGGTTCCACTTAGAAGGCTAGTGGAGGGGGGGGGGGGCACTGGCACAATAGGTTGGATGTAGGGAACTTAAATGTTCTCCATGAAGCAAGTCTTACACCCAGGTAGACACTTCCCCTAGATGTAGACCTTTCATTCCAAAGCAAAAGTTTGACTTTTAACAGGATTAATAAAGACTGGTGTTTAGCAGACAGGGGCAAGCAGCCCAGGCTGATTCTACTTTGCATTGATAAAGCTGGGGGTGGGGACGTCTAGATTAAGACTTGCCCTGCCGCTATTATGCTCCAAAAACATATCTGTATGCAGGACTAAAGAAGACAGCCCTGTAATCCCATGCAAAAGAACATGATGCATGATTTTTGTGCTTCTAGCATTATGGTCTGCAATGCGCTTTAAATCTTCCCTAAGCCCAACTTGCTTGGCACGGGCCATTACCCCTCCTGGGGTTTCCATGAACCCAGAGATGACTGCCCCAGTGCACAACATCTCCCGCTGCCTCCTGGAAGAGCTGCAGAGCTGGAATGAGCAGTGAGACAGCCACAGCTGCCAGCAGAACAGGGCCCTTTATGATGTCATGGTGCCAGTTTCCAAGGCATCCCACTGTGACCTGCACAGTGTTCCGTGGGATGCAAACTAGCCTCATGCTTTCTTCTGCGGGCAGCCATTTTGTATTTTTCTGCCTCTGGGGGCGGCCATTTTGAAACCCCACTGCCAAGCTTCTATTGCCATGCACAGAAAATGGCGCTTGCAAGCTCCTAAAATCAAGACACCTGCCTTCCAGGAAAATAGATGCCACACATGCTGGGGGTGCTGCCATCACCTTTTAATCTTTTGTGATCTGCATCAACCCCCATTTGCACAACTTCTAACTACTTTGCCATGATCCCTTTAGATGTTGCAAAAACGTGTGGAATTGGAGCAAAATGCTGTAAAAATCAAGCTGGCATAACCTACTTTGACAGGTTCCACTTAGAAGGCTAGTGGAGGGGGGGGGGGGGGGGCACTGGCACAATAGGTTGGATGTAGGGAACTTAAATGTTCTCCATGAAGCAAGTCTTACACCCAGGTAGACACTTCCCCTAGATGTAGACCTTTCATTCCAAAGCAAAAGTTTGACTTTTAACAGGATTAATAAAGACTGGTGTTTAGCAGACAGGGGCAAGCAGCCCAGGCTGATTCTACTTTGCATTGATAAAGCTGGGGGTGGGGACGTCTAGATTAAGACTTGCCCTGCCGCTATTATGCTCCAAAAACATATCTGTATGCAGGACTAAAGAAGACAGCCCTGTAATCCCATGCAAAAGAACATGATGCATGATTTTTGTGCTTTTAGCATTATGGTCTGCTATGCGCTTTAAATCTTCCCTAAGCCCAACTTGCTTGGCACGGGCCATTACCCCTCCTGGGGTTTCCATGAACCCAGAGATGACTGCCCCAGTGCACAACATCTCCCGCTGCCTCCTGGAAGAGCTGCAGAGCTGGAATGAGCAGTGAGACAGCCACAGCTGCCAGCAGAACAGGGCCCTTTATGATGTCATGGTGCCAGTTTTCAAGGCATCCCACTGTGACCTGCACAGTGTTCCGTGGGATGCAAACTAGCCTCATGCTTTCTTCTGCGGGCAGCCATTTTGTATTTTTCTGCCTCTGGGGGCGGCCATTTTGAAACCCCACTGCCAAGCTTCTATTGCCATGCACAGAAAATGGCGCTTGCAAGCTCCTAAAATCAAGACACCTGCCTTCCAGGAAAATAGATGCCACACATGCTGGGGGTGCTGCCATCACCTTTTAATCTTTTGTGATCTGCATCAACCCCCATTTGCACAACTTCTAACTACTTTGCCATGATCCCTTTAGATGTTGCAAAAACGTGTGGAATTGGAGCAAAATGCTGTAAAAATCAAGCTGGCATAACCTACTTTGACAGGTTCCACTTAGAAGGCTAGGGGAGGGGGGGGGGGGCACTGGCACAATAGGTTGGATGTAGGGAACTTAAATGTTCTCCATGAAGCAAGTCTTACACCCAGGTAGACACTTCCCCTAGATGTAGACCTTTCATTCCAAAGCAAAAGTTTGACTTTTAACAGGATTAATAAAGACTGGTGTTTAGCAGACAGGGGCAAGCAGCCCAGGCTGATTCTACTTTGCATTGATAAAGCTGGGGGTGGGGACGTCTAGATTAAGACTTGCCCTGCCGCTATTATGCTCCAAAAACATATCTGTATGCAGGACTAAAGAAGACAGCCCTGTAATCCCATGCAAAAGAACATGATGCATGATTTTTGTGCTTTTAGCATTATGGTCTGCTATGCGCTTTAAATCTTCCCTAAGCCCAACTTGCTTGGCACGGGCCATTACCCCTCCTGGGGTTTCCATGAACCCAGAGATGACTGCCCCAGTGCACAACATCTCCCGCTGCCTCCTGGAAGAGCTGCAGAGCTGGAATGAGCAGTGAGACAGCCACAGCTGCCAGCAGAACAGGGCCCTTTATGATGTCATGGTGCCAGTTTCCAAGGCATCCCACTGTGACCTGCACAGTGTTCCGTGGGATGCAAACTAGCCTCATGCTTTCTTCTGCGGGCAGCCATTTTGTATTTTTCTGCCTCTGGGGGCGGCCATTTTGAAACCCCACTGCCAAGCTTCTATTGCCATGCACAGAAAATGGCGCTTGCAAGCTCCTAAAATCAAGACACCTGCCTTCCAGGAAAATAGATGCCACACATGCTGGGGGTGCTGCCATCACCTTTTAATCTTTTGTGATCTGCATCAACCCCCATTTGCACAACTTCTAACTACTTTGCCATGATCCCTTTAGATGTTGCAAAAACGTGTGGAATTGGAGCAAAATGCTGTAAAAATCAAGCTGGCATAACCTACTTTGACAGGTTCCACTTAGAAGGCTAGGGGAGGGGGGGGGGGGGGGGCACTGGCACAATAGGTTGGATGTAGGGAACTTAAATGTTCTCCATGAAGCAAGTCTTACACCCAGGTAGACACTTCCCCTAGATGTAGACCTTTCATTCCAAAGCAAAAGTTTGACTTTTAACAGGATTAATAAAGACTGGTGTTTAGCAGACAGGGGCAAGCAGCCCAGGCTGATTCTACTTTGCATTGATAAAGCTGGGGGTGGGGACGTCTAGATTAAGACTTGCCCTGCCGCTATTATGCTCCAAAAACATATCTGTATGCAGGACTAAAGAAGACAGCCCTGTAATCCCATGCAAAAGAACATGATGCATGATTTTTGTGCTTTTAGCATTATGGTCTGCTATGCGCTTTAAATCTTCCCTAAGCCCAACTTGCTTGGCACGGGCCATTACCCCTCCTGGGGTTTCCATGAACCCAGAGATGACTGCCCCAGTGCACAACATCTCCCGCTGCCTCCTGGAAGAGCTGCAGAGCTGGAATGAGCAGTGAGACAGCCACAGCTGCCAGCAGAACAGGGCCCTTTATGATGTCATGGTGCCAGTTTCCAAGGCATCCCACTGTGACCTGCACAGTGTTCCGTGGGATGCAAACTAGCCTCATGCTTTCTTCTGCGGGCAGCCATTTTGTATTTTTCTGCCTCTGGGGGCGGCCATTTTGAAACCCCACTGCCAAGCTTCTATTGCCATGCACAGAAAATGGCGCTTGCAAGCTCCTAAAATCAAGACACCTGCCTTCCAGGAAAATAGATGCCACACATGCTGGGGGTGCTGCCATCACCTTTTAATCTTTTGTGATCTGCATCAACCCCCATTTGCACAACTTCTAACTACTTTGCCATGATCCCTTTAGATGTTGCAAAAACGTGTGGAATTGGAGCAAAATGCTGTAAAAATCAAGCTGGCATAACCTACTTTGACAGGTTCCACTTAGAAGGCTAGTGGAGGGGGGGGGCACTGGCACAATAGGTTGGATGTAGGGAACTTAAATGTTCTCCATGAAGCAAGTCTTACACCCAGGTAGACACTTCCCCTAGATGTAGACCTTTCATTCCAAAGCAAAAGTTTGACTTTTAACAGGATTAATAAAGACTGGTGTTTAGCAGACAGGGGCAAGCAGCCCAGGCTGATTCTACTTTGCATTGATAAAGCTGGGGGTGGGGACGTCTAGATTAAGACTTGCCCTGCCGCTATTATGCTCCAAAAACATATCTGTATGCAGGACTAAAGAAGACAGCCCTGTAATCCCATGCAAAAGAACATGATGCATGATTTTTGTGCTTTTAGCATTATGGTCTGCTATGCGCTTTAAATCTTCCCTAAGCCCAACTTGCTTGGCACGGGCCATTACCCCTCCTGGGGTTTCCATGAACCCAGAGATGACTGCCCCAGTGCACAACATCTCCCGCTGCCTCCTGGAAGAGCTGCAGAGCTGGAATGAGCAGTGAGACAGCCACAGCTGCCAGCAGAACAGGGCCCTTTATGATGTCATGGTGCCAGTTTCCAAGGCATCCCACTGTGACCTGCACAGTGTTCCGTGGGATGCAAACTAGCCTCATGCTTTCTTCTGCGGGCAGCCATTTTGTATTTTTCTGCCTCTGGGGGCGGCCATTTTGAAACCCCACTGCCAAGCTTCTATTGCCATGCACAGAAAATGGCGCTTGCAAGCTCCTAAAATCAAGACACCTGCCTTCCAGGAAAATAGATGCCACACATGCTGGGGGTGCTGCCATCACCTTTTAATCTTTTGTGATCTGCATCAACCCCCATTTGCACAACTTCTAACTACTTTGCCATGATCCCTTTAGATGTTGCAAAAACGTGTGGAATTGGAGCAAAATGCTGTAAAAATCAAGCTGGCATAACCTACTTTGACAGGTTCCACTTAGAAGGCTAGGGGAGGGGGGGGGGGGCACTGGCACAATAGGTTGGATGTAGGGAACTTAAATGTTCTCCATGAAGCAAGTCTTACACCCAGGTAGACACTTCCCCTAGATGTAGACCTTTCATTCCAAAGCAAAAGTTTGACTTTTAACAGGATTAATAAAGACTGGTGTTTAGCAGACAGGGGCAAGCAGCCCAGGCTGATTCTACTTTGCATTGATAAAGCTGGGGGTGGGGACGTCTAGATTAAGACTTGCCCTGCCGCTATTATGCTCCAAAAACATATCTGTATGCAGGACTAAAGAAGACAGCCCTGTAATCCCATGCAAAAGAACATGATGCATGATTTTTGTGCTTTTAGCATTATGGTCTGCTATGCGCTTTAAATCTTCCCTAAGCCCAACTTGCTTGGCACGGGCCATTACCCCTCCTGGGGTTTCCATGAACCCAGAGATGACTGCCCCAGTGCACAACATCTCCCGCTGCCTCCTGGAAGAGCTGCAGAGCTGGAATGAGCAGTGAGACAGCCACAGCTGCCAGCAGAACAGGGCCCTTTATGATGTCATGGTGCCAGTTTCCAAGGCATCCCACTGTGACCTGCACAGTGTTCCGTGGGATGCAAACTAGCCTCATGCTTTCTTCTGCGGGCAGCCATTTTGTATTTTTCTGCCTCTGGGGGCGGCCATTTTGAAACCCCACTGCCAAGCTTCTATTGCCATGCACAGAAAATGGCGCTTGCAAGCTCCTAAAATCAAGACACCTGCCTTCCAGGAAAATAGATGCCACACATGCTGGGGGTGCTGCCATCACCTTTTAATCTTTTGTGATCTGCATCAACCCCCATTTGCACAACTTCTAACTACTTTGCCATGATCCCTTTAGATGTTGCAAAAACGTGTGGAATTGGAGCAAAATGCCGTAAAAATCAAGCTGGCATAACCTACTTTGACAGGTTCCACTTAGAAGGCTAGTGGAGGGGGGGGGGCACTGGCACAATAGGTTGGATGTAGGGAACTTAAATGTTCTCCATGAAGCAAGTCTTACACCCAGGTAGACACTTCCCCTAGATGTAGACCTTTCATTCCAAAGCAAAAGTTTGACTTTTAACAGGATTAATAAAGACTGGTGTTTAGCAGACAGGGGCAAGCAGCCCAGGCTGATTCTACTTTGCATTGATAAAGCTGGGGGTGGGGACGTCTAGATTAAGACTTGCCCTGCCGCTATTATGCTCCAAAAACATATCTGTATGCAGGACTAAAGAAGACAGCCCTGTAATCCCATGCAAAAGAACATGATGCATGATTTTTGTGCTTTTAGCATTATGGTCTGCTATGCGCTTTAAATCTTCCCTAAGCCCAACTTGCTTGGCACGGGCCATTACCCCTCCTGGGGTTTCCATGAACCCAGAGATGACTGCCCCAGTGCACAACATCTCCCGCTGCCTCCTGGAAGAGCTGCAGAGCTGGAATGAGCAGTGAGACAGCCACAGCTGCCAGCAGAACAGGGCCCTTTATGATGTCATGGTGCCAGTTTCCAAGGCATCCCACTGTGACCTGCACAGTGTTCCGTGGGATGCAAACTAGCCTCATGCTTTCTTCTGCGGGCAGCCATTTTGTATTTTTCTGCCTCTGGGGGCGGCCATTTTGAAACCCCACTGCCAAGCTTCTATTGCCATGCACAGAAAATGGCGCTTGCAAGCTCCTAAAATCAAGACACCTGCCTTCCAGGAAAATAGATGCCACACATGCTGGGGGTGCTGCCATCACCTTTTAATCTTTTGTGATCTGCATCAACCCCCATTTGCACAACTTCTAACTACTTTGCCATGATCCCTTTAGATGTTGCAAAAACGTGTGGAATTGGAGCAAAATGCTGTAAAAATCAAGCTGGCATAACCTACTTTGACAGGTTCCACTTAGAAGGCTAGTGGAGGGGGGGGGGCACTGGCACAATAGGTTGGATGTAGGGAACTTAAATGTTCTCCATGAAGCAAGTCTTACACCCAGGTAGACACTTCCCCTAGATGTAGACCTTTCATTCCAAAGCAAAAGTTTGACTTTTAACAGGATTAATAAAGACTGGTGTTTAGCAGACAGGGGCAAGCAGCCCAGGCTGATTCTACTTTGCATTGATAAAGCTGGGGGTGGGGACGTCTAGATTAAGACTTGCCCTGCCGCTATTATGCTCCAAAAACATATCTGTATGCAGGACTAAAGAAGACAGCCCTGTAATCCCATGCAAAAGAACATGATGCATGATTTTTGTGCTTTTAGCATTATGGTCTGCTATGCGCTTTAAATCTTCCCTAAGCCCAACTTGCTTGGCACGGGCCATTACCCCTCCTGGGGTTTCCATGAACCCAGAGATGACTGCCCCAGTGCACAACATCTCCCGCTGCCTCCTGGAAGAGCTGCAGAGCTGGAATGAGCAGTGAGACAGCCACAGCTGCCAGCAGAACAGGGCCCTTTATGATGTCATGGTGCCAGTTTCCAAGGCATCCCACTGTGACCTGCACAGTGTTCCGTGGGATGCAAACTAGCCTCATGCTTTCTTCTGCGGGCAGCCATTTTGTATTTTTCTGCCTCTGGGGGCGGCCATTTTGAAACCCCACTGCCAAGCTTCTATTGCCATGCACAGAAAATGGCGCTTGCAAGCTCCTAAAATCAAGACACCTGCCTTCCAGGAAAATAGATGCCACACATGCTGGGGGTGCTGCCATCACCTTTTAATCTTTTGTGATCTGCATCAACCCCCATTTGCACAACTTCTAACTACTTTGCCATGATCCCTTTAGATGTTGCAAAAACGTGTGGAATTGGAGCAAAATGCTGTAAAAATCAAGCTGGCATAACCTACTTTGACAGGTTCCACTTAGAAGGCTAGGGGAGGGGGGGGGGGCACTGGCACAATAGGTTGGATGTAGGGAACTTAAATGTTCTCCATGAAGCAAGTCTTACACCCAGGTAGACACTTCCCCTAGATGTAGACCTTTCATTCCAAAGCAAAAGTTTGACTTTTAACAGGATTAATAAAGACTGGTGTTTAGCAGACAGGGGCAAGCAGCCCAGGCTGATTCTACTTTGCATTGATAAAGCTGGGGGTGGGGACGTCTAGATTAAGACTTGCCCTGCCGCTATTATGCTCCAAAAACATATCTGTATGCAGGACTAAAGAAGACAGCCCTGTAATCCCATGCAAAAGAACATGATGCATGATTTTTGTGCTTTTAGCATTATGGTCTGCTATGCGCTTTAAATCTTCCCTAAGCCCAACTTGCTTGGCACGGGCCATTACCCCTCCTGGGGTTTCCATGAACCCAGAGATGACTGCCCCAGTGCACAACATCTCCCGCTGCCTCCTGGAAGAGCTGCAGAGCTGGAATGAGCAGTGAGACAGCCACAGCTGCCAGCAGAACAGGGCCCTTTATGATGTCATGGTGCCAGTTTCCAAGGCATCCCACTGTGACCTGCACAGTGTTCCGTGGGATGCAAACTAGCCTCATGCTTTCTTCTGCGGGCAGCCATTTTGTATTTTTCTGCCTCTGGGGGCGGCCATTTTGAAACCCCACTGCCAAGCTTCTATTGCCATGCACAGAAAATGGCGCTTGCAAGCTCCTAAAATCAAGACACCTGCCTTCCAGGAAAATAGATGCCACACATGCTGGGGGTGCTGCCATCACCTTTTAATCTTTTGTGATCTGCATCAACCCCCATTTGCACAACTTCTAACTACTTTGCCATGATCCCTTTAGATGTTGCAAAAACGTGTGGAATTGGAGCAAAATGCCGTAAAAATCAAGCTGGCATAACCTACTTTGACAGGTTCCACTTAGAAGGCTAGTGGAGGGGGGGGGGCACTGGCACAATAGGTTGGATGTAGGGAACTTAAATGTTCTCCATGAAGCAAGTCTTACACCCAGGTAGACACTTCCCCTAGATGTAGACCTTTCATTCCAAAGCAAAAGTTTGACTTTTAACAGGATTAATAAAGACTGGTGTTTAGCAGACAGGGGCAAGCAGCCCAGGCTGATTCTACTTTGCATTGATAAAGCTGGGGGTGGGGACGTCTAGATTAAGACTTGCCCTGCCGCTATTATGCTCCAAAAACATATCTGTATGCAGGACTAAAGAAGACAGCCCTGTAATCCCATGCAAAAGAACATGATGCATGATTTTTGTGCTTTTAGCATTATGGTCTGCTATGCGCTTTAAATCTTCCCTAAGCCCAACTTGCTTGGCACGGGCCATTACCCCTCCTGGGGTTTCCATGAACCCAGAGATGACTGCCCCAGTGCACAACATCTCCCGCTGCCTCCTGGAAGAGCTGCAGAGCTGGAATGAGCAGTGAGACAGCCACAGCTGCCAGCAGAACAGGGCCCTTTATGATGTCATGGTGCCAGTTTCCAAGGCATCCCACTGTGACCTGCACAGTGTTCCGTGGGATGCAAACTAGCCTCATGCTTTCTTCTGCGGGCAGCCATTTTGTATTTTTCTGCCTCTGGGGGCGGCCATTTTGAAACCCCACTGCCAAGCTTCTATTGCCATGCACAGAAAATGGCGCTTGCAAGCTCCTAAAATCAAGACACCTGCCTTCCAGGAAAATAGATGCCACACATGCTGGGGGTGCTGCCATCACCTTTTAATCTTTTGTGATCTGCATCAACCCCCATTTGCACAACTTCTAACTACTTTGCCATGATCCCTTTAGATGTTGCAAAAACGTGTGGAATTGGAGCAAAATGCTGTAAAAATCAAGCTGGCATAACCTACTTTGACAGGTTCCACTTAGAAGGCTAGTGGAGGGGGGGGGGGGGCACTGGCACAATAGGTTGGATGTAGGGAACTTAAATGTTCTCCATGAAGCAAGTCTTACACCCAGGTAGACACTTCCCCTAGATGTAGACCTTTCATTCCAAAGCAAAAGTTTGACTTTTAACAGGATTAATAAAGACTGGTGTTTAGCAGACAGGGGCAAGCAGCCCAGGCTGATTCTACTTTGCATTGATAAAGCTGGGGGTGGGGACGTCTAGATTAAGACTTGCCCTGCCGCTATTATGCTCCAAAAACATATCTGTATGCAGGACTAAAGAAGACAGCCCTGTAATCCCATGCAAAAGAACATGATGCATGATTTTTGTGCTTTTAGCATTATGGTCTGCTATGCGCTTTAAATCTTCCCTAAGCCCAACTTGCTTGGCACGGGCCATTACCCCTCCTGGGGTTTCCATGAACCCAGAGATGACTGCCCCAGTGCACAACATCTCCCGCTGCCTCCTGGAAGAGCTGCAGAGCTGGAATGAGCAGTGAGACAGCCACAGCTGCCAGCAGAACAGGGCCCTTTATGATGTCATGGTGCCAGTTTCCAAGGCATCCCACTGTGACCTGCACAGTGTTCCGTGGGATGCAAACTAGCTTCATGCTTTCTTCTGCGGGCAGCCATTTTGTATTTTTCTGCCTCTGGGGGCGGCCATTTTGAAACCCCACTGCCAAGCTTCTATTGCCATGCACAGAAAATGGCGCTTGCAAGCTCCTAAAATCAAGACACCTGCCTTCCAGGAAAATAGATGCCACACATGCTGGGGGTGCTGCCATCACCTTTTAATCTTTTGTGATCTGCATCAACCCCCATTTGCACAACTTCTAACTACTTTGCCATGATCCCTTTAGATGTTGCAAAAACGTGTGGAATTGGAGCAAAATGCTGTAAAAATCAAGCTGGCATAACCTACTTTGACAGGTTCCACTTAGAAGGCTAGTGGAGGGGGGGGGGGGGGGCACTGGCACAATAGGTTGGATGTAGGGAACTTAAATGTTCTCCATGAAGCAAGTCTTACACCCAGGTAGACACTTCCCCTAGATGTAGACCTTTCATTCCAAAGCAAAAGTTTGACTTTTAACAGGATTAATAAAGACTGGTGTTTAGCAGACAGGGGCAAGCAGCCCAGGCTGATTCTACTTTGCATTGATAAAGCTGGGGGTGGGGACGTCTAGATTAAGACTTGCCCTGCCGCTATTATGCTCCAAAAACATATCTGTATGCAGGACTAAAGAAGACAGCCCTGTAATCCCATGCAAAAGAACATGATGCATGATTTTTGTGCTTTTAGCATTATGGTCTGCTATGCGCTTTAAATCTTCCCTAAGCCCAACTTGCTTGGCACGGGCCATTACCCCTCCTGGGGTTTCCATGAACCCAGAGATGACTGCCCCAGTGCACAACATCTCCCGCTGCCTCCTGGAAGAGCTGCAGAGCTGGAATGAGCAGTGAGACAGCCACAGCTGCCAGCAGAACAGGGCCCTTTATGATGTCATGGTGCCAGTTTCCAAGGCATCCCACTGTGACCTGCACAGTGTTCCGTGGGATGCAAACTAGCCTCATGCTTTCTTCTGCGGGCAGCCATTTTGTATTTTTCTGCCTCTGGGGGCGGCCATTTTGAAACCCCACTGCCAAGCTTCTATTGCCATGCACAGAAAATGGCGCTTGCAAGCTCCTAAAATCAAGACACCTGCCTTCCAGGAAAATAGATGCCACACATGCTGGGGGTGCTGCCATCACCTTTTAATCTTTTGTGATCTGCATCAACCCCCATTTGCACAACTTCTAACTACTTTGCCATGATCCCTTTAGATGTTGCAAAAACGTGTGGAATTGGAGCAAAATGCTGTAAAAATCAAGCTGGCATAACCTACTTTGACAGGTTCCACTTAGAAGGCTAGTGGAGGGGGGGGGGCACTGGCACAATAGGTTGGATGTAGGGAACTTAAATGTTCTCCATGAAGCAAGTCTTACACCCAGGTAGACACTTCCCCTAGATGTAGACCTTTAATTCCAAAGCAAAAGTTTGACTTTTAACAGGATTAATAAAGACTGGTGTTTAGCAGACAGGGGCAAGCAGCCCAGGCTGATTCTACTTTGCATTGATAAAGCTGGGGGTGGGGACGTCTAGATTAAGACTTGCCCTGCCGCTATTATGCTCCAAAAACATATCTGTATGCAGGACTAAAGAAGACAGCCCTGTAATCCCATGCAAAAGAACATGATGCATGATTTTTGTGCTTTTAGCATTATGGTCTGCTATGCGCTTTAAATCTTCCCTAAGCCCAACTTGCTTGGCACGGGCCATTACCCCTCCTGGGGTTTCCATGAACCCAGAGATGACTGCCCCAGTGCACAACATCTCCCGCTGCCTCCTGGAAGAGCTGCAGAGCTGGAATGAGCAGTGAGACAGCCACAGCTGCCAGCAGAACAGGGCCCTTTATGATGTCATGGTGCCAGTTTCCAAGGCATCCCACTGTGACCTGCACAGTGTTCCGTGGGATGCAAACTAGCTTCATGCTTTCTTCTGCGGGCAGCCATTTTGTATTTTTCTGCCTCTGGGGGCGGCCATTTTGAAACCCCACTGCCAAGCTTCTATTGCCATGCACAGAAAATGGCGCTTGCAAGCTCCTAAAATCAAGACACCTGCCTTCCAGGAAAATAGATGCCACACATGCTGGGGGTGCTGCCATCACCTTTTAATCTTTTGTGATCTGCATCAACCCCCATTTGCACAACTTCTAACTACTTTGCCATGATCCCTTTAGATGTTGCAAAAACGTGTGGAATTGGAGCAAAATGCTGTAAAAATCAAGCTGGCATAACCTACTTTGACAGGTTCCACTTAGAAGGCTAGTGGAGGGGGGGGGGGGGCACTGGCACAATAGGTTGGATGTAGGGAACTTAAATGTTCTCCATGAAGCAAGTCTTACACCCAGGTAGACACTTCCCCTAGATGTAGACCTTTCATTCCAAAGCAAAAGTTTGACTTTTAACAGGATTAATAAAGACTGGTGTTTAGCAGACAGGGGCAAGCAGCCCAGGCTGATTCTACTTTGCATTGATAAAGCTGGGGGTGGGGACGTCTAGATTAAGACTTGCCCTGCCGCTATTATGCTCCAAAAACATATCTGTATGCAGGACTAAAGAAGACAGCCCTGTAATCCCATGCAAAAGAACATGATGCATGATTTTTGTGCTTTTAGCATTATGGTCTGCTATGCGCTTTAAATCTTCCCTAAGCCCAACTTGCTTGGCACGGGCCATTACCCCTCCTGGGGTTTCCATGAACCCAGAGATGACTGCCCCAGTGCACAACATCTCCCGCTGCCTCCTGGAAGAGCTGCAGAGCTGGAATGAGCAGTGAGACAGCCACAGCTGCCAGCAGAACAGGGCCCTTTATGATGTCATGGTGCCAGTTTCCAAGGCATCCCACTGTGACCTGCACAGTGTTCCGTGGGATGCAAACTAGCCTCATGCTTTCTTCTGCGGGCAGCCATTTTGTATTTTTCTGCCTCTGGGGGCGGCCATTTTGAAACCCCACTGCCAAGCTTCTATTGCCATGCACAGAAAATGGCGCTTGCAAGCTCCTAAAATCAAGACACCTGCCTTCCAGGAAAATAGATGCCACACATGCTGGGGGTGCTGCCATCACCTTTTAATCTTTTGTGATCTGCATCAACCCCCATTTGCACAACTTCTAACTACTTTGCCATGATCCCTTTAGATGTTGCAAAAACGTGTGGAATTGGAGCAAAATGCTGTAAAAATCAAGCTGGCATAACCTACTTTGACAGGTTCCACTTAGAAGGCTAGGGGAGGGGGGGGGGCACTGGCACAATAGGTTGGATGTAGGGAACTTAAATGTTCTCCATGAAGCAAGTCTTACACCCAGGTAGACACTTCCCCTAGATGTAGACCTTTCATTCCAAAGCAAAAGTTTGACTTTTAACAGGATTAATAAAGACTGGTGTTTAGCAGACAGGGGCAAGCAGCCCTGGCTGATTCTACTTTGCATTGATAAAGCTGGGGGTGGGGACGTCTAGATTAAGACTTGCCCTGCCGCTATTATGCTCCAAAAACATATCTGTATGCAGGACTAAAGAAGACAGCCCTGTAATCCCATGCAAAAGAACATGATGCATGATTTTTGTGCTTTTAGCATTATGGTCTGCTATGCGCTTTAAATCTTCCCTAAGCCCAACTTGCTTGGCACGGGCCATTACCCCTCCTGGGGTTTCCATGAACCCAGAGATGACTGCCCCAGTGCACAACATCTCCCGCTGCCTCCTGGAAGAGCTGCAGAGCTGGAATGAGCAGTGAGACAGCCACAGCTGCCAGCAGAACAGGGCCCTTTATGATGTCATGGTGCCAGTTTCCAAGGCATCCCACTGTGACCTGCACAGTGTTCCGTGGGATGCAAACTAGCTTCATGCTTTCTTCTGCGGGCAGCCATTTTGTATTTTTCTGCCTCTGGGGGCGGCCATTTTGAAACCCCACTGCCAAGCTTCTATTGCCATGCACAGAAAATGGCGCTTGCAAGCTCCTAAAATCAAGACACCTGCCTTCCAGGAAAATAGATGCCACACATGCTGGGGGTGCTGCCATCACCTTTTAATCTTTTGTGATCTGCATCAACCCCCATTTGCACAACTTCTAACTACTTTGCCATGATCCCTTTAGATGTTGCAAAAACGTGTGGAATTGGAGCAAAATGCTGTAAAAATCAAGCTGGCATAACCTACTTTGACAGGTTCCACTTAGAAGGCTAGTGGAGGGGGGGGGGGGGGGCACTGGCACAATAGGTTGGATGTAGGGAACTTAAATGTTCTCCATGAAGCAAGTCTTACACCCAGGTAGACACTTCCCCTAGATGTAGACCTTTCATTCCAAAGCAAAAGTTTGACTTTTAACAGGATTAATAAAGACTGGTGTTTAGCAGACAGGGGCAAGCAGCCCAGGCTGATTCTACTTTGCATTGATAAAGCTGGGGGTGGGGACGTCTAGATTAAGACTTGCCCTGCCGCTATTATGCTCCAAAAACATATCTGTATGCAGGACTAAAGAAGACAGCCCTGTAATCCCATGCAAAAGAACATGATGCATGATTTTTGTGCTTTTAGCATTATGGTCTGCTATGCGCTTTAAATCTTCCCTAAGCCCAACTTGCTTGGCACGGGCCATTACCCCTCCTGGGGTTTCCATGAACCCAGAGATGACTGCCCCAGTGCACAACATCTCCCGCTGCCTCCTGGAAGAGCTGCAGAGCTGGAATGAGCAGTGAGACAGCCACAGCTGCCAGCAGAACAGGGCCCTTTATGATGTCATGGTGCCAGTTTCCAAGGCATCCCACTGTGACCTGCACAGTGTTCCGTGGGATGCAAACTAGCCTCATGCTTTCTTCTGCGGGCAGCCATTTTGTATTTTTCTGCCTCTGGGGGCGGCCATTTTGAAACCCCACTGCCAAGCTTCTATTGCCATGCACAGAAAATGGCGCTTGCAAGCTCCTAAAATCAAGACACCTGCCTTCCAGGAAAATAGATGCCACACATGCTGGGGGTGCTGCCATCACCTTTTAATCTTTTGTGATCTGCATCAACCCCCATTTGCACAACTTCTAACTACTTTGCCATGATCCCTTTAGATGTTGCAAAAACGTGTGGAATTGGAGCAAAATGCTGTAAAAATCAAGCTGGCATAACCTACTTTGACAGGTTCCACTTAGAAGGCTAGGGGAGGGGGGGGGGGCACTGGCACAATAGGTTGGATGTAGGGAACTTAAATGTTCTCCATGAAGCAAGTCTTACACCCAGGTAGACACTTCCCCTAGATGTAGACCTTTCATTCCAAAGCAAAAGTTTGACATTTAACAGGATTAATAAAGACTGGTGTTTAGCAGACAGGGGCAAGCAGCCCTGGCTGATTCTACTTTGCATTGATAAAGCTGGGGGTGGGGACGTCTAGATTAAGACTTGCCCTGCCGCTATTATGCTCCAAAAACATATCTGTATGCAGGACTAAAGAAGACAGCCCTGTAATCCCATGCAAAAGAACATGATGCATGATTTTTGTGCTTTTAGCATTATGGTCTGCTATGCGCTTTAAATCTTCCCTAAGCCCAACTTGCTTGGCACGGGCCATTACCCCTCCTGGGGTTTCCATGAACCCAGAGATGACTGCCCCAGTGCACAACATCTCCCGCTGCCTCCTGGAAGAGCTGCAGAGCTGGAATGAGCAGTGAGACAGCCACAGCTGCCAGCAGAACAGGGCCCTTTATGATGTCATGGTGCCAGTTTCCAAGGCATCCCACTGTGACCTGCACAGTGTTCCGTGGGATGCAAACTAGCTTCATGCTTTCTTCTGCGGGCAGCCATTTTGTATTTTTCTGCCTCTGGGGGCGGCCATTTTGAAACCCCACTGCCAAGCTTCTATTGCCATGCACAGAAAATGGCGCTTGCAAGCTCCTAAAATCAAGACACCTGCCTTCCAGGAAAATAGATGCCACACATGCTGGGGGTGCTGCCATCACCTTTTAATCTTTTGTGATCTGCATCAACCCCCATTTGCACAACTTCTAACTACTTTGCCATGATCCCTTTAGATGTTGCAAAAACGTGTGGAATTGGAGCAAAATGCTGTAAAAATCAAGCTGGCATAACCTACTTTGACAGGTTCCACTTAGAAGGCTAGTGGAGGGGGGGGGGGGCACTGGCACAATAGGTTGGATGTAGGGAACTTAAATGTTCTCCATGAAGCAAGTCTTACACCCAGGTAGACACTTCCCCTAGATGTAGACCTTTCATTCCAAAGCAAAAGTTTGACTTTTAACAGGATTAATAAAGACTGGTGTTTAGCAGACAGGGGCAAGCAGCCCAGGCTGATTCTACTTTGCATTGATAAAGCTGGGGGTGGGGACGTCTAGATTAAGACTTGCCCTGCCGCTATTATGCTCCAAAAACATATCTGTATGCAGGACTAAAGAAGACAGCCCTGTAATCCCATGCAAAAGAACATGATGCATGATTTTTGTGCTTTTAGCATTATGGTCTGCTATGCGCTTTAAATCTTCCCTAAGCCCAACTTGCTTGGCACGGGCCATTACCCCTCCTGGGGTTTCCATGAACCCAGAGATGACTGCCCCAGTGCACAACATCTCCCGCTGCCTCCTGGAAGAGCTGCAGAGCTGGAATGAGCAGTGAGACAGCCACAGCTGCCAGCAGAACAGGGCCCTTTATGATGTCATGGTGCCAGTTTCCAAGGCATCCCACTGTGACCTGCACAGTGTTCCGTGGGATGCAAACTAGCCTCATGCTTTCTTCTGCGGGCAGCCATTTTGTATTTTTCTGCCTCTGGGGGCGGCCATTTTGAAACCCCACTGCCAAGCTTCTATTGCCATGCACAGAAAATGGCGCTTGCAAGCTCCTAAAATCAAGACACCTGCCTTCCAGGAAAATAGATGCCACACATGCTGGGGGTGCTGCCATCACCTTTTAATCTTTTGTGATCTGCATCAACCCCCATTTGCACAACTTCTAACTACTTTGCCATGATCCCTTTAGATGTTGCAAAAACGTGTGGAATTGGAGCAAAATGCTGTAAAAATCAAGCTGGCATAACCTACTTTGACAGGTTCCACTTAGAAGGCTAGGGGAGGGGCACTGGCACAATAGGTTGGATGTAGGGAACTTAAATGTTCTCCATGAAGCAAGTCTTACACCCAGGTAGACACTTCCCCTAGATGTAGACCTTTCATTCCAAAGCAAAAGTTTGACTTTTAACAGGATTAATAAAGACTGGTGTTTAGCAGACAGGGGCAAGCAGCCCAGGCTGATTCTACTTTGCATTGATAAAGCTGGGGGTGGGGACGTCTAGATTAAGACTTGCCCTGCCGCTATTATGCTCCAAAAACATATCTGTATGCAGGACTAAAGAAGACAGCCCTGTAATCCCATGCAAAAGAACATGATGCATGATTTTTGTGCTTTTAGCATTATGGTCTGCTATGCGCTTTAAATCTTCCCTAAGCCCAACTTGCTTGGCACGGGCCATTACCCCTCCTGGGGTTTCCATGAACCCAGAGATGACTGCCCCAGTGCACAACATCTCCCGCTGCCTCCTGGAAGAGCTGCAGAGCTGGAATGAGCAGTGAGACAGCCACAGCTGCCAGCAGAACAGGGCCCTTTATGATGTCATGGTGCCAGTTTCCAAGGCATCCCGCTGTGACCTGCACAGTGTTCCGTGGGATGCAAACTAGCCTCATGCTTTCTTCTGCGGGCAGCCATTTTGTATTTTTCTGCCTCTGGGGGCGGCCATTTTGAAACCCCACTGCCAAGCTTCTATTGCCATGCACAGAAAATGGCGCTTGCAAGCTCCTAAAATCAAGACACCTGCCTTCCAGGAAAATAGATGCCACACATGCTGGGGGTGCTGCCATCACCTTTTAATCTTTTGTGATCTGCATCAACCCCCATTTGCACAACTTCTAACTACTTTGCCATGATCCCTTTAGATGTTGCAAAAACGTGTGGAGTTGGAGCAAAATGCTGTAAAAATCAAGCTGGCATAACCTACTTTGACAGGTTCCACTTAGAAGGCTAGGGGAGGGGGGGGGGGGCACTGGCACAATAGGTTGGATGTAGGGAACTTAAATGTTCTCCATGAAGCAAGTCTTACACCCAGGTAGACGCTTCCCCTAGATGTAGACCTTTCATTCCAAAGCAAAAGTTTGACTTTTAACAGGATTAATAAAGACTGGTGTTTAGCAGACAGGGGCAAGCAGCCCAGGCTGATTCTACTTTGCATTGATAAAGCTGGGGGTGGGGACGTCTAGATTAAGACTTGCCCTGCCGCTATTATGCTCCAAAAACATATCTGTATGCAGGACTAAAGAAGACAGCCCTGTAATCCCATGCAAAAGAACATGATGCATGATTTTTGTGCTTTTAGCATTATGGTCTGCTATGCGCTTTAAATCTTCCCTAAGCCCAACTTGCTTGGCACGGGCCATTACCCCTCCTGGGGTTTCCATGAACCCAGAGATGACTGCCCCAGTGCACAACATCTCCCGCTGCCTCCTGGAAGAGCTGCAGAGCTGGAATGAGCAGTGAGACAGCCATAGCTGCCAGCAGAACAGGGCCCTTTATGATGTCATGGTGCCAGTTTTCAAGGCATCCCACTGTGACCTGCACACAGTGTTCCGTGGGATGCAAACTAGCCTCATGCTTTCTTCTGCGGGCAGCCATTTTGTATTTTTCTGCCTCTGGGGGCGGCCATTTTGAAACCCCACTGCCAAGCTTCTATTGCCATGCACAGAAAATGGCGCTTGCAAGCTCCTAAAATCAAGACACCTGCCTTCCAGGAAAATAGATGCCACACATGCTGGGGGTGCTGCCATCACCTTTTAATCTTTTGTGATCTGCATCAACCCCCATTTGCACAACTTCTAACTACTTTGCCATGATCCCTTTAGATGTTGCAAAAACGTGTGGAATTGGAGCAAAATGCTGTAAAAATCAAGCTGGCATAACCTACTTTGACAGGTTCCACTTAGAAGGCTAGTGGAGGGGGGGGGGGGCACTGGCACAATAGGTTGGATGTAGGGAACTTAAATGTTCTCCATGAAGCAAGTCTTACACCCAGGTAGACACTTCCCCTAGATGTAGACCTTTCATTCCAAAGCAAAAGTTTGACTTTTAACAGGATTAATAAAGACTGGTGTTTAGCAGACAGGGGCAAGCAGCCCAGGCTGATTCTACTTTGCATTGATAAAGCTGGGGGTGGGGACGTCTAGATTAAGACTTGCCCTGCCGCTATTATGCTCCAAAAACATATCTGTATGCAGGACTAAAGAAGACAGCCCTGTAATCCCATGCAAAAGAACATGATGCATGATTTTTGTGCTTTTAGCATTATGGTCTGCTATGCGCTTTAAATCTTCCCTAAGCCCAACTTGCTTGGCACGGGCCATTACCCCTCCTGGGGTTTCCATGAACCCAGAGATGACTGCCCCAGTGCACAACATCTCCCGCTGCCTCCTGGAAGAGCTGCAGAGCTGGAATGAGCAGTGAGACAGCCACAGCTGCCAGCAGAACAGGGCCCTTTATGATGTCATGGTGCCAGTTTCCAAGGCATCCCACTGTGACCTGCACAGTGTTCCGTGGGATGCAAACTAGCCTCATGCTTTCTTCTGCGGGCAGCCATTTTGTATTTTTCTGCCTCTGGGGGCGGCCATTTTGAAACCCCACTGCCAAGCTTCTATTGCCATGCACAGAAAATGGCGCTTGCAAGCTCCTAAAATCAAGACACCTGCCTTCCAGGAAAATAGATGCCACACATGCTGGGGGTGCTGCCATCACCTTTTAATCTTTTGTGATCTGCATCAACCCCCATTTGCACAACTTCTAACTACTTTGCCATGATCCCTTTAGATGTTGCAAAAACGTGTGGAATTGGAGCAAAATGCTGTAAAAATCAAGCTGGCATAACCTACTTTGACAGGTTCCACTTAGAAGGCTAGTGGAGGGGGGGGGGGCACTGGCACAATAGGTTGGATGTAGGAACTTAAATGTTCTCCATGAAGCAAGTCTTACACCCAGGTAGACACTTCCCCTAGATGTAGACCTTTCATTCCAAAGCAAAAGTTTGACTTTTAACAGGATTAATAAAGACTGGTGTTTAGCAGACAGGGGCAAGCAGCCCAGGCTGATTCTACTTTGCATTGATAAAGCTGGGGGTGGGGACGTCTAGATTAAGACTTGCCCTGCCGCTATTATGCTCCAAAAACATATCTGTATGCAGGACTAAAGAAGACAGCCCTGTAATCCCATGCAAAAGAACATGATGCATGATTTTTGTGCTTTTAGCATTATGGTCTGCTATGCGCTTTAAATCTTCCCTAAGCCCAACTTGCTTGGCACGGGCCATTACCCCTCCTGGGGTTTCCATGAACCCAGAGATGACTGCCCCAGTGCACAACATCTCCCGCTGCCTCCTGGAAGAGCTGCAGAGCTGGAATGAGCAGTGAGACAGCCACAGCTGCCAGCAGAACAGGGCCCTTTATGATGTCATGGTGCCAGTTTCCAAGGCATCCCACTGTGACCTGCACAGTGTTCCGTGGGATGCAAACTAGCCTCATGCTTTCTTCTGCGGGCAGCCATTTTGTATTTTTCTGCCTCTGGGGGCGGCCATTTTGAAACCCCACTGCCAAGCTTCTATTGCCATGCACAGAAAATGGCGCTTGCAAGCTCCTAAAATCAAGACACCTGCCTTCCAGGAAAATAGATGCCACACATGCTGGGGGTGCTGCCATCACCTTTTAATCTTTTGTGATCTGCATCAACCCCCATTTGCACAACTTCTAACTACTTTGCCATGATCCCTTTAGATGTTGCAAAAACGTGTGGAATTGGAGCAAAATGCTGTAAAAATCAAGCTGGCATAACCTACTTTGACAGGTTCCACTTAGAAGGCTAGTGGAGGGGGGGGGGGCACTGGCACAATAGGTTGGATGTAGGGAACTTAAATGTTCTCCATGAAGCAAGTCTTACACCCAGGTAGACACTTCCCCTAGATGTAGACCTTTCATTCCAAAGCAAAAGTTTGACTTTTAACAGGATTAATAAAGACTGGTGTTTAGCAGACAGGGGCAAGCAGCCCAGGCTGATTCTACTTTGCATTGATAAAGCTGGGGGTGGGGACGTCTAGATTAAGACTTGCCCTGCCGCTATTATGCTCCAAAAACATATCTGTATGCAGGACTAAAGAAGACAGCCCTGTAATCCCATGCAAAAGAACATGATGCATGATTTTTGTGCTTTTAGCATTATGGTCTGCTATGCGCTTTAAATCTTCCCTAAGCCCAACTTGCTTGGCACGGGCCATTACCCCTCCTGGGGTTTCCATGAACCCAGAGATGACTGCCCCAGTGCACAACATCTCCCGCTGCCTCCTGGAAGAGCTGCAGAGCTGGAATGAGCAGTGAGACAGCCACAGCTGCCAGCAGAACAGGGCCCTTTATGATGTCATGGTGCCAGTTTCCAAGGCATCCCACTGTGACCTGCACAGTGTTCCGTGGGATGCAAACTAGCCTCATGCTTTCTTCTGCGGGCAGCCATTTTGTATTTTTCTGCCTCTGGGGGCGGCCATTTTGAAACCCCACTGCCAAGCTTCTATTGCCATGCACAGAAAATGGCGCTTGCAAGCTCCTAAAATCAAGACACCTGCCTTCCAGGAAAATAGATGCCACACATGCTGGGGGTGCTGCCATCACCTTTTAATCTTTTGTGATCTGCATCAACCCCCATTTGCACAACTTCTAACTACTTTGCCATGATCCCTTTAGATGTTGCAAAAACGTGTGGAATTGGAGCAAAATGCTGTAAAAATCAAGCTGGCATAACCTACTTTGACAGGTTCCACTTAGAAGGCTAGTGGAGGGGGGGGGGGGCACTGGCACAATAGGTTGGATGTAGGGAACTTAAATGTTCTCCATGAAGCAAGTCTTACACCCAGGTAGACACTTCCCCTAGATGTAGACCTTTCATTCCAAAGCAAAAGTTTGACTTTTAACAGGATTAATAAAGACTGGTGTTTAGCAGACAGGGGCAAGCAGCCCAGGCTGATTCTACTTTGCATTGATAAAGCTGGGGGTGGGGACGTCTAGATTAAGACTTGCCCTGCCGCTATTATGCTCCAAAAACATATCTGTATGCAGGACTAAAGAAGACAGCCCTGTAATCCCATGCAAAAGAACATGATGCATGATTTTTGTGCTTTTAGCATTATGGTCTGCTATGCGCTTTAAATCTTCCCTAAGCCCAACTTGCTTGGCACGGGCCATTACCCCTCCTGGGGTTTCCATGAACCCAGAGATGACTGCCCCAGTGCACAACATCTCCCGCTGCCTCCTGGAAGAGCTGCAGAGCTGGAATGAGCAGTGAGACAGCCACAGCTGCCAGCAGAACAGGGCCCTTTATGATGTCATGGTGCCAGTTTCCAAGGCATCCCACTGTGACCTGCACAGTGTTCCGTGGGATGCAAACTAGCCTCATGCTTTCTTCTGCGGGCAGCCATTTTGTATTTTTCTGCCTCTGGGGGCGGCCATTTTGAAACCCCACTGCCAAGCTTCTATTGCCATGCACAGAAAATGGCGCTTGCAAGCTCCTAAAATCAAGACACCTGCCTTCCAGGAAAATAGATGCCACACATGCTGGGGGTGCTGCCATCACCTTTTAATCTTTTGTGATCTGCATCAACCCCCATTTGCACAACTTCTAACTACTTTGCCATGATCCCTTTAGATGTTGCAAAAACGTGTGGAATTGGAGCAAAATGCTGTAAAAATCAAGCTGGCATAACCTACTTTGACAGGTTCCACTTAGAAGGCTAGTGGAGGGGGGGGGGGGGCACTGGCACAATAGGTTGGATGTAGGGAACTTAAATGTTCTCCATGAAGCAAGTCTTACACCCAGGTAGACACTTCCCCTAGATGTAGACCTTTCATTCCAAAGCAAAAGTTTGACTTTTAACAGGATTAATAAAGACTGGTGTTTAGCAGACAGGGGCAAGCAGCCCAGGCTGATTCTACTTTGCATTGATAAAGCTGGGGGTGGGGACGTCTAGATTAAGACTTGCCCTGCCGCTATTATGCTCCAAAAACATATCTGTATGCAGGACTAAAGAAGACAGCCCTGTAATCCCATGCAAAAGAACATGATGCATGATTTTTGTGCTTTTAGCATTATGGTCTGCTATGCGCTTTAAATCTTCCCTAAGCCCAACTTGCTTGGCACGGGCCATTACCCCTCCTGGGGTTTCCATGAACCCAGAGATGACTGCCCCAGTGCACAACATCTCCCGCTGCCTCCTGGAAGAGCTGCAGAGCTGGAATGAGCAGTGAGACAGCCACAGCTGCCAGCAGAACAGGGCCCTTTATGATGTCATGGTGCCAGTTTTCAAGGCATCCCACTGTGACCTGCACAGTGTTCCGTGGGATGCAAACTAGCCTCATGCTTTCTTCTGCGGGCAGCCATTTTGTATTTTTCTGCCTCTGGGGGCGGCCATTTTGAAACCCCACTGCCAAGCTTCTATTGCCATGCACAGAAAATGGCGCTTGCAAGCTCCTAAAATCAAGACACCTGCCTTCCAGGAAAATAGATGCCACACATGCTGGGGGTGCTGCCATCACCTTTTAATCTTTTGTGATCTGCATCAACCCCCATTTGCACAACTTCTAACTACTTTGCCATGATCCCTTTAGATGTTGCAAAAACGTGTGGAATTGGAGCAAAATGCTGTAAAAATCAAGCTGGCATAACCTACTTTGACAGGTTCCACTTAGAAGGCTAGGGGAGGGGGGGGGGCACTGGCACAATAGGTTGGATGTAGGGAACTTAAATGTTCTCCATGAAGCAAGTCTTACACCCAGGTAGACACTTCCCCTAGATGTAGACCTTTCATTCCAAAGCAAAAGTTTGACTTTTAACAGGATTAATAAAGACTGGTGTTTAGCAGACAGGGGCAAGCAGCCCAGGCTGATTCTACTTTGCATTGATAAAGCTGGGGGTGGGGACGTCTAGATTAAGACTTGCCCTGCCGCTATTATGCTCCAAAAACATATCTGTATGCAGGACTAAAGAAGACAGCCCTGTAATCCCATGCAAAAGAACATGATGCATGATTTTTGTGCTTTTAGCATTATGGTCTGCTATGCGCTTTAAATCTTCCCTAAGCCCAACTTGCTTGGCACGGGCCATTACCCCTCCTGGGGTTTCCATGAACCCAGAGATGACTGCCCCAGTGCACAACATCTCCCGCTGCCTCCTGGAAGAGCTGCAGAGCTGGAATGAGCAGTGAGACAGCCACAGCTGCCAGCAGAACAGGGCCCTTTATGATGTCATGGTGCCAGTTTTCAAGGCATCCCACTGTGACCTGCACAGTGTTCCGTGGGATGCAAACTAGCCTCATGCTTTCTTCTGCGGGCAGCCATTTTGTATTTTTCTGCCTCTGGGGGCGGCCATTTTGAAACCCCACTGCCAAGCTTCTATTGCCATGCACAGAAAATGGCGCTTGCAAGCTCCTAAAATCAAGACACCTGCCTTCCAGGAAAATAGATGCCACACATGCTGGGGGTGCTGCCATCACCTTTTAATCTTTTGTGATCTGCATCAACCCCCATTTGCACAACTTCTAACTACTTTGCCATGATCCCTTTAGATGTTGCAAAAACGTGTGGAATTGGAGCAAAATGCTGTAAAAATCAAGCTGGCATAACCTACTTTGACAGGTTCCACTTAGAAGGCTAGTGGAGGGGGGGGGGGGGGCACTGGCACAATAGGTTGGATGTAGGGAACTTAAATGTTCTCCATGAAGCAAGTCTTACACCCAGGTAGACACTTCCCCTAGATGTAGACCTTTCATTCCAAAGCAAAAGTTTGACTTTTAACAGGATTAATAAAGACTGGTGTTTAGCAGACAGGGGCAAGCAGCCCAGGCTGATTCTACTTTGCATTGATAAAGCTGGGGGTGGGGACGTCTAGATTAAGACTTGCCCTGCCGCTATTATGCTCCAAAAACATATCTGTATGCAGGACTAAAGAAGACAGCCCTGTAATCCCATGCAAAAGAACATGATGCATGATTTTTGTGCTTTTAGCATTATGGTCTGCTATGCGCTTTAAATCTTCCCTAAGCCCAACTTGCTTGGCACGGGCCATTACCCCTCCTGGGGTTTCCATGAACCCAGAGATGACTGCCCCAGTGCACAACATCTCCCGCTGCCTCCTGGAAGAGCTGCAGAGCTGGAATGAGCAGTGAGACAGCCACAGCTGCCAGCAGAACAGGGCCCTTTATGATGTCATGGTGCCAGTTTCCAAGGCATCCCACTGTGACCTGCACAGTGTTCCGTGGGATGCAAACTAGCCTCATGCTTTCTTCTGCGGGCAGCCATTTTGTATTTTTCTGCCTCTGGGGGCGGCCATTTTGAAACCCCACTGCCAAGCTTCTATTGCCATGCACAGAAAATGGCGCTTGCAAGCTCCTAAAATCAAGACACCTGCCTTCCAGGAAAATAGATGCCACACATGCTGGGGGTGCTGCCATCACCTTTTAATCTTTTGTGATCTGCATCAACCCCCATTTGCACAACTTCTAACTACTTTGCCATGATCCCTTTAGATGTTGCAAAAACGTGTGGAATTGGAGCAAAATGCTGTAAAAATCAAGCTGGCATAACCTACTTTGACAGGTTCCACTTAGAAGGCTAGTGGAGGGGGGGGGGGGGGGCACTGGCACAATAGGTTGGATGTAGGGAACTTAAATGTTCTCCATGAAGCAAGTCTTACACCCAGGTAGACACTTCCCCTAGATGTAGACCTTTCATTCCAAAGCAAAAGTTTGACTTTTAACAGGATTAATAAAGACTGGTGTTTAGCAGACAGGGGCAAGCAGCCCAGGCTGATTCTACTTTGCATTGATAAAGCTGGGGGTGGGGACGTCTAGATTAAGACTTGCCCTGCCGCTATTATGCTCCAAAAACATATCTGTATGCAGGACTAAAGAAGACAGCCCTGTAATCCCATGCAAAAGAACATGATGCATGATTTTTGTGCTTTTAGCATTATGGTCTGCTATGCGCTTTAAATCTTCCCTAAGCCCAACTTGCTTGGCACGGGCCATTACCCCTCCTGGGGTTTCCATGAACCCAGAGATGACTGCCCCAGTGCACAACATCTCCCGCTGCCTCCTGGAAGAGCTGCAGAGCTGGAATGAGCAGTGAGACAGCCACAGCTGCCAGCAGAACAGGGCCCTTTATGATGTCATGGTGCCAGTTTTCAAGGCATCCCACTGTGACCTGCACAGTGTTCCGTGGGATGCAAACTAGCCTCATGCTTTCTTCTGCGGGCAGCCATTTTGTATTTTTCTGCCTCTGGGGGCGGCCATTTTGAAACCCCACTGCCAAGCTTCTATTGCCATGCACAGAAAATGGCGCTTGCAAGCTCCTAAAATCAAGACACCTGCCTTCCAGGAAAATAGATGCCACACATGCTGGGGGTGCTGCCATCACCTTTTAATCTTTTGTGATCTGCATCAACCCCCATTTGCACAACTTCTAACTACTTTGCCATGATCCCTTTAGATGTTGCAAAAACGTGTGGAATTGGAGCAAAATGCTGTAAAAATCAAGCTGGCATAACCTACTTTGACAGGTTCCACTTAGAAGGCTAGTGGAGGGGGGGGGGGGCACTGGCACAATAGGTTGGATGTAGGGAACTTAAATGTTCTCCATGAAGCAAGTCTTACACCCAGGTAGACACTTCCCCTAGATGTAGACCTTTCATTCCAAAGCAAAAGTTTGACTTTTAACAGGATTAATAAAGACTGGTGTTTAGCAGACAGGGGCAAGCAGCCCAGGCTGATTCTACTTTGCATTGATAAAGCTGGGGGTGGGGACGTCTAGATTAAGACTTGCCCTGCCGCTATTATGCTCCAAAAACATATCTGTATGCAGGACTAAAGAAGACAGCCCTGTAATCCCATGCAAAAGAACATGATGCATGATTTTTGTGCTTTTAGCATTATGGTCTGCTATGCGCTTTAAATCTTCCCTAAGCCCAACTTGCTTGGCACGGGCCATTACCCCTCCTGGGGTTTCCATGAACCCAGAGATGACTGCCCCAGTGCACAACATCTCCCGCTGCCTCCTGGAAGAGCTGCAGAGCTGGAATGAGCAGTGAGACAGCCACAGCTGCCAGCAGAACAGGGCCCTTTATGATGTCATGGTGCCAGTTTCCAAGGCATCCCACTGTGACCTGCACAGTGTTCCGTGGGATGCAAACTAGCCTCATGCTTTCTTCTGCGGGCAGCCATTTTGTATTTTTCTGCCTCTGGGGGCGGCCATTTTGAAACCCCACTGCCAAGCTTCTATTGCCATGCACAGAAAATGGCGCTTGCAAGCTCCTAAAATCAAGACACCTGCCTTCCAGGAAAATAGATGCCACACATGCTGGGGGTGCTGCCATCACCTTTTAATCTTTTGTGATCTGCATCAACCCCCATTTGCACAACTTCTAACTACTTTGCCATGATCCCTTTAGATGTTGCAAAAACGTGTGGAATTGGAGCAAAATGCTGTAAAAATCAAGCTGGCATAACCTACTTTGACAGGTTCCACTTAGAAGGCTAGGGGAGGGGGGGGGGGGGCACTGGCACAATAGGTTGGATGTAGGGAACTTAAATGTTCTCCATGAAGCAAGTCTTACACCCAGGTAGACACTTCCCCTAGATGTAGACCTTTCATTCCAAAGCAAAAGTTTGACTTTTAACAGGATTAATAAAGACTGGTGTTTAGCAGACAGGGGCAAGCAGCCCAGGCTGATTCTACTTTGCATTGATAAAGCTGGGGGTGGGGACGTCTAGATTAAGACTTGCCCTGCCGCTATTATGCTCCAAAAACATATCTGTATGCAGGACTAAAGAAGACAGCCCTGTAATCCCATGCAAAAGAACATGATGCATGATTTTTGTGCTTTTAGCATTATGGTCTGCTATGCGCTTTAAATCTTCCCTAAGCCCAACTTGCTTGGCACGGGCCATTACCCCTCCTGGGGTTTCCATGAACCCAGAGATGACTGCCCCAGTGCACAACATCTCCCGCTGCCTCCTGGAAGAGCTGCAGAGCTGGAATGAGCAGTGAGACAGCCACAGCTGCCAGCAGAACAGGGCCCTTTATGATGTCATGGTGCCAGTTTCCAAGGCATCCCACTGTGACCTGCACAGTGTTCCGTGGGATGCAAACTAGCCTCATGCTTTCTTCTGCGGGCAGCCATTTTGTATTTTTCTGCCTCTGGGGGCGGCCATTTTGAAACCCCACTGCCAAGCTTCTATTGCCATGCACAGAAAATGGCGCTTGCAAGCTCCTAAAATCAAGACACCTGCCTTCCAGGAAAATAGATGCCACACATGCTGGGGGTGCTGCCATCACCTTTTAATCTTTTGTGATCTGCATCAACCCCCATTTGCACAACTTCTAACTACTTTGCCATGATCCCTTTAGATGTTGCAAAAACGTGTGGAATTGGAGCAAAATGCTGTAAAAATCAAGCTGGCATAACCTACTTTGACAGGTTCCACTTAGAAGGCTAGTGGAGGGGGGGGGGGGGCACTGGCACAATAGGTTGGATGTAGGGAACTTAAATGTTCTCCATGAAGCAAGTCTTACACCCAGGTAGACACTTCCCCTAGATGTAGACCTTTCATTCCAAAGCAAAAGTTTGACTTTTAACAGGATTAATAAAGACTGGTGTTTAGCAGACAGGGGCAAGCAGCCCAGGCTGATTCTACTTTGCATTGATAAAGCTGGGGGTGGGGACGTCTAGATTAAGACTTGCCCTGCCGCTATTATGCTCCAAAAACATATCTGTATGCAGGACTAAAGAAGACAGCCCTGTAATCCCATGCAAAAGAACATGATGCATGATTTTTGTGCTTTTAGCATTATGGTCTGCTATGCGCTTTAAATCTTCCCTAAGCCCAACTTGCTTGGCACGGGCCATTACCCCTCCTGGGGTTTCCATGAACCCAGAGATGACTGCCCCAGTGCACAACATCTCCCGCTGCCTCCTGGAAGAGCTGCAGAGCTGGAATGAGCAGTGAGACAGCCACAGCTGCCAGCAGAACAGGGCCCTTTATGATGTCATGGTGCCAGTTTCCAAGGCATCCCACTGTGACCTGCACAGTGTTCCGTGGGATGCAAACTAGCCTCATGCTTTCTTCTGCGGGCAGCCATTTTGTATTTTTCTGCCTCTGGGGGCGGCCATTTTGAAACCCCACTGCCAAGCTTCTATTGCCATGCACAGAAAATGGCGCTTGCAAGCTCCTAAAATCAAGACACCTGCCTTCCAGGAAAATAGATGCCACACATGCTGGGGGTGCTGCCATCACCTTTTAATCTTTTGTGATCTGCATCAACCCCCATTTGCACAACTTCTAACTACTTTGCCATGATCCCTTTAGATGTTGCAAAAACGTGTGGAATTGGAGCAAAATGCTGTAAAAATCAAGCTGGCATAACCTACTTTGACAGGTTCCACTTAGAAGGCTAGTGGAGGGGGGGGGGGGCACTGGCACAATAGGTTGGATGTAGGGAACTTAAATGTTCTCCATGAAGCAAGTCTTACACCCAGGTAGACACTTCCCCTAGATGTAGACCTTTCATTCCAAAGCAAAAGTTTGACTTTTAACAGGATTAATAAAGACTGGTGTTTAGCAGACAGGGGCAAGCAGCCCAGGCTGATTCTACTTTGCATTGATAAAGCTGGGGGTGGGGACGTCTAGATTAAGACTTGCCCTGCCGCTATTATGCTCCAAAAACATATCTGTATGCAGGACTAAAGAAGACAGCCCTGTAATCCCATGCAAAAGAACATGATGCATGATTTTTGTGCTTTTAGCATTATGGTCTGCTATGCGCTTTAAATCTTCCCTAAGCCCAACTTGCTTGGCACGGGCCATTACCCCTCCTGGGGTTTCCATGAACCCAGAGATGACTGCCCCAGTGCACAACATCTCCCGCTGCCTCCTGGAAGAGCTGCAGAGCTGGAATGAGCAGTGAGACAGCCACAGCTGCCAGCAGAACAGGGCCCTTTATGATGTCATGGTGCCAGTTTCCAAGGCATCCCACTGTGACCTGCACAGTGTTCCGTGGGATGCAAACTAGCCTCATGCTTTCTTCTGCGGGCAGCCATTTTGTATTTTTCTGCCTCTGGGGGCGGCCATTTTGAAACCCCACTGCCAAGCTTCTATTGCCATGCACAGAAAATGGCGCTTGCAAGCTCCTAAAATCAAGACACCTGCCTTCCAGGAAAATAGATGCCACACATGCTGGGGGTGCTGCCATCACCTTTTAATCTTTTGTGATCTGCATCAACCCCCATTTGCACAACTTCTAACTACTTTGCCATGATCCCTTTAGATGTTGCAAAAACGTGTGGAATTGGAGCAAAATGCTGTAAAAATCAAGCTGGCATAACCTACTTTGACAGGTTCCACTTAGAAGGCTAGGGGAGGGGGGGGGGGCACTGGCACAATAGGTTGGATGTAGGGAACTTAAATGTTCTCCATGAAGCAAGTCTTACACCCAGGTAGACACTTCCCCTAGATGTAGACCTTTCATTCCAAAGCAAAAGTTTGACTTTTAACAGGATTAATAAAGACTGGTGTTTAGCAGACAGGGGCAAGCAGCCCAGGCTGATTCTACTTTGCATTGATAAAGCTGGGGGTGGGGACGTCTAGATTAAGACTTGCCCTGCCGCTATTATGCTCCAAAAACATATCTGTATGCAGGACTAAAGAAGACAGCCCTGTAATCCCATGCAAAAGAACATGATGCATGATTTTTGTGCTTTTAGCATTATGGTCTGCTATGCGCTTTAAATCTTCCCTAAGCCCAACTTGCTTGGCACGGGCCATTACCCCTCCTGGGGTTTCCATGAACCCAGAGATGACTGCCCCAGTGCACAACATCTCCCGCTGCCTCCTGGAAGAGCTGCAGAGCTGGAATGAGCAGTGAGACAGCCACAGCTGCCAGCAGAACAGGGCCCTTTATGATGTCATGGTGCCAGTTTCCAAGGCATCCCACTGTGACCTGCACAGTGTTCCGTGGGATGCAAACTAGCCTCATGCTTTCTT
This sequence comes from Engystomops pustulosus, assembly GCF_040894005.1. Lineage (NCBI taxonomy): Eukaryota > Metazoa > Chordata > Amphibia > Anura > Leptodactylidae > Engystomops > Engystomops pustulosus. Next base: position 51,175,423 of record NC_092413.1, read on the forward strand.
CTGCGGGCAGCCATTTTGTATTTTTCTGCCTCTGGGGGCGGCCATTTTGAAACCCCACTGCCAAGCTTCTATTGCCATGCACAGAAAATGGCGCTTGCAAGCTCCTAAAATCAAGACACCTGCCTTCCAGGAAAATAGATGCCACACATGCTGGGGGTGCTGCCATCACCTTTTAATCTTTTGTGATCTGCATCAACCCCCATTTGCACAACTTCTAACTACTTTGCCATGATCCCTTTAGATGTTGCAAAAACGTGTGGAATTGGAGCAAAATGCTGTAAAAATCAAGCTGGCATAACCTACTTTGACAGGTTCCACTTAGAAGGCTAGGGGAGGGGGGGGGGGCACTGGCACAATAGGTTGGATGTAGGGAACTTAAATGTTCTCCATGAAGCAAGTCTTACACCCAGGTAGACACTTCCCCTAGATGTAGACCTTTCATTCCAAAGCAAAAGTTTGACTTTTAACAGGATTAATAAAGACTGGTGTTTAGCAGACAGGGGCAAGCAGCCCAGGCTGATTCTACTTTGCATTGATAAAGCTGGGGGTGGGGACGTCTAGATTAAGACTTGCCCTGCCGCTATTATGCTCCAAAAACATATCTGTATGCAGGACTAAAGAAGACAGCCCTGTAATCCCATGCAAAAGAACATGATGCATGATTTTTGTGCTTTTAGCATTATGGTCTGCTATGCGCTTTAAATCTTCCCTAAGCCCAACTTGCTTGGCACGGGCCATTACCCCTCCTGGGGTTTCCATGAACCCAGAGATGACTGCCCCAGTGCACAACATCTCCCGCTGCCTCCTGGAAGAGCTGCAGAGCTGGAATGAGCAGTGAGACAGCCACAGCTGCCAGCAGAACAGGGCCCTTTATGATGTCATGGTGCCAGTTTCCAAGGCATCCCACTGTGACCTGCACAGTGTTCCGTGGGATGCAAACTAGCCTCATGCTTTCTTCTGCGGGCAGCCATTTTGTATTTTTCTGCCTCTGGGGGCGGCCATTTTGAAACCCCACTGCCAAGCTTCTATTGCCATGCACAGAAAATGGCGCTTGCAAGCTCCTAAAATCAAGACACCTGCCTTCCAGGAAAATAGATGCCACACATGCTGGGGGTGCTGCCATCACCTTTTAATCTTTTGTGATCTGCATCAACCCCCATTTGCACAACTTCTAACTACTTTGCCATGATCCCTTTAGATGTTGCAAAAACGTGTGGAATTGGAGCAAAATGCTGTAAAAATCAAGCTGGCATAACCTACTTTGACAGGTTCCACTTAGAAGGCTAGGGGAGGGGGGGGGGGGGCACTGGCACAATAGGTTGGATGTAGGGAACTTAAATGTTCTCCATGAAGCAAGTCTTACACCCAGGTAGACGCTTCCCCTAGATGTAGACCTTTCATTCCAAAGCAAAAGTTTGACTTTTAACAGGATTAATAAAGACTGGTGTTTAGCAGACAGGGGCAAGCAGCCCAGGCTGATTCTACTTTGCATTGATAAAGCTGGGGGTGGGGACGTCTAGATTAAGACTTGCCCTGCCGCTATTATGCTCCAAAAACATATCTGTATGCAGGACTAAAGAAGACAGCCCTGTAATCCCATGCAAAAGAACATGATGCATGATTTTTGTGCTTTTAGCATTATGGTCTGCTATGCGCTTTAAATCTTCCCTAAGCCCAACTTGCTTGGCACGGGCCATTACCCCTCCTGGGGTTTCCATGAACCCAGAGATGACTGCCCCAGTGCACAACATCTCCCGCTGCCTCCTGGAAGAGCTGCAGAGCTGGAATGAGCAGTGAGACAGCCACAGCTGCCAGCAGAACAGGGCCCTTTATGATGTCATAGTGCCAGTTTCCAAGGCATCCCACTGTGACCTGCACAGTGTTCCGTGGGATGCAAACTAGCCTCATGCTTTCTTCTGCGGGCAGCCATTTTGTATTTTTCTGCCTCTGGGGGCGGCCATTTTGAAACCCCACTGCCAAGCTTCTATTGCCATGCACAGAAAATGGCGCTTGCAAGCTCCTAAAATCAAGACACCTGCCTTCCAGGAAAATAGATGCCACACATGCTGGGGGTGCTGCCATCACCTTTTAATCTTTTGTGATCTGCATCAACCCCCATTTGCACAACTTCTAACTACTTTGCCATGATCCCTTTAGATGTTGCAAAAACGTGTGGAATTGGAGCAAAATGCTGTAAAAATCAAGCTGGCATAACCTACTTTGACAGGTTCCACTTAGAAGGCTAGTGGAGGGGGGGGGGGGGCACTGGCACAATAGGTTGGATGTAGGGAACTTAAATGTTCTCCATGAAGCAAGTCTTACACCCAGGTAGACACTTCCCCTAGATGTAGACCTTTCATTCCAAAGCAAAAGTTTGACTTTTAACAGGATTAATAAAGACTGGTGTTTAGCAGACAGGGGCAAGCAGCCCAGGCTGATTCTACTTTGCATTGATAAAGCTGGGGGTGGGGACGTCTAGATTAAGACTTGCCCTGCCGCTATTATGCTCCAAAAACATATCTGTATGCAGGACTAAAGAAGACAGCCCTGTAATCTCATGCAAAAGAACATGATGCATGATTTTTGTGCTTTTAGCATTATGGTCTGCTATGCGCTTTAAATCTTCCCTAAGCCCAACTTGCTTGGCACGGGCCATTACCCCTCCTGGGGTTTCCATGAACCCAGAGATGACTGCCCCAGTGCACAACATCTCCCGCTGCCTCCTGGAAGAGCTGCAGAGCTGGAATGAGCAGTGAGACAGCCACAGCTGCCAGCAGAACAGGGCCCTTTATGATGTCATGGTGCCAGTTTCCAAGGCATCCCACTGTGACCTGCACAGTGTTCCGTGGGATGCAAACTAGCCTCATGCTTTCTTCTGCGGGCAGCCATTTTGTATTTTTCTGCCTCTGGGGGCGGCCATTTTGAAACCCCACTGCCAAGCTTCTATTGCCATGCACAGAAAATGGCGCTTGCAAGCTCCTAAAATCAAGACACCTGCCTTCCAGGAAAATAGATGCCACACATGCTGGGGGTGCTGCCATCACCTTTTAATCTTTTGTGATCTGCATCAACCCCCATTTGCACAACTTCTAACTACTTTGCCATGATCCCTTTAGATGTTGCAAAAACGTGTGGAATTGGAGCAAAATGCTGTAAAAATCAAGCTGGCATAACCTACTTTGACAGGTTCCACTTAGAAGGCTAGGGGAGGGGCACTGGCACAATAGGTTGGATGTAGGGAACTTAAATGTTCTCCATGAAGCAAGTCTTACACCCAGGTAGACACTTCCCCTAGATGTAGACCTTTCATTCCAAAGCAAAAGTTTGACTTTTAACAGGATTAATAAAGACTGGTGTTTAGCAGACAGGGGCAAGCAGCCCAGGCTGATTCTACTTTGCATTGATAAAGCTGGGGGTGGGGACGTCTAGATTAAGACTTGCCCTGCCGCTATTATGCTCCAAAAACATATCTGTATGCAGGACTAAAGAAGACAGCCCTGTAATCCCATGCAAAAGAACATGATGCATGATTTTTGTGCTTTTAGCATTATGGTCTGCTATGCGCTTTAAATCTTCCCTAAGCCCAACTTGCTTGGCACGGGCCATTACCCCTCCTGGGGTTTCCATGAACCCAGAGATGACTGCCCCAGTGCACAACATCTCCCGCTGCCTCCTGGAAGAGCTGCAGAGCTGGAATGAGCAGTGAGACAGCCACAGCTGCCAGCAGAACAGGGCCCTTTATGATGTCATGGTGCCAGTTTCCAAGGCATCCCACTGTGACCTGCACAGTGTTCCGTGGGATGCAAACTAGCCTCATGCTTTCTTCTGCGGGCAGCCATTTTGTATTTTTCTGCCTCTGGGGGCGGCCATTTTGAAACCCCACTGCCAAGCTTCTATTGCCATGCACAGAAAATGGCGCTTGCAAGCTCCTAAAATCAAGACACCTGCCTTCCAGGAAAATAGATGCCACACATGCTGGGGGTGCTGCCATCACCTTTTAATCTTTTGTGATCTGCATCAACCCCCATTTGCACAACTTCTAACTACTTTGCCATGATCCCTTTAGATGTTGCAAAAACGTGTGGAATTGGAGCAAAATGCTGTAAAAATCAAGCTGGCATAACCTACTTTGACAGGTTCCACTTAGAAGGCTAGGGGAGGGGCACTGGCACAATAGGTTGGATGTAGGGAACTTAAATGTTCTCCATGAAGCAAGTCTTACACCCAGGTAGACACTTCCCCTAGATGTAGACCTTTCATTCCAAAGCAAAAGTTTGACTTTTAACAGGATTAATAAAGACTGGTGTTTAGCAGACAGGGGCAAGCAGCCCAGGCTGATTCTACTTTGCATTGATAAAGCTGGGGGTGGGGACGTCTAGATTAAGACTTGCCCTGCCGCTATTATGCTCCAAAAACATATCTGTATGCAGGACTAAAGAAGACAGCCCTGTAATCCCATGCAAAAGAACATGATGCATGATTTTTGTGCTTTTAGCATTATGGTCTGCTATGCGCTTTAAATCTTCCCTAAGCCCAACTTGCTTGGCACGGGCCATTACCCCTCCTGGGGTTTCCATGAACCCAGAGATGACTGCCCCAGTGCACAACATCTCCCGCTGCCTCCTGGAAGAGCTGCAGAGCTGGAATGAGCAGTGAGACAGCCACAGCTGCCAGCAGAACAGGGCCCTTTATGATGTCATGGTGCCAGTTTCCAAGGCATCCCACTGTGACCTGCACAGTGTTCCGTGGGATGCAAACTAGCCTCATGCTTTCTTCTGCGGGCAGCCATTTTGTATTTTTCTGCCTCTGGGGGCGGCCATTTTGAAACCCCACTGCCAAGCTTCTATTGCCATGCACAGAAAATGGCGCTTGCAAGCTCCTAAAATCAAGACACCTGCCTTCCAGGAAAATAGATGCCACACATGCTGGGGGTGCTGCCATCACCTTTTAATCTTTTGTGATCTGCATCAACCCCCATTTGCACAACTTCTAACTACTTTGCCATGATCCCTTTAGATGTTGCAAAAACGTGTGGAATTGGAGCAAAATGCTGTAAAAATCAAGCTGGCATAACCTACTTTGACAGGTTCCACTTAGAAGGCTAGTGGAGGGGGGGGGGGGCACTGGCACAATAGGTTGGATGTAGGGAACTTAAATGTTCTCCATGAAGCAAGTCTTACACCCAGGTAGACACTTCCCCTAGATGTAGACCTTTCATTCCAAAGCAAAAGTTTGACTTTTAACAGGATTAATAAAGACTGGTGTTTAGCAGACAGGGGCAAGCAGCCCAGGCTGATTCTACTTTGCATTGATAAAGCTGGGGGTGGGGACGTCTAGATTAAGACTTGCCCTGCCGCTATTATGCTCCAAAAACATATCTGTATGCAGGACTAAAGAAGACAGCCCTGTAATCCCATGCAAAAGAACATGATGCATGATTTTTGTGCTTTTAGCATTATGGTCTGCTATGCGCTTTAAATCTTCCCTAAGCCCAACTTGCTTGGCACGGGCCATTACCCCTCCTGGGGTTTCCATGAACCCAGAGATGACTGCCCCAGTGCACAACATCTCCCCCTGCCTCCTGGAAGAGCTGCAGAGCTGGAATGAGCAGTGAGACAGCCACAGCTGCCAGCAGAACAGGGCCCTTTATGATGTCATGGTGCCAGTTTCCAAGGCATCCCACTGTGACCTGCACAGTGTTCCGTGGGATGCAAACTAGCCTCATGCTTTCTTCTGCGGGCAGCCATTTTGTATTTTTCTGCCTCTGGGGGCGGCCATTTTGAAACCCCACTGCCAAGCTTCTATTGCCATGCACAGAAAATGGCGCTTGCAAGCTCCTAAAATCAAGACACCTGCCTTCCAGGAAAATAGATGCCACACATGCTGGGGGTGCTGCCATCACCTTTTAATCTTTTGTGATCTGCATCAACCCCCATTTGCACAACTTCTAACTACTTTGCCATGATCCCTTTAGATGTTGCAAAAACGTGTGGAATTGGAGCAAAATGCTGTAAAAATCAAGCTGGCATAACCTACTTTGACAGGTTCCACTTAGAAGGCTAGTGGAGGGGGGGGGGGGCACTGGCACAATAGGTTGGATGTAGGGAACTTAAATGTTCTCCATGAAGCAAGTCTTACACCCAGGTAGACACTTCCCCTAGATGTAGACCTTTCATTCCAAAGCAAAAGTTTGACTTTTAACAGGATTAATAAAGACTGGTGTTTAGCAGACAGGGGCAAGCAGCCCAGGCTGATTCTACTTTGCATTGATAAAGCTGGGGGTGGGGACGTCTAGATTAAGACTTGCCCTGCCGCTATTATGCTCCAAAAACATATCTGTATGCAGGACTAAAGAAGACAGCCCTGTAATCCCATGCAAAAGAACATGATGCATGATTTTTGTGCTTTTAGCATTATGGTCTGCTATGCGCTTTAAATCTTCCCTAAGCCCAACTTGCTTGGCACGGGCCATTACCCCTCCTGGGGTTTCCATGAACCCAGAGATGACTGCCCCAGTGCACAACATCTCCCGCTGCCTCCTGGAAGAGCTGCAGAGCTGGAATGAGCAGTGAGACAGCCACAGCTGCCAGCAGAACAGGGCCCTTTATGATGTCATGGTGCCAGTTTCCAAGGCATCCCACTGTGACCTGCACAGTGTTCCGTGGGATGCAAACTAGCCTCATGCTTTCTTCTGCGGGCAGCCATTTTGTATTTTTCTGCCTCTGGGGGCGGCCATTTTGAAACCCCACTGCCAAGCTTCTATTGCCATGCACAGAAAATGGCGCTTGCAAGCTCCTAAAATCAAGACACCTGCCTTCCAGGAAAATAGATGCCACACATGCTGGGGGTGCTGCCATCACCTTTTAATCTTTTGTGATCTGCATCAACCCCCATTTGCACAACTTCTAACTACTTTGCCATGATCCCTTTAGATGTTGCAAAAACGTGTGGAATTGGAGCAAAATGCTGTAAAAATCAAGCTGGCATAACCTACTTTGACAGGTTCCACTTAGAAGGCTAGTGGAGGGGGGGGGGGGGCACTGGCACAATAGGTTGGATGTAGGGAACTTAAATGTTCTCCATGAAGCAAGTCTTACACCCAGGTAGACACTTCCCCTAGATGTAGACCTTTCATTCCAAAGCAAAAGTTTGACTTTTAACAGGATTAATAAAGACTGGTGTTTAGCAGACAGGGGCAAGCAGCCCAGGCTGATTCTACTTTGCATTGATAAAGCTGGGGGTGGGGACGTCTAGATTAAGACTTGCCCTGCCGCTATTATGCTCCAAAAACATATCTGTATGCAGGACTAAAGAAGACAGCCCTGTAATCCCATGCAAAAGAACATGATGCATGATTTTTGTGCTTTTAGCATTATGGTCTGCTATGCGCTTTAAATCTTCCCTAAGCCCAACTTGCTTGGCACGGGCCATTACCCCTCCTGGGTTTCCATGAACCCAGAGATGACTGCCCCAGTGCACAACATCTCCCGCTGCCTCCTGGAAGAGCTGCAGAGCTGGAATGAGCAGTGAGACAGCCACAGCTGCCAGCAGAACAGGGCCCTTTATGATGTCATGGTGCCAGTTTCCAAGGCATCCCACTGTGACCTGCACAGTGTTCCGTGGGATGCAAACTAGCCTCATGCTTTCTTCTGCGGGCAGCCATTTTGTATTTTTCTGCCTCTGGGGGCGGCCATTTTGAAACCCCACTGCCAAGCTTCTATTGCCATGCACAGAAAATGGCGCTTGCAAGCTCCTAAAATCAAGACACCTGCCTTCCAGGAAAATAGATGCCACACATGCTGGGGGTGCTGCCATCACCTTTTAATCTTTTGTGATCTGCATCAACCCCCATTTGCACAACTTCTAACTACTTTGCCATGATCCCTTTAGATGTTGCAAAAACGTGTGGAATTGGAGCAAAATGCTGTAAAAATCAAGCTGGCATAACCTACTTTGACAGGTTCCACTTAGAAGGCTAGGGGAGGGGGGGGGGCACTGGCACAATAGGTTGGATGTAGGGAACTTAAATGTTCTCCATGAAGCAAGTCTTACACCCAGGTAGACACTTCCCCTAGATGTAGACCTTTCATTCCAAAGCAAAAGTTTGACTTTTAACAGGATTAATAAAGACTGGTGTTTAGCAGACAGGGGCAAGCAGCCCAGGCTGATTCTACTTTGCATTGATAAAGCTGGGGGTGG